>NC_052161.1:116462004-116763414 GCF_902713615.1 Scyliorhinus canicula | reverse complement strand
TTTTTGCACAACAGGAGATCAGCTGGCTGCAGATGCACAAGTTCTCCCTTATTCAGCTCCGGTTGACAGTATAAACAAAGCCAGGATCCGGACGGAACTGTAAATCCGTGAAGACTTGTGTTAGTCCTGCCTGGGGCTCTGTATAAAAGCAGAAGTGTAGCCCACGGAGATCAGCTCCCCAGTCAGTGTAAGGCAGCTCTACTGAAACGCGACATAGTGATAGCTCCAGAGTTCAACAGTGCCCTGGATTTGACCAAATTTACCAATACAAACTTTACTATAATGGCCTCAGAGCTGAACAGCCCGGCAATACGAAGAATAGGCACTTGTGGGAGCCAACAAAAATGGGGCGGGGGGAGGGTTGCACTGCTGGTGCGTGTGAACAAAGAAATGTGTGAGACTGATATTAAATATTGCTGCTCGAGAAAGTCATGCGCTGTCATCCGTATGCGATGATCCTGTTGAGCCGTACTTGACGTAACTGCTTCGACTGATTCTGTATTAAATCTTGGATCTGTCTTTCAGAGTGCAAGGAGGGATTCTTCAAATCGGAGGCCACCAACAACCCCTGCTTGGAATGTCCTGCCAACACCCGGCCCTCTGAATCAGGCTCCACATTGTGTCCGTGCAAAGAAGGTTTTTACCGAGCTCCCAGTGACCAAGGCACCTCTGCATGTTCACGTGAGTGTAACCACCTTATATGCTGCATGTAATGCCTTTGTTGATGAATATTCTACACCCTGGGGTATACCCTGGTCCCCAGGGTAGGAATGGGGCCTACCAGGATGAGCACGGTGTAATGATGGCTGACTGTTCACATAGCTTCTCTATGGCTTAATACAGTAACAGTGCGGTGATTGATGTATCTATTGTGTTTGATCCTCAGGGCCACCATCTACACCAGAAGTTCTAACTGCTAGTGCTGTGGGCTCCATGGTTGTGTTGAGGTGGAGACCACCCAGTGACACCGGAGGCCGCAGCGACATTACATACAGCGTGGTTTGCGAACGCTGTGCCTGGGACACTGGGAACTGCATGCCCTGCGAGTCTGGCGTCCGGTTTACCCGCCAGTTCCCACTTGTGGAGACCACAGTGAGTGTGATGGAGCTGGAGCCACACACTAACTACACCTTCAAGGTTGAAGCGAGGAATGGGGTGTCTGACCAAAGTGATATACACAGCATCTCCAGCACTGTTGCCTTCATTAATGATATAGGTAAGTAGTCAACCTGCACAGTAGTGTGAGGGCAGCTTTCCAATTGGGAGCAAGCATCACCAGAGAATGTAGGTTGCTGGTGCTTTCTCCAGAGTTGTCTCCCCTTCCGCTGAGGCTGCTGATTGTGAGTCTTTTCCTGGACTGTTCCTCTAGTAATAGCTGGACAATAACCCGTGTCCTGTTCAGGAGTCTCAGCCAAGGCCAATTCCATTGTATTTGATGTATACACGTGAAGATCTCCAGGCTGGGGCACTGAATTGTGATCGGGAGTGGGGAACTGGCTGCTTTTTCTTTTCTTCTTTCCTGTTCTCCAGCCAAGAGGTGCTGAGGCCAACGATCCTGCTGAAACTACTCCCCTCTTTTATTTGAAATGGATTAAGGATTGAACCAGGAATCTCTGGTCTGCACCGTTCAGCATATCCCAAGAATTCAGTGCATCTTTATTTAGAAGCAGCAACCCTTGAATTCCTACAATTAAATTCATAAGATAGAGATTCATGAGGTAGAAATATGAGTCGGCCATTCGAGTCTGCTCCGTCATTCAACGATCAGGGTTTATCTTTGGCTTCAGCTCAGCTTCCGGCACAATCCCTATGTCCCTTGGCCTGAATCCCTTGTGACTGATTGCAGTTTGGATTTTAAACCGTTTCCGTTGTCACATATAGGCCTAGGTTTACTTACATTGCAAAAGCCTAAGCCCAGGCCAGCAGTACTCTGAAGTAAATTTAATGGCTAGAAAAGGATGGTGTCCCACTGAATAATTAAAAATAGGGTGAGGTAAGGGAGGTTCGTGTCAACTCGGGTACACTAAAGGTTGATGAGGTCCAAAAAAGTGGGGGTTTCGGATTTATGAATGACGCATACTCAACCTGCACCCAAAAATCTCTCGCCCTCTGTAAGAACGTTTGTTGATCAACCCAGTGCCCTGCTGTGGTGGGAGGGAGCAAAGGGTAGAGATGGGCTTGCAGCACATTGAGTTTGATGCTCCACCCAACTCGCTTTGGGCCTAGCTCCGCACTCGGTAGCATTTGGCGTCCTGTTTAACATGCAGATCACAGCGACGTAAAGCTGTTCATGTGTGATGTAAGTTGGCGAGAGAGCAGAAAAAGCGGAGAGCTCACCCAAATCTTCTTTATGTACTGAAGAAGCTGGGAGACAAACAGAAGAGCTGAAATGAGAATTGTCCAACAAATAAAAACAATACTGGGATGTGGGCCCCAGCTTTAACAATGCAATATTGATATCCAGTGGCCCAAACTCCTGTTGCTGGGGTCTGAATAATTCCACCTCTATTCATTCCAGTTGACTTTAATCAATGAGTACTATGGTAGCTGTGCCCTTTAGACTGGGTTTTAAATTAATGCCACATTTATGTAGCACCTTTCACATCCCAGGATGTCCCAAAGTGTATCACGGCCAATTAATTACTTTTGACATGTAAACATTGAGGTGAATTCTCCGCCTCTTCAGCCCCATGTTCCTTGGCGATGCGCTGTTGCCGGCATTGGGATTCTCCGTTCCTGGCGCCGGCCAATGGGATGTCCCATTGTGGCCACAGATTGCCGCCGGGAAACCCGCAGGCGTGGGTGGGCTGCTGGTGGATCGGAGAATCTCGCCGGTGGAGAATTCACCCCATTGTAATTCAAGCAAAGGTAGCAGACAGTTGATACACAACAAGGCCACCACAGCAAGTGAAACGAGTAAAAAGTTGTTCAGAATTTTCCCTCTGGTTGAAGAGGGAATGTTGGTCAGGGCACAAAGCCAAAGTGACATGGAGTAACGGTAAAGATAGCTAATTGCCCTCGGCATCACATTCGTGGGCAGCAGTTAATACATTTCACAACCACCTCTCGCTTTGCAGGTAGAATGTATGCTGGCATTTGAATAGCCAGTTAACTCCTCACTGTCGGATGGAACATTGACTGGTGTAGTATTCAGTTCAAACTAGCCCAGGATATTTATTTATCACAAATCCTGTTCACATCCAGCCAGGTCATTCCACATTGCACATGACCTAATTCTGGCATTGCAAAACCTATTGCGGTTTATATTGCTTCGACCTACTGGCTTGTTATAGCTCAAGGTGAACTGGGTTAGCGCCCTCCTGATGACTAGAGTGTGGCCCTCTACTGCCAACTTGCCCAACTGAGACACTTGTGCAATATTAACGACCTCTCTTTCTCCCTCTCACAGAGCCTCCTAAAATCACTTCGATAGTGATGGAGGAACGGGAGAAGTCCAGCCTTACTCTATCTTGGAGTGTTCCCAAGAGGCAGACGAGGGGCATTTCGGGTTATGAGCTCATGTACAGCAGCAAGAAGGTGAGAATATATCTGTGAACTTGCCCCATTTCAGTCCAGTGGGTGGAATTACTCCCGACACACCTGTCTCTATCCTCTTCCCACTGCTTCTGCTTCTTTTCCGTAATTCCTGTCCCGAGATGTTTAAGGAATCGTTGTTCTTGGTAACATATCCGTCTTTGGTTGCATCTTCTAAACAGACCCGCCCAAAAGAACTATTTTCCCCGAATTGTTGTGCTTTCTTGGAAGTGCTGACCTGCTGATCCGACCGATACCAGTCAATACCTCACCCAACCTCAATGTGGCTCCACCTTATGGCTGTACCATGAGGCAATGTGCCCCCACCCCCATCAAGGGCAGCACATAGCAAAGCGAACAACTGCCGTTGGAGGGCCCTATCAACCTATTTCAGATTCTCATTCCAGCATAGAAACATAAAAAATAGGAGCAGGGGGAGGCCATTCGGCCCTTCGAGACTGGTCTGCCATTCATTATGATCACGGCTAATCATCCAACTCAATAGCCTAATCTCGCCCCCCCCCCCCCCCCCAATATCCTTTGATCTCCTTAGTCCCAAATGCTATTTCTTTTTTTCCTTTTGTTTTTTAAAAATAAATTTAGAGTACCCAATTCATTTTTTCCAGTTATGGGGCAATTATGCCCTGCCAATCCGCCAACCCTGCACATCTTTGGTTTGTGGGGGCGAAACCCACTCAAACACGGGGCGAATGTGCAAACTCCACACGGACAGTGACCCAGAGCCGGGATCGAACCTGGGACCGTGGCGCTGTGAAGCAGCAGAGCTAACCACTCTGCCACCGTGCTGCCCCATCCCAAATGCTATTTCTAACTGCATCTTGAAATCATACAATGTTTTGGAATCAACTACTTCCTATGCGGGGCGGGGGGGGGCAGTGGTTAGCACTGATGCCTTACGGCGCTGAGCACCCGGATTCAATCCCAGCCCCGGGTTACTGTCCATGAGGAGTTTGCACATTCTCCCAGTGCCCCCACAACCCAAAGATGTTCAGGTTAGGTGGATTGGCCACGCTAAATTGCCTCTTAATTGGAAAAAAATAATTGGGTCTTCTAAATTTATTTTTTAGAAACTCATTGGTAGATGGAGGTTCTGGTAAGATACCTGGACAGAGCCCTTTAGAGCTCTGAATTATACAATCCCTACAGTGCAGAAGGAGCCCATTCTGCCCATTGAGTCTGCACTGACCCTTTGAACGACCACCCTATCTAGGCCCAATCCCCCATCCTAATTCTGAAACCCCACCCTGAGGGGCAATTTAACATGGCCAACCCACCGAATCTGCACATCTTTGGACGGGTGCCAGCAAATTCCTAGCGTTTTGTGCAAACGAAAGACCCTCTCTCTCTCTCGCGATGCGGAGCTGCGCTGTCAACAATGGAATGGCTTTTTCCAGCCCATGTGTGAAATTCGGGACCGAGATGTGAGATGAATTTGTGCATTTAAAAAGAAAGTGAAGCAGTTGAGGGGACACTGGGCCCCGTTTTACAGAAACAGTCGGCGGTGAGCGAGCCTGCTGTACAGAATCGGAAGTGAGCATCTAAGCAGGCTGGAATGATCCAAGCTGCCCAGTGTCGGTCCTTCCACCACACCAAAAGCTGAAGCCACATCTAAATTCTGGACTTGGGTCCTCGTGCAAGAGAGGGTGTGCAGAGTATATTGGGGAAAGCCAAAATCTTACAGCGGTCATGGATTTCTCAGTAGCCTTCTCTAGATTTAAAATTGCTGATGGTGTTCATGCATATCAAGCATTGAGCTGACCAAAGGAATTTCACACCAGCTTCAACAAGAGGTGATGTGAAACCAGTCTGCGATTTAATGAAGGAAATGCACAAGCGAGTGAGGGTGTTGGGCTTTAGGCAGCTGCAAGGCTGTGTCGTGTGTAATAAGTGTAACATCCTGAAACACCGATACTGTTACATATATCTGAGAAATAGTCAGACTAATCCCTCGTTGAGATGAGTGAGAAACACCCAGTTAAATCCCTCGAGGTGTTAAATGGAAACTGACAGATTGTCAGTGGGAATTAGCGGGACTGCAGGCTGCAACTCCGCTTCCATGTCCTAGGGAAGGGAATTTGTTGCGTGAAATTCTCTTTCCAAAATACATTTAAAACAATATCCTGTTTTGAGAGGTTCCCCGTCTCTCGGAGCAGAAATTTCCAACGTCCTCAGCAACTGCAAGGACGCCGGTGGCTTCCAGTGCCAGCATCTAGCTCCTTAAAATAACCTGGAACAGCTCCAGAGCAACAACCCTCATCTGTGTTGAATTGACTGGTCTCAGCAGGGGGTTGGGGGGGGGGGGGGGGGGGGGGGGGGGGGGGGGTTAATCAGGCCTTGGTGTCCCTAGGCTAAAGAAGGGGTGAGGGGGAGTGGGGAGAGGAGACATAAATCAGTAATATTCATGACCACTCCATCGATTCTCCAAGGGGCAGCACAGCGGTTAACACTGTTGCCCCACAACGCCATGGCCCTGGGTTCAATTCCCGCCTTGGGTGACTGTGTGGAGTTTGCACCTTCTCCTTGTGTCTGCGTGAGTTTCCTCCCTGTGCTCCGGTTTCCTCCCACTGAGCAATGATGTGCAGGTTAGGTGGATTGGCCATGCTAAATTGCCCCGTAGTGTCCAACAGGGTTAGGTGGGGTTACGGGGAAAGGCAGGGGTATAGAGAGCCCTTTCCGAGGGTCGGTGCAGACTCGATGGGCTGAATGGCCCCCTTCTGCACCATAAGGTTTCTATGATTCTTTTTAAAAATAAATTTAAAGTACCCAATTCTTTTTGTCCCCCCAATTAAGGGGCAATTTAGCGTGGCCATTCCACCTCGCCTGCTCACCTTTGCGTTGTGTGATTCTTGCCAGAGGGTGTATGGGCTGGGAAATCAGTGTGATGCACACTATGGTCAAATGCCTCAACAATATTCACTATTTGTATTCATGCGGGAAGAATGCTCATTGAGGTGAAGGTGATCCAAACCCATTCCCGAGTGCGTCTGCACCTTGAATAGAGAGAGAAAATGTTTATAACAAAAAGAATTCTCTGTCCACTGCACATTGCAACATCAAATTCACAACCCCTGCAGTAACCGATGGTGAATTGAAATAGCTTTGCTTTGTGGTTTACGATGCAAACCTTTTGTTCTCTTGTGAATGACAAAAGCTGTGTAGTTCCCCTGTTTAACATGCATGTATTCCTTGTGCTTGACTCTCGAGCCTATTTGCATAATAATGAGACACCCTGAGATCTACATTCCCCTTATATGATTGTGACCATTCACTGCTCCAAAGAGATCATTACTGCCTCTTAATCACCAGAATTTTATTTGTATACAGAACAAGAGAAATCACAAAAAAGGAGAGGGTTAATTCTTTTCACTTTAGTTTGCATTCTGTTCAGGGCAACTTCCCTCTGCCCCTCCCCCTTCACCCATGACCCCCAGGAGGCTGGGGTCAACGTGATTGCCTTGATAATGAGAACCGCTGTTTAATCTTTTCTCCCAATGTTCTCTCCCTGTAGGTTGATCAACAGAGCTACACAGTGCTGCGATCTGACAATAACTTTGCAAAGGTTTCAAACTTGCAGCCTGGGACCATGTATGTTTTCCGTGTGCAGGCATTGACGCCAGATGGAGCTGGATTTTACAGCGAGACGTACGAGTTCATGACCCTTTCGGATAAAGGTGAAGGTATTGTTTTTTTTTATAAATTTAGAGTACCCAATTCTTTGTTTTCCAATTAAGGGGTAATTTAGCGTGGTCAATCCACCTACCCTGCACATCTTTGGGTCACATCTTTTTTTTAAATGTAGAGTACCCAAATCATTTTTTCCAATTAAGGGGCAATTTAGCGTGGTCAATCCACCTACCCTGCACTTTTTAAAAAATAAATTTAGATTACCCAATTATTTTTTCTACTTAAGGGGCAATTTAGCGTGGCCAATCCACCTACTCTGCACATTTTTGGGTTGTGGGGGCGAAACCCACGCAGACACGGGGAGAATGTGCAATCTCTACACGGACAGTGACCCAGAGCCGGGATCGAACCTGGGACCTCAGCGCCGTGAGGCAGCTGTGCTAACCACTAGGCCACCGTGCTGCCCTACCCTGCACATTTTTGGGTTGTGGGGGTGAAACCCACGCAGACACGGGGAGAATGTGCAAACTCCACACGGACAGTGACCCGGGTCCGGGATCGAACCCGGGTCCTTGGCGGCGTGAGGCAGCAGTGCTAACCACTGCGCCACCGTGCTGCCCCGTGAAGTTATTGTTAACAGGTTCCCAGATTGTTCTTTTCCTCTGCGATTCCGTTTGTAAATCTGTCTTCCCCCATTTCCTTTTCAAATGAAAACCCAAGAGGCAAGGGATACAAACACGTCTGCCAACACGCGGCAGAAACATTTTGCTGGGGTCCCCTTTGTCAGAAGTTGACTCACAAACCTTTTGGTGGGATCGGTATTGCCAGCAGTTGTGTGTGTTTGGACCCAATTTCCACCATTTGTTTTATTCCCCCCCCCCCCCACCCCCCATCCTTTGCAATTCCTTTTCTTCTGTAAGTGCTCCAGTCCTTACATTCCTGTCCAAGAGGTCACGTTAGCAGATCAAAGGCTCGCGTGCCTCCCCAGTATGACCTGTGCATTCACTGAATCCACTGTGCATTTGATGTTTTGTATATTGCTGTGCTTAAGGTCATAAGAACTAGGACCTGGAGTAGACCACGCAGTCCCTTGGGCCTGCTCTGACGTTTGGTACAATCACATCGATCTTCTGCCTCAACACCGTTTTTACTTCCCATACCGGATCAGATATGGGGTGGGATTTGAAGGCCCCGCCTTCTCAACCTTGTCCCTTGCCTGGGGTGCAGTGATCCTCAGGTTAAATCACCACTGGTCAGCTCTTCCCCTCAAAAAGGGGAAAGCAGCCTATGGTCATCTGAGACTGTGGAGATTTTAATTATTTTACAGGACCAACATCCACTTGGTAGATCAGTGGGTTTCCCAAGTTCCCAAGTTGAAATAAAACAGCCATTGGTCGGAGATCAGACGGAAAAGCACAGGGCAAACCTGAAATGAAAGGGAAGCAGAATGTACGTTAACACATTGGGTAAAACCCAGGATGAGAAAATAATTCCCTTCCCTTTCTTTCAGTAGATCCTAATTGGACAACCCTGATAGTGGGGATGGTGGTTGGAGGAGTCATTATCACGCTGCTGCTGTTCATCATTTTCTACATGAGGAGGAGGTGAGTTTTCAACCTGCAACAATCAAAATAACCTCTTACAACTCTGTATATATTGGCTGGAATTTTCTGGCTGTTCCCATCAGGAATTTTCTGGTCCCACTTATGGCGCAGCCCCTTTAGCAGTGTCGAGGGGTGCATTCAACGGAAAAAACCCGCTGACAATGGCAGGCCCAGAAGGACTCGCTGCCGACCAATGGTGGGTCCTTACTCTGCAGAACATTACACAGCGTACTGGGTGGAAAATCCCACCCATTGTGTTTCTACGCAAGATATATTTTTCTAGGTTATAGTTTTCTAGGCATCCACCGCCCACTGGGGTAGCGAATTCTACAGATTCACGCCCCTTTGAGAGAAATAATTTCTCCTCAATTCTGTTTCAAATCTGCTACCCCCTTATCCTGAAACGATGACCTCTCGTTCTAGATTGCTCCACAAGAGGAAGCAGCCGCTATACATCGACTTTGTCAATACCTTTTATCATCTTATATACCTCAATTAGATCTCTGCTCGTTCTTCTAAACTCGAGAGAGTACAGATCTAAACTACTCAATCTCTCTTCATACGACAAGCCCCAAATCAATCCAGTGAACCTCCTCTGAACGGCCTCCAATTCAACCACATCCCTCCTCAAGTAAGAGGATGAAACTTGCACACAGTACTCCAAGTGCAGTCTCACCAATGCCGTGTACAGTTGCAGCAACACTTCCCTACTTTTATACTCAATTCCTTTAGCTATAAAGGCCAAAATTCCATTTGCCTTCCTCATTACCTGGTGTACCTGCATGTAGGACAGAACAAGCAGATTGGTCAATGCAATGAAACGGGGGAGGTGGTACATACTGTTTTCAAAATGGTAGCACATGACTGGTCGGAAGTCACATATAGAAGGAATCAAAACACTTCTATTCACTTCGAGCAGCAATGGAAAATGAGGGGCAGGATTTTCTGACCATTCCTGCTGGTGGGATCATCTGGGCCCACCGATGGTGAGCACCCGCCCCCCGCCCCCCCCCCCCCGTCCCGCATGGGGTTTCCTGGAAGCAGAGGGACCGAATGACAGAAACCCCGTTGATAGCGGCGGGATTGGAAAATCCCACCCCCAGCCAATGGCGGACCGCCGTGGGGTGTGGAAAATCCAGCCCGAGATCTTGCATGGCCTGGTTTGCAATGGTCAACATTACCGAGCTCTCTCCTAAACTAGGGCCGTGATATATTTTCTTTGAATCTTTTTTTTTAGGAGACGTAGTTCCCGGGCACGTCAGGGACCTGAGGACATTTATTTCACCAAGCACTCTGGTAAGTCTCATTTTAAATTTAAAAAAATCCTTGCCTCTGCAAGATAAACCCAGTCAGAATGGAGGCAGTGAAAGATGATTCCCCATTTAGAAGCTGAGTAATGTCTTCTGTTTTGAAAATGCAAATTTTTAATTATCCCAATTTCATGGGTTCAGTACTCTCCTGTGAGTACTTACTGCAAGCTTGCTGCCTTATTGACTGAATATTGAAGAAGCCAGCTCTTCAAGGCAGTACCAGTCATGACCCCCACAGACACCCTCGGCCTACTGGGCCACATGACTATGCAGGTAATTATAGGCCCCACCCTTCCATCTTGGCCCTATCTGGATGACTGTGTGCCTCCTGCTGGCCTGGTAGTTTCATTTGGGTGTCCACAGGCCTCTGCATTGACTTTGACCATGTGGAAATCATGTTTGCAACTATTGATGTTAATATCTTGCCCGCTATTTTAACAGGTGTGGGTTATACATTAAAATGTTTGTGGGTTTTTTTGAACTCCAGACCAGCTGAAGCCTCTGAAGACCTATGTTGATCCACACACATATGAGGACCCAAACCAGGCCATCCTGAAGTTTGCCGATGAGATCCATCCGTCGTCAATCACCAAGCAGAAAGTGATTGGAGCTGGTAGGTAACGTTTTACTACGAAACGACCCGCTATCCAAACTCCAGAACTGCATGCTCAGCCGCACAGTGGTAGTAAAACCAAATTCTCTGCTTTGCCCCCAAATAGGTGAATTTGGTGAGGTCTACAAGGGGATTCTGAAGAAAGGTCGAAAGGAGATCGGTGTAGCTATTAAAACACTGAAAACCGGCTACACGGAAAGCCAAAGGATTGATTTCCTGAGTGAAGCCAGCATCATGGGGCAGTTCAGTCATCACAACGTTATTCACCTGGAGGGAGTTGTCACCAAATGTGAGTAGCCAGGTTGAATGAAGAACTACATTCTCAATAAAACATATCCAGTCAGCCTGTAAACACCTTGTGGGATGGAGAGAATGAGCGAAACTCTCTCGTGGAAGATGCACTTGCCTTACACACTGTCCTCCCTGTCTCCTTACAGATAAACCCCTGATGATCGTTACTGAGTACATGGAAAATGGAGCACTCGATGCCTACCTCAGGGTGAGTACCCACATTTTAGATCCTTGGTTGGAGTCTATTGCAAAAAAATTGGAACATTTAATCAGTTCCAAGCAATGGAGTGGGAATTTTCTGAAGCACCTTGTTGTACATTCCAGCCTTTACCCTTCTTTACATGTAGGACAATATTCCTAATGACATCTTCATGCAACACCCAGTAAGAGGATGCAGTGTAATAATATGAACCATGCTACATGGCTCCTTCTGCACTGTAAATTCCATGACTCTACGATACATGTTAGTACAGATATCTTCAATGATGCAGATCTGGTTTTTCCTGCATTCCAACCCCATATAACAAGTTCCTTGAATATGTTTTCAGTAATGTCCAAAATGTGTTCAAATAATATTCCTAAGAGGGAAAGGTCAGCAGATGACTGACCCCTTGACCCTGGTATTTTGAGGTCCGGGACTGGAGACACTGGGTATTGTGAGGCACGCAGCTTATTAAAGCCACTCTTCCTACCAGTGAACTTTGAGAACTGCAGCAGCGAACCTTTGGCGCAGTCCGTGATTTTTACTTTGCCGCCCTTCCCAACACGGATTGATGATAAGTGGGAGTGAGTGGGGCTCAAGAAGCTGCTTGTGCGACAAATATTAATGGGAATTAACTTCTTCCGTTGCAGAGGAACGACGGTGATTTCTCTTCCCTCCAGCTTGTCGGAATGCTGCGTGGAATTTCGTCCGGCATGAAGTACCTTTCCGACATGAATTACGTGCACCGGGACCTTGCAGCTCGCAACATCCTGGTGAACAGTCAACTGGTGTGCAAAGTGTCGGACTTTGGGCTCTCCCGAGTGCTGGAAGATGACCCTGAGGGGACGTACACCACGAGTGTGAGTATATCCTTCGTAATAAGAATGGATTTAATTGGCTGTGGGGAGGGGAGGAAAACCCTTTGCAAATTTCCGTATTGCCAAGTAACGTCCAGGGTCACAAAATTCCCTTGGATTGAAGAAAGTTTGGAGTGAGTGCTGCCACCTAACCAGATGTGAAATCTAATTCTCTTCTTGCAACTTTCCGAGCAGGCTCCAAATCGCTGTGTTTCAGCGAGAGCACTTTTGAGTATACTCGGGCAAACGTAATGCTCGCCCGGACTGTGAATCGGCTTTGGTAAAACTTGAATTAAGTTGGATTTCTTACTGGCAAATTTGATTCATTGATTTTATGGAATTCCATATCTTGCAAGCCTACTCCCAAAATAGGGAAGCATGAGGCAGAGAATGAGTGCTGTTGTGTTGCGCTGAGTGCCGCGACACTAACCTGCGCCCTCGGCATCAAGTCATCCGTCCAAATCTTGAATCCAGCAGTCTCTGGTCAACAATTCATTTTCGTTGATTCATGGCATGTGGGCATCACTGGCTGCCATTTATTGCCCTTGAATGGCTTTCAGGAGACATGTGACAGTCGAGCACATTGCTGGGCTGTGGGTCTGGAGTCACACATAGGCCAGACCAGATAAGGTTGGCGATTTCCTTCTCCGGATGGTCAGATTAATGTCAGTTTCTTTTTTTTTAACGCTTGTAATAAATGTGTTCCTGTCATTTTCCAAATGTACCATGGGCCTGCTGGGCAACATGTAAGAATTTTTGAAGTGGGAAGAGCAGATTTGGCTCGATCGCCATATCGCTCACATTCTGTTACAACCCATTTAAAAGGTCTTGTTTCGGTGTCGTTTCCTGGTAACGCACACTCCCATTCTATTGCAACTTTAAAAAGTTTTGCGATTGCTTCCAGTTCCAATTCCTAACTTTTAACTTGCAGCTCGCCAATGGAGTTTCCAGCATTTCTGTAAATGACTCATGAATATGGTGACTGCTGTTTTCTCTGGGACATCTTGCGTCACCAGTTTGCATTTAAACAGCAATCCGTTCTCTGGCATTGAGGGCGATAAAGGGCTGGGAATTGTCCACTTGCCCGTGGGGCATCAGGAATCCAGCTTTGGGTTGATGAATGCCTTCTGTGGAAAACTGAAGTGTTCGCTGCTGTGGTCAATGTTTCTGAAGGGACACATGCAGTTGTCATGTGGGAAGCCCAAAGGATCAACGTTACGATGGGGATTGTCGTGCAAAACCTGACTTTGTGCTCCTGTTATTTTTGATGCGGTTGGGGAAACTAGAGGGAAACTCGGTTGCTGATGATGTGTTTCTTTTCAGGGAGGGAAGATTCCCATCCGCTGGACTGCTCCGGAGGCAATTGCATATCGGAAGTTTACCTCGGCCAGTGACGTGTGGAGCTTTGGCATTGTAATGTGGGAAGTCTTGTCCTACGGCGAGAGGCCTTACTGGGATATGTCCAATCATGAGGTAAGAGGCAGAGGTGCCTAAAGGATGCAGACAAAGAGACATGCGGACAGAGTGTTTAAGGCAACTCTAGGTCAATGAGGGCAGGGAAGCACCACATGGGACCCTGAAGAGCATAGAAAGGGCAATGCAGGGGCAAACAATATCACAGAGGAGCAGAAGAGGCAACACTGGAGTAACCAATGAGTAGAGATGCAGAAGAGGCAATTGAAAAACAGCATGGAGGGGGCAGCAAGGTGGCCCAGTAGTTAGCACTACTGACTCATGGCGCTGAGGTCCCAGGTTCGATCCCAGCCCTGGGTCACTGCTGTTTGAGGTTTACACATTCTCTCCATGTCTGCATGGGTTTCACCCCCACAACCCAAAAAGATGTGCAGAATAGGTGGATTGGCCACGCCAAATTGCTCCTTAATTGGAAAAAGAATTGGGTATTCTAAATTTTTTTTAAAACAGAAAAGCCGCATGGGATAACAGAGGGGCAGGAAGTGCAGTGCAGAAGGAGGCCATTTGACCTATCAAGTCTGCACTGACCCTCTGAAAGAACACCCCACCCAGGCCCACTCCCCCACAAACCCTGCAGCCCCACCTAACCATTGGACATGAAGGGGCAATTTTGTGTGGCCAATCCACCTAACCTGCACAACTTTGGACAAGCGCCGTCTTCTCCAACTTGCTTAATTACAAACGAGCTTTCTAATTTATTAATTAAGAAACCACTACTCATGGCGCTGAGGTCCCAGGTTCGATCTCGGCTCTGGGTCAATGTCCGTGTGGAGTTTGCACATTCTCCCCGTGTCTGCGTGGGTTTCACCCCTACAACCCAAAGATGTGTAGGGTAGGTGGATTGGCCACACTAAATTGCCCCTTAATTGGAAAAAAACAATTGTGTACTCTAAATTTTTTTTTAAATTAATAAGCCTAAAATGATGCCGATGTGAAGTAATATTCAATGGGAACAACGTTCCAAGCCAATGCTTTTGGAGGATTTCAGCTCCCATGTTCGTGTTTACATGAGAGGAGTTTGTCCATTTGAATGCTCTGCAGCCTGTCGTGGGCTAATTATAGTGAGTGATTTTGGTGCTGGTGAATGGAATATTTTGTGTTTCTGTCACCCAGTGTCAGCTCCAGGCACCACCACCTCTGCTGCTACACCAGTTAGATGCAAAGGCCAGTTTAGCTCACTTGGTTTGTGATGCAGAGCAGGGCCAGCAGCCCGGGTTCAATTCCCGTACCGGCTGAGGTTATTCATGAAGGCCCTGCCTTCTCCACCTTGCCCCTCGCCTGAGGTGTGGTGATCCTCATTTTAAATCATCACCTGTCAGCTCTAACCCTCAAAGGGGAAAGCAGCCTATGGTCATCTGGGACTATGGCGACTTTACTGTACCTTACATCTTAACCTCAAACGTTGGTAAGCACTCCACTGCACCAATGCAGTATGGATGGCGTGGTAGCACAGTGGCCAGCACTGTTGCTTCAAGGAATCTGGGTCCCCTGTTCGATTCCTGGCTTGGATCACTGTCTGTGCAGAGTCTGCATGTTCACCCTGTGTCTACGTTGGTTTCCTCCGGGTGCTCCGGTTTCCTCCCACAAGTCCCGAAAGACGTGCTGTTAGGTGAATTGGACATTCTGAATTCTCCCTTTGTGGACCCGAACAGGCGGCGGAATGTGGCGACTGGGGGATTTTTCACAGTAACGTCATTGCAGTGTTAATGTAAGCCTACGTGTGAGACTAATAAATATTTTTATTGTTACTTCAGCTGAGTGCGATTGCCTATTCAGGAACTGTTTTATGCAGGGAACCCATGCTCACTAGATGCTAGACTAGTCTCATTTCCAATGGGAGCCCTGCGCCCAACAGTTTGGCTGAGCGACTATTTACAATTTGTCACCTATTTCCATGTACGGCCTCTGGATTGTTGTTACGCTTCATTCCCCTGTGGCATTTTTGAGTTGCTGGCAATTGGCACTTGTCCCCGTCCTAGGTTATTATATTATATGTTTGTGTCTTTTGTAGGTGATGAAATCGATCAATGAAGGATTCCGCTTGCCTGCTCCAATGGACTGTCCCTCTGCCATCTACCAGCTGATGATGCAGTGCTGGCAACAGGAGAGGGTCAAACGGCCCAAATTCTGTGACATTGTCAACATCCTCGACAAATTGATCCGCAACCCAGACTCCTTGAAAAACATTGCGGATTTCGATCCACGGTAAGGTCCTGTGGAATAGGAAAATGCACCATATTATAGAATCATAGAGGTCTACGACACAGAAAAGGCCCTTCGGCCCATCGTGTCAAAAACAACCATTTTAACTATTCTAATGCCATTTTCCAGCACTTGGTCCATGGCCTTGTATGCCTTGGTATCGCAAATACTTCTGAAAGTTATCAAAAGCCTTACGTCCAAATGCATTGCCCCCATCTACGCACCTGGTCACCTCTTTGAAAAATTCAATCAAGTTGGTAAGACATGACCTCCCTTTAACAAAACCATGCTGACTGTTCTTGATTAATCATAGAACCATAGAATTTCATAGAATTTACAGTGCAGAACGAGGCCATTCGGCCCATCGAGTCTACACCGGCCCTTGGAAAGAGCACCCCACCTAAGCCCGTACCTCCACCCCATCCCCATAACCCAGTAACCCCACCCAACCTTTTGGACGCTAAGAGCAATTTACTCTGGCCAATCCACCTAACCTGCACATCTTTGGACTGTGGGAGGAAACCGGAGCCCCCGGAGGAAACCCACGCAGACACAGGGAGAATGTGCAGACTCCGCACAAACAGTGACCTAAGCCGTGAATCGAACCTGGGACCCTGGAGCTGTGAAGCAACTGTGCTAACCACTTTGCTACTGTGCCGCCCTGCCTCTCTCCAAATATAGATTAATCCTGTCTCTCAGAATTGCTTCCAATAATTTCCCACCACTGAGGTTAGACTGACTAACCCGTAATTTCCTGGTTTATCTCTTCCGCCCTTCTTGAATAATGGTACCATATTGGCTATCCTCTGGTCCTCCAGCACCTCGCCTGTGGCCAGAGAGGAATTGAAAATTATTGCCAGTGCCCCTGCTATTTGCTCCCTTGCCTCACTCAACAGCCTGGGATACATTTCATCTGGCCCTGGATATTTATCTATTTATAATCGTGTCAGACCACTCAGCCTCCTTTCTGTCTATGTTAATTTCTCTAATTTTATAAGTCATAGATGTTTGTTTTTAAATTTAGTGTACCCAATTCATTTTTTCCAATTAAGGGGCAATTTAGTGTGGCCAATTCACCTACCCTGTACATCTTGGGTTGTGTGGGAGAAACCCACCCAAACACGGGGAGAATTTGCAAACTCCACACGGACAGTGGCCCAGAGCCGGGATCGAACCTGGGACCTCGGCGCCGTGAGGCAGCAGGGCTAACCCATTGCGCCACCGTGCTGCCCCGAGTCATAGATGTTTACAGTGTGGAAACATCCCTACCTATATCCTCTTGCTCCAGAAACAAATTACCACTGTGGTCCTTAAAGTCTTTCTCAAGTTATCCTTTTACCCACTTGTAAAACAACTTACTATGTTCCTTTATTTTACCTGCCTGTATCCTTTCATGTCCACTTTTTGCTCTCCTAATTTCCTTTTTTAAGTTCTCTCTTCTATATGCCTCTAGGGCTTCTGCTGTTTTGAGCCCTCGCTATCTGCCATAAGCCTCCCTTTCTCTCCTTATCCAATGCTGTCTATCCCTCGATATCCTGTGTTCACTGGATTTGTTGGTCCCATCCTTTTTCTTTATTCGAACATGTTGGCCCTGCACTCTCCCTATTTCCTTCTTTAATGCATCCCACTGTTCTGTCATAGATTTACCTAAAAGTGTCCATCCCAATCCACTCTGGCCAAATCCAATCTGATCTTATTAAAATTGGTCTTCCCTCAGTTTAGAACTTTGATCTCAGGCCTATTGTTGTCCCTTTCCATAACAATCTTGAATCTAATGGAGTTATGATCACTGTCTGCAACATGTTCCCCCACTGATACTTGCCTGGCTTTGTTGCCTAAACCTAAGTCCAGGACTGTCCTCTCCCTTGTCGGACCTTCTATGCGCCGACGTAAAAGGTTCCCCTGGATGCATTTTACGAAGTATGCTCCTTCTAAGCCTTTCACACTATGAGTACCCCAGTTAATGTTGGGGAAGTTGAAATCCCCCACTATCACTACCCTATGACTTTTACACTTCTCTGAAACTTGCCTACATATCTGCCCTTCAATTTCTCTTGGACTGTTAGGAGGCATGTGGAACACTCCCAGCGGGGCAGCATCATGGCGTGGTTGTTAGCACTGCTGCCTCACGCAATCAAGAACCCAGGCCCGATCCCGACCTCGGGTCACTGTTCGTGTGGAATTTGTACATTCTCCCTGTGGCTGCATGGGTCTCACCCCCACAACCCAAAAAAGATGTGGAGGGTATGGATTGGCCATGTTAAATTGCCCCTTAATTGGAAAAAAAAGAATTGGGTAGTCTAAATTTATATTTTAAAAAAGAACACTCTCAACAATGGGGATTTTAAAATTTTACCCATCAATATCAAAGAGGAAATTGTCCAAAATGTCTTGGAGATTGCGAGACCTCCGCATGGGGTTTCCAGCTTCTTTCTCAGCTCTGGGTTAACGGGCCTGTTGGGATCATTGGTTATCTCCGGCTGTTGCGGGAGTCTATCTGTGTGTTTGACATCTGAGTTATCCGTATGTGCCGCAAGGAATGGGGAAACGTCCAAACCCCACTTTCATTTTTAGTCCCTAAAAAAAAAAGCGTTCTCTGGTTACAAAAAGCAATATTCGCCAACAATTGCACTAAATATCCAAAAGGTTGACTATCTACCGCTGCCAAAAAATCATGAAAGTGAAGGGACTGAGTGACCTCTCCCTATGAGTGTGAAACAATCTTGGGCAATCTATCGATGAGTTGTTAGATGGCATGCTGCCAGCCATGCTGGTACCAGGCAGTCGCCCGTAGGGCTCTGACCCCGACTGACACTCTTAACATGGGGGTACCAATATGGTACCTTTTTTGTTAAATGTAAAGTACCTCATTCTTTTTCTTTCCAATTAAGGGGCAATTTAGCGTGGCCAATTCATCTACCCGGCACATCTTTGGGTTGTGGGGGTCAGACCCACGCAGACAGGGGGAAGAATGTGCAAACTCCACACGGACAGTGACCCGGGGCCGGGATCGAACCCGGGTCCTTGGCGCCGTGAGGCAGCAGTGCTAAACACTGCGCCAGCCTGTGCTGCCTCCACCAATCAGGCACCTAACCACGGGTTTAGAGTTGATGCACTGTAAAAGTGGTGGTGGTAATGAAATCTCTGCGTTGGCGACGATCCAACTCTGTACTCGATAGCTCTAAGAGTCGCAGAAGCACACATTCCAGTGATCCAGGTGCATGAACAATGGAAAAACCACAAAAAAAAACCATGCTATTTGAATAATGGCTGTGGGCAATTTGATCAGAGCCCAGCAAACGAGGCCTGCCTGACTAGCTCAGGGCAGAAAGTGAGGATTTATGTTGGCCGAGGGTGAACGTAGGAACTTGAGTAGCTCTTGCGCATTCTAATATCACCCTCTGCGCTGAACTGGCTGTCTTTACTTTCGTATATTTAACCCCTGGTTGCCTTGGTTGCAGTTACTCCCAAGCTTTAGGCCACCCTGAGTCGAGCCAACATTGTGAAGATTAAGTGACCTCAAAATACGATTTACGGGTCAAAATAAACTCTTGTCACCCACAAGCGACTGGATGTGACACAGACTCCAGCAAAACTGGTTTCTGGCCGCCGAGTCAATTAAAACATTCCAAGGGGAGTCACGTAAATCTCTGGTTTGGGAGGTTCACGGCACAGTGTTGAACAGGCACTCTGCATGTGGCGCAGTCATAGCTGTCCCCGGATCCTGCGAAGAATGATGCCCGCAAACCAAATTAAATGATGAAGATTCAAGAATGGATTCATAATTTTAGGGTTTTCTCAATTGCGTTTGGATACTGGGGAGGTACATGGACCCTTTCTCTGAACGATCAAATGTGTGAGGTGGAGTCTATGATTGGGATCAACTGTCTATGGCCCATGGAAAGGGTGGGTTTGATGAGGTGAATGGTTGTTTCCCATTTTATTACCAGAATTGGGGCTGCACGGTGGTTAGCACTGCTGCCTCACAGCACCAGAGACCCACGGCTAATTCTGGCCTTGGGTGACTGTGTGGATTTCTTCCAGGTGCTCCAGTTTCCTGCTGCAGTCCAAAGATGTGCAGGTTAGGTGGATTGGTCATGCTGAATTGCCCCTTAGTGTCCAAAATGTTAGGTTTGGTTACGTGGGGTGCTCTTTCAGAGGGTCAGTGCAGACTCGATGGGCCGAATGGACTCCTTCTGCACTGTAACGATTCAGTAATTCTTCCATGAACAGACAGTGGGATGGGCAGCACGGTGGCGCAGTGGTAGCACTCCAGTCTCACGGCGCTGAGGTCCCAGGTTCGATCCTGGCTCTGGGTCACTGTCCGTGTGAAGTTTGCACATTCTCCCCATGTTTGCGTGGGTTCCGCCTCCACAACCCAAAGATGTGCAGGGTAGGTGGATTAGCCACACTAAATTGCTCCTTAATTGGAAAAAATTAATTGGGTACTCTAAATTTATTTTTTAAAATGAAAAGACAATGGGCGGGATTCTCTGGCGTGGCACCCCCCCCCCTGCTGGCAGCTGGCTAATGGGGTTCCCCATTGTGGGCACCCCTGTGCCATCGGGAAATCCGAGGGCGTGAGTGCGCTGCCAGTGATGCGGAGGATCCCGCCCCATTGTTAAGTTTATCATTGAATTTTTGGGCCCTGTTTTGTGTTTGAAACAACTAGCGCGTTGCTGTCTACACTGTCTTGACTACCAGAGACTGATATTTACGGCCCTAGTGAACACCCGCCATATTTTATCAGCCTAAAAGCATCGGTTTTATGTCAAAATACGCGTGTGGTTCCAGATTTGAGTCTCCATTTCGTACGGTTGAACCTGGAACAAGACTCTGGATTGAAATCTCTGCAAGGCTAGTCCATGAAACAGGTTTCATGTCCTCTCCAGTGAAATAGGTCCAGAACAGCGTGGCCCATCCTGTAACACTAATTAATAGGCCTACTCAGGCCCACCACAAGGATAACTGTGCTGACAATCCATCCTGTTGCCTCCTTTTTTTAAAAAATGTTTTAATTGTCGTTCACATTTTGGAAGGGGAAGAATGATATGAGCCACTCACCCCAAACATGCCTCAGAAGGTTGCATTTTGCAGTGTGGCTGGGGTTAAGTCACACTGAATGTAACTACTTCTCAATCTTGTCGATGAATTCTAACCGGCAATGGTCTAATGTACTCTCGATTCTCTGCAGTGTTTCCATCCGCCTGCCGAGCACCAGTGGAACCGATGGCATGATCTTCCGTACAGTGAACGAGTGGCTGGAGTCTATAAAAATGGGACAGTACCTGGATAATTTTATGACAGCGGGATACAATACCATGGAGCATGTTGTTCAGCTAACCACAGAGTGAGTACAATTACCAGTAGCCCGTCAGACACTGCCCCTGCCCCTGCACAGCTTGGGCCGTGTGCCTGACCTGGAGGGAGTGCTCGAGTCGATTTTCTTAGGTTGCCAATTTAGGCTTCACTGGGTGGTTCCAGCCAACTCTGATTGCTCACGGTGACGTGGAGTCTCTGTCTAATACATAATGTTGTCTGTGAGGCGCTGGTTTCTAAAACCTTCATGAAACAGTGGGAGATAGTACTCAAGTCACTGGCGTGGCCGATCTACCTACCCTGCACATCTTTGGGTTTGTGGGGGTGAAACCCACGCAGACACAGGGAGAATGTGCAAAGTCCACACAGACAGTGACCTGGGGCCGGGATCGAACCTGGGTCCTCAGCGCCGTGAGGCAGCAGTGCTAACCACTGCGCCACCATGCCGCCCCTATCTGCAAAATTCTTAAAGGTCTTTCTGTACAATAGTTTATTGCCAGATCTCTCGGCATGAAAGGATGCTTAATAGGAATTGTATCCCGAGTTGCTGGGAAAATGCTTACTTCCCTGGGGAATTTCACAGGGACATGTAGGCACTTCAAGGATGTGCCATTAATAGTTTACGGACAATATAACTTCTCACAGTCTGATATGGAGCTATCACTTGACTAAATAAACATATCTGACCCACCACATTGTAATAAACATTGCAAGTGGCCTGGTTTTCTGTAACAGAGGTCCAACACTCCTCCTACTGTTACCCATGAGAAAGAGGCCGTTTCATCTTAACAGAGGCAAAACCTATCCATGGTCCTAAACGGGCGTGAATCAGTGCTCTAATTTCTGAGCATCGGGTGAAAGCTTCTTCAGTGCGAAACTGATTCAATACATAGTAATGGCAAGATGGAAACTGACACATAATAGGCCCCTCGGAGTGGCCGGGACAGACTGAATTCAAAGGCCCCAAAGTAATGTGAGTTCTCATACCCAAAAACGGAGGGAGGGGAAGAAAAACAGGAAGCAAAAACAAAGCGAGAAGTTTACAAACCAGGTGTTGCTGTTGATTGCTAGTCACAATACTGGCAATTTTCAAAGGAATTTACTCAAGGTGGGAATGATGGTGGGTGGAGGACAATGCGGTTGACTGGAGTAGGTCTTGGGGGGCTGGCGAAAGAAGTGTAGGTATCCCGGGAGTGGCATGTTCTCGAGCCGGAATATCAGGGTGTAACAAAAGAAAAACACACACAGACTTTTTCTGCAGAGATTTAAACAAACAAAGGGAAGTATTTGCGTTCATTGTAAACACAGCAGAGTGAAACATGATGGGATCACCTTGCAGAACACATCTTGGCCCATGATCAGAATGCTCTCTCGCTAAACAGGAAATGTCAGGTTCTTATCGCCATGGAAATGAGGGCAAGTAGAGGTAGAGCACAAAAGAACCAAATTTAGTACACCCTGCTGAATGCAGCTAGTGGTGGACGCAACATAACCTGTTCTTTCCCAAGTCGTACTGGAGATGGGTGTGAGCATGAGAATAAAACAGGGGGGGGGGGGGCTCAAACATGTGTAGGGTAGGTGGATTGGCCATGCTAAATTGCCCCTTAATTGGGATTATTTTTTTAGAAGTAAAATGGGTTCTGCATTTCTTTTGAAAGAATCACTGTACAGTTGCCCAGAGCATTTTGATGCTACAATTGCATGGTGACCTCCATCACTCTGTGTAGCTCCACTGTGGCCAGGTGCAGGAAAAATTCGGCAGCTTGCTATTTCTTGCATTTGCATGGTCAACGAGGTGTTAGACATGCCAAGCAGTTAAAATATATGAGCAAGGGCAGCACGATGGCGCAGTGGTTAGCATTGCTGCCACACGACGCCGAGGTCCCAGGTTCAATCCCGGCTCTGGGTCACTGCCCGTGTGGAGTTTGCACATTCTCCCCGTGTCTGCGTGGGTTTCACCCACCCACAACCCAAAGATGTGCAGAGTGGGTGGATTGAACATGCTAAATTGCCCTTAAATTGGAAAAAAATGAATTGGGTACTCTAAATTTATATTTTTAAAATTATATGAGCAAAGTCATGAAACATGACCTAAAAATAAACCACCGCGCTAGTGATGAGCCCCTTCCACATGTCAGGCATGGCTCAGTCGGGAGCACGGTTACCACTGAGTCAGAAGGCTCTGGATGCAGGTCCCACACCAGAAACTGAACACCGACTCCGAGGCCGACTCTCCAGTGCAGTAACGAGGGGAGTGCTGCATTGTCAGAGATGCTGCCTTTCAGACAAGGCATTAAACTGAGGCCCTGTCTGTTTTCTCTGGTGGGTCGGAAAGGGTTCCATGGCACTATTAACGGAGGAGCAGGGGAGTCACCCTCGGTGTCTTGGGCAATAATTATTCCTCAGTCAACCGCACAGAAACAGATTTGTTGGCTGTCATCACATTGCTGTTTGTGGGAGCTTGCTGCACGTAAATTGGTTGCCATGGTCACTACTCTTGGGGGAAAAATACTTCATCGACTGTTAAGCACTTTAAGATGTTAGTGGTCGTGAAAAGCGCTGACTGATGCAAGTTTTAAACATTTTTCGCATATGCTAACCAGTCGCTTTTTTTCAATCAATTCAGGGATGTGAAGAAGATTGGAGTCCGGCTACCAGGTCACCAGAAACGGATTGCTTACAGTATTCTGGGACTGCAGGAACAGGCGACTAGCATGGGTGTATACACTGTGTGAACTCCTCCTGCATATTCCCGACCCTGAGGGGGCTAAAACTCCCAAAATCTTTTTTCAAACGACTTGCAATACTTGAACGGGACAATGACTTTACACACGAGAGTGCTGGAGGAATCTGGTGCTGGAGAAAAACACTCTTCCTGTTGCCTTTTTCAAAATCTGAAGGAGATTTAAATGGAAAGAGAGGAATGCTTCGCCACCCAGACTCTCATGGCTCCTCTCATCCAATGTTTGGGATTCCAACTGGCGTGCGTCCAACACGATTGTATTAGGAGGAGTGGGAACCTTCCAGAAGCCCCTGAACCAAAGAGGCTATAACTAGATTGCTGAGCTGGTGCAGTGTGTGTGTTTGTGTGTGTGTGTGCGTGTGGAGGGAATGAACTGGTTCATTTAGATCCAGGCAGCATCCAGTTCTAATCCGTACATGTTGGATTGGTTTGTTGGCTTCATCCCTTTTAATAGCTACAGGGTGCTAGGTACCCAGTAATAAGACTTATCGCAAGAGATGTCTCCTTATCGAACAGCATCTTCAGAATCACTTCCATATTGAAGTCGAGACTGTCAGGAAATATTAAATTTTTGAACTCTACATTTCCTGTTGCTTAGGGTTTGAAGCACTGCGCCATGTTGGCGAACTTGATGGCATTAAGCCAGGCAAAGTTTAATAGATGGCGTGTGAAATACTAATTCTCAACTCTTGTGTATAAATGTAATTTAAACACGTTTCATTAGACCTAGAGCTTAAAATGTCGTCATAAACAAATGTCACAGTCGAGCCTTGACTGGCTAAATCTCGCAAAGCATTTCCCCAGTTGGCTGAACAGGATGACCCTTGCGTTGGGTTGTGTTGAATGATTTCCATGTGTAATAGTGCATTCCAAATACCCCACAATTTGGGCTGTAAAGGTGGCCCTGGAACGCCCTAGTGTGTGATTAAATGGTTGGAACACGGCACCACACAAATGTCCTGCTTGGCACGCCCTCTCGTTTTTGGGCTGGCGTTTCAAATCCGTTAGGAGTCCGAAAGCCCGCTGGGCAATATTCCATATGTATAGCGTGGGGCAGGTCATACAAGCAATGGCAGTCATATGCCACTCGGCCAGCTCAAAGACTACCTCTACCCCAACCCTGGAGGTGCAGCGACGGGTACTTTGATTGCTTTCTGAAGCAAGCTGCCAACAATGCACCATCTGGCTACATCCCAAAGGTTATAATTGCCTGAAACATAATGTCTGACCTCCACGTCTTGCAAACATTCCCACTTCAGAAATTCCCCCTCCCAATGTCTGTGTATGATTGTAATGCACTTCCGTACTGATCCATAAGCAAAATAGCAATTGGGTGGGGGGGGGGGGGGGGGGGGGGGCGGTTGGAGTGGTGTTCATGGTGGATTTGCACACAGCATTATGAGGGGGGCTGCGGGGGAGGGGGAATCCTATATTTTTCAAATCGGTGTTATTTTTTAAAAATTAAAAACAATAAAGAGTGAATTTGCACAGCCTGAATTTTATTTCGCGATTTATAGGGATCAGGCAGATTTTATATATATATATATAGTGAATCTCTTCAGAAATAGTTTGAGATAGAAAGTCTTGCTCTTTTGTAAAAAAAAATGGAGATATGTTTTATTTAAACTGTATTTATTCCGCGCTTTCATACCACACTTTGTTTTATTTATTTAACTCTCAATTTAATTTTGTTGCCCCTTGCTGCAAGTGTATGATTTTATTCCTTATTGTCTTTAATTTGCTTGTATTTAGAAAATGATTTATTTATTCAGACCCAAGCGAGTGGAGCCGGTGAAGAGGTTGAGAGGCTCCCTGTCCAGGATGGGTTTTTTTTGTAATAAAAGCTGGTGTACTGGTACAGAGTTTCCTGTGATTTCCTTGTCTCCAGCAATTACTGTGCATTTGGTACCATGCGAGTTTCTATTGAGGTTACACTGTCCGAGCCCAGTGCAGATCTGTGAACAGTCTGCCAAGTTTGTAAAGTGGAAATCTTGGAGCATTGCCATCTGGGTGCAAAGGTCTAGGACAGTGATGGGCAAGCTAGGCTGGTGAGTGGGTCGCAGGAGTGGCCCTGCTTCATCTCAGTGGGCGTCAAAATTGAACTCGGCCTTGTTGACGAACCATTTCTTTTAAAACTTAGAGTGCCCAATTCTTCAGTGACCTGGGGCCGGGATCGAACTCGTCGGCGCCGTTGGGCAGCAGTGCTAACCATTGCGCCACCACGCTGCCCTTGTTCACTAATCATGACCCCATAAATAAGGTTAAATACATTCAATGCACTTTTCAAAGTGAGTTATAGAAAATTTTTCATTATTTATGTCTCAGAGTTTTTGTAAAACAAAAGCAATATTTACACTTTGGGCACAGAGGGAGCGCACGGCTGTCAGAGTCAGCACACGGCTCTCACAGTCAATGTTGTGAGCAATCAGCGCCCACCTCACTTCACTCGCCCTTGCTGTACGTGCGATTCATTTCAGTCATACCGGTCGGAAAAGAATTATGTGGATGGAAGTCAGTGGAAGGTAGCAACCCTGTGCATGAGCAAAAGTCAACAAAATGTCTTGTAGGCTGCACTCAGAATCCAGATGGGCCACTGTGCCCCCCCGCCCCCCCCATCACTGGTGTAGGATGTGAACTGACTGGTCCACAGCAACCCTCCTTCCACCATGTTGAAGGCAGATTTCTATCAAATAGCTGATCAGGAAACTCCGAGGCTGCCTATGTGAACATGAACTCAGATTTCCCAATAATGGTCTAACATTTAAGATGGTCAAAGTGAGTAACTCAACTGTAACTAAACAATCATTGTCCCTTTGAGCACACAAGGATGTGCATGTTCTGACTCTTTGAAAGAACGATCCAATTAAAAAAAAAAATTTAGACTGCCCAATCATTTTTTTCTTTTCTTTTTTTTTATTTAGAGTACCCGATTAATTTTTTTTCCAATTAGGGGGCAATTTAACGTGGCCAATCCACCTAACCTGCACATCTTTTGGGTTGTGGGGGCGAAACCCACGCAGACACGGGGAGAATGTGCAAACTCCACACGGACAGTCACCCAGAGCCGGGATCGAACCTGGGACCTCAGCGCCTTGAGGCCGCGGTGCTAGCCCACTGCGCCACCGTGCTGCCCGCTCTGACCATGATTTTGAATATCTTGTCGGTTCACTGACTCAGCTGATGGTGGAAAACCATTTTTAAAAGATGTTTTAGTCATGCAAAACCCTCTCTCATCAGGCAGGATTCCTCCATTTGGGAAGCTTGAGTGCACGATTTAACCACCGTGTTGCACCTGGCCTGCCAGCTAAATCAGGAAAGGCTAAAATCCAGCTTTGTGCCGGGAACGAATGAGTTTGAAATCTAACCGGCCCACTCCCATTGGCAAGTTCCGGATCTCTCCCAAATATGGCGAGCATATCATTAACGCTCATTTGCATAAATTTACATCTCATTAGCAAGATTGAAGTCAAATGTAGCGGCCTCCCGGAAACTACCTGCTCCCCAGCCAGAAATCCCGTGGGCGTTTTTCTTTTTAAAAACATGAAGCTGGTGCAATGAATACTGAGGTGAACTGAGGAGGTGAAGTAGCCATTTCCATTTTCCAGCGTGCCGCTTAAGGGCACTGGAGCTGCTGCCCCAATGCTCGATGGGGGGGGGGGGGGGGGGGGGGGCTCAGGGGGGTTGGGCTGGTTTGGGAAGCTGAAACGTGCCAGGTCCGTCACCACTGGGTTGTATGCTGCCGGTTACTTAAACTCCCTTTGACTGTGAACAGCCTCCAGGCTATTGCTGATGAGGAATTGGCCTTTGTTAGTTATCACGACCTTCACAGGTCTCAAGTGGCGCTGCAGGTTTTGTTTACTGTTTGCTCCTGCTGGTAGCTGCAAATGCCCGAAGGCCGTGTGTTTGTTTGCTGCTGCCTCTTTTGCTTCTGTGGCCTGGAGTTCGTATATGCTGCCAGCGCTTAAAAGGGGAATCCCTTGCTCTCTTCTGGTGTGCTCTGCGCGGTGTGAATCTCCACTGTTGAGAGTATACTGCTGTGAGCTGCGGGAGGAGGAGAAAGAGGCAGATTGACCCGAATGCAGCTGCAGTTGCCTGTAGGCTGTGTGTTTTTTTAAAAATGTTTATTATTTTTTCCCCCCAATTAAGGGGCAATTTAGAGTGGCCAATTTACCTACCCTGCACATCTTTGGGTTGTAGGTGTGAGACCCACGCATACATGGGGAGAATGTGTAAACTCCACACGGACAAGGACCAAGGGCCGGGATCGAACCAGGGTCCTTGGCTCCGTTAGGCAGCAGTGCTAACCGCTGCACCACCATGCCGCCGTAGCTCTGTGTTTGTTTGCTGCTGCCTCTTTTGCTTCTGTGGCCGGGAGTGAAGAAAGAGAGGATATAAGATGGCCTGCTACCAGTGCAGGGGAAGGGGTGCTCTTTTTCTATTCTGGTATACTCTGCATCAGTGTGACTTTCTAGTGTGATTTTCCACTGTTTTTAGTCCACCTGCGGGAGGGGGAAGAGAGAGGCAGATTGATCCGAATGAGCAACTTGATGTAGGTGTTGAAGAAGTGCTTTTGCAGGTTGCTGGTGACTTTACTGTATTGTATTGTTTCAAGGGCAGCATGGTGGTTAGCATAAATGCTTCACAGCTCCAGGGTCCCAGGTTCGATTCCCGGCTGGGTCACTGTCTGTGCGGAGTCTGCACGTCCTCCCCGTGTGTGCGTGGGTTTCCCCCGGGTGCTCCGGTTTCCTCCCACAGTCCAAAGATGTGCGGGTTAGGTGGATTGGCCATGCTAAATTGCCCGTAGTGTCCTAAAATGTAAGGTTAAGGGGGGGTTGTTGGGTTACGGGTATAGGGTGGATACGTGGGTTTGAGTAGGGTGATCATTGCTCGGCACAACATCGAGGGCCGAAGGGCCTGTTCTGTGCTGTACTGTTCTATAAGTCTATCTTTAATCCTTGGAGGCCATATGTTTGTTTGCTGTTGCCTCTTCTACTTCTGTGGCCTGGAGTGAGGAAAGGGACGATGTATGATAAGGGGTACCCATTGATGTCTTGGCTGATGATGTCAGTGTGGAGATTGGAGAGCGAGATGGAGACCCGATATAACAAGGCCCCTTTTGCCACCTGTCATTGAGCAGTGCATCGGACCGCTCAATGTGCAGTTCCAATGCCCGTAATGCTCTGATGCTGCCCTGCAGTACACCGCCGGAGGGTCACCCGCTTTGTGGTGGTCTGCTGTGCCCTCCACAACCTGGCACAGCAGCAGGGCGACATGCTGGAGGAGGAGGTACAAGTGTCCCATCTGAGGGGGAGAAGGATGTGGACCAGGGTGGATGGAAGACCAGATCGGGGAGGACTCACAGGAAGAGCGGGCGGATGGGGGACAGGCGGGGCGATCCGGCAAGCCTGGAGGACCAAGGAGGCCCTAATCTTCACCCAATCTCATACGACTAGGCTTTGTCCATCAGATCACCCCCTCCCCATCCCTCCTTCCCACCCAAACCCCTCATTTCCCACAACTCCCCTCCCCACCATTCCGCTCCTCTTCCCCACCCCACCCCCTCCCCGACTACTCAACTACTGTGTTCCACCCTCCAAGGTTCTCTGTAACATCACTCCAGGGTGATGGGTCTGTGTCCCATCCCTCCCCTCCCTGCCCAGTGCCCACTCAGTGCTCCTCTTTCTTCTTCATCTTTTGTGGTCTACTGCTACGTTTAGTTGTGTCTCCCCAGGATGCACATCAGAGGTGGAGGCAGCCTGCTGCTTTCCGTGCCCTGTGGTCCTTGATGCTCTTGGCGGACGCCCTCTCGAGGGCCTGGAGTCAGAGGGTCCAGGACAATTTTCCAGTGTCACAGACGCGCCGTGCCACCCTGTTCTGCCCACTGCCCTTGAGATGTGCTAGTGTCAGGAGAGGGAGATTGGGAAGAGCTGGAGACTGCTGTCAACTCCTTGGTGGCATCTCCCGGGTTGGCCTCCAGCACCTCCTCCTCCCTGACGGTGCCCTGAAATCCAGATGAAGATGCCACCAGCCAGATGAACTGGAACGAGAGGAGCTTTGCCAATGATGGGAAACCGTGTGATTGTGCTCCATTAACAGTGCAGAAGTTCAGTAGTGTTGGATCCTAAACCTGCGGAACTGCCAGTAAATGTAACTAGAAGGCCAGTTTCCCATTTACCAATGAAACTGCTCCACAATAGAATGATACTTGGTCCTTTTACAATATGTCCACTTCCGTTTGTGATTCATGCCATTTGGATTCCTGCCAGTTTAGTCCATTTAATTACCCAATTCTATCTGCTAGGCTAAAATTTCAATGAACTAATCCTAAAAGAGCACGCATCCAGTGAGTGCGAGCTCTTAATAAAACACCTTTTGCATAAGGTGAATTAATCCACAAGTTCCTGTTGCTGACTGCTTTTTATGTTAACCAGAAAAATAAATTCGAGAGACCCTATAAATGTTTTTACAATATATAAATATATATATATGGCTGTGTGGGGTGATCCACATGTGCGTAGAGCATGCGGTTCGGTATAAATGTCTCCAGTTCAGGCTAACTGTCTCCATCATTGCGTGCAATTCTGGTCGCCGCATTATAGGAAGGATGTGGAAGCATTGGAAAGGGTGCAGAGGGGATTTACCAGGATGTTGCCTGGTATGGAGGGAAGATCTTACGAGGAAAGGCTGAGGGACTTGAGGCTATTTTCGTTAGAGAGAAGAAGGTTAAGAGGTGACTTAATTGAGGCATACAAGATGATCAGAGGATTAGATAGGGTGGACAGTGAGAGCCTTTTTCCTCAGATAGAGATGTCCAGCACGAGGGGACATAGCTTTAAATTGAGGGGAGATAGATACAGGACAGATGTCAGAGATAGGTTCTTTACTCAGAGAGTAGTAAGGGCGTGGAATGCCCTGCCTGCAACAGTAGTGGACTCACCAACACTAAGAGCATTTAAATGGTAATTGGATAGGCATATGGATGATAAGGGAATAGTGTAGATTGGCTTTAGAGTGGTTTCACAGGTCGACGCAATATCGAGGGCCGAAGGGCCTGTACTGCGCTGTAATGTTCTATGTTCTATGTTCTATCAGCAGGCCTAACTCCAGCCTTGGACCTCTGAAGAACCCGCTTGCCCACACTGCTGAGGCAGAGATGGGACCACAAGGTCAGGATTAATCCCAATTTCTGATTCCCACCTCCAACAGGAAAATTCTAGCCAAATTCCTCACAGACACAGGGCCTTCCATGCCTCAGTGACTCGGGTGTTTTATCAATCCCATTAATCACATTTATTTTGAAGCTTTAAGTTCCCTTTGAGATACTGTTTACTTTGATGCAGTAACCTTTTATGGGGCTGCCTTTTAATTTATCACTCAATTTGATGATTGAGGGCGGGTTTTCTGCTTCTGCCCACTGCAGGCACTGATGAGCAGTCAGAGTTTCATCTCGTTCTAGTGTCCAGAGCCAAAACTCCACCCACCCCACACTGGGCTCCTCCCACTCTGATCTTCAATCCTGCTACTGAATATTCTTCTGGAGACATTACAAAAATGATCTTCATGAGGTTTGCGCTCAAAGCTGTTACCCTCCATCCGCCTCCTGCCACCTAGACCCTCCCAATGCCAATGCCATAACAGGTCATCCGTCTTCCATTAAACTTAACTCTCTCACTGTCCAATTGGAAATGCCAACTCTCCTCTGAGCCGACACCTGACCCGGTTGACATTCCCTCTCGGATCCTGGACCCTCCCCTCGTCAACCTTCGAGCTGTTGTTAGATCCCGCGACCTGTCCTAAGAGGCCTTTGATTATCTTGACCTCAGACTAGACCCACCCCCACACCATCCCCTCACTGAATGAACCTCCCCACTCGGACTGTGGATGTTCCATCTGCCAGCCAACATCCTGAGAAGGACCCACGTCTGGACAGCATTGACCACATGCTGTAGGCCCCTCATTTTCTTACTCTGACTGACTGTCCCCACCATCACTCTCCACAACCAGGATGACAGGCCTACCCTCACTTCACTCCTCCGTGTCCCCGAACCTACCCTCTGTCCTCCAAGAGGAAGAGAAATTCCTTCACTCAAAGGCTTGTGAATCTTTGAAATTCTCTACCCAGGGGTGGCACGATGGCGCAGTGGTTAGCACTGCTACCTCACGGCACCAAGGGCCTGGGTTCAATCCCAGCGCCGGGTCACTGAACGTGTGGAGTTTGCACATTGTCCCCATGGTTGTGTGGGTTGCACCCCCACAACCCAAAGATGTGCAGCCTAGGTGGATTGAACACGTTAAATTGCCCTTTAATTGGAAAACAAATTATATTTGAGGCTGGGGTAGACAAAATTTTGATCTCTCAGGGAATTAAGAGATATGGGGTGAGGAGGAAGGGTGAGAACGTAGAGTTTTTAAAAATAAATTTAGAGTATCCACTTATTTTATTTATTTATTTTTTCCAATTAAAGGGCAATTGAGCGTGGCCAATCCACCTACCTGCACATCTTTGGGGTGTGGGGGTGAAACCCACGCAGACACGGGAAGAACGTGCAAACTCCACACGGACAGTGACCCAGGGCCGGGATTCAAACCCGGGTCCTCAGCGACGCAGCCCCAGTGCTAACCACTGCTTCACGTGCCGCTCCAAAACAGTAGAGTTGACGGCCAAGGGCTGTGGTGATGGTATTGAATGGCAGAGGAGGCTCGAGGGGCTGTAAGGTCTGGTCTGGTCTTGTTCCTATTCCTTGTGTTGCTGCACCTTCAAACACCAGCTCCTAGACACCTGCGATCTGTTGATGACAGCCCTCGTTAACAACCTTATTATATCTGTTCGACCAGAGGGCAATAAAGAGTAAATAACATATTATTGGCAACAAGCTGTCTTTCCTCTAGTTAAACTGCTTTTTGTGATTTATTTAATTATAACTTAGTAAACACAATGCACCCACATGATTCAGAGTATGAGTAACTGGGAACAAAGGCACGCAACTTGATGACAGTTGCGCGCCGCAGAAGGTTCCTTTCATCAGCACCTTGTCAGGAAGCCATGAATGTTCTGCCAAGTATCAATAAACAGATGAGCGTCAAGCCAACAAAACACGTTTCTACCGATTGAAGAAGCAGTTTGTTCACAGTACTGTCGGCCATTCATCATCACCCCTTCATCCTCAATGCAAACAGATAATCATGTAAGCGGCAGAACCTACCTCTCACGTTTAAGATTATAGCAGTTTTATCACATCCAATCGTGCTCTGTACACCAGGAAGCTCAGCATTCCCTGTGCTTTTCCCCTCAGAATCTCGGCAGAGCTGGTTCCAGTGACATTCATCTCCCATCATGGTTTCATAGAACATAGAACATACAGTGCAGAAGGAGGCCATTCGGCCCATCAAGTCTGCACCACTTAAACCCTAACTTCCACCCTATCCCCGTAACCCAATAACCCTCCCTAACCTTTTTGGTCACTAGGGGCAATTTATCATGGCCAATCCACCTAACCTTTACATCTTTGAACTGTGGGAGGCAACCGGAGCACCCGGAGGAAACGCATGCAGACACGGGGAGAACATACAGACTCCGCACAGCCAGTTACCCAGGGAATCAAACCTCGGACCCTGGCGCTGTGAAGCCACAGTGCTATCCACTTGTGCTACCGTGCTGCCCTCAAGTCTCCATTTTGAGGGTCGGTGTTTTTTTTTTGTTTCCGAGTTCTTTGATCAAGGTGTGAGTTGTCTAATCTCTCTTGTCAATATCTTGCGAGCACGACAAGAGTTTTGACTCCTAAAAATTCATTGTGTTCTCCCGTGGCCTGGTGCAGCTCTGCGCCAGAGAGTTGGGGCAGTCGGATTGATCTTAACTCTCTCATGTTGGTGGGGGTGGGGGGGGGGGGGGGGGGGGGGGGGGGGTTGGGGAGGTCGCGTTGGGTTGACAGGACCCTGAGGGTTCCCCACTCCTCAGTGACCTGCTGGATAGTGTAAGCGTGTGAAAGAAAAGATAGTCGAGGCACAAAGGTGGATGCTAATCCAGCAAAATTAATACTTTAGTTGCTGTTTATATTTCCTCCCCTTTCAGTCAAAACTATTCAGACCTTCTTGAAGCCACATCATTTTTGCTTCAGGGCTTGTTCGCCGAGAAAAATAAGCGTGGAAGCAAGTTAAATAATATCAGCGAAATCCAGTTCAGCATTCCTCTCTGCAGGTTGTAGAGATTGGAGACAAGGAGGAGGATCACGTCAGACAGGTTTGATAGTGCCTTAATAACTCCTAAAAGTTATCTGAATGCCACTTCCTCTATCTTTTGGTCAAGGCACTTTTGCCTCCATTTGTCCGAGGGGCAGCTTCATGGGGAATTACAATTTTCCCGGGACGTAGTGACAGCCATACCTTGCAAAGCATGACCGGGTAAGAATTGTTGATTTAGTAACTGCCGGTGTTACTAGACCTTAGGTTCCTTGACTTTTTATGCCATTCCACCCTTCCACGTGACAGGAGACAATACCATCATCTGCAGTTGCTGACAGACATCCAGAGATTTCATGAATATCCTCAAGTAGAGCTGAGACTACATGGCAGCACTGCACCTGTACTGTCTGGCTCAATGCCCCAAATCTGCAGGGCATCATTGAATGGCTCACAGGCGCCCATGCAGACACATCAGGCCAAGACTATCCCTTTCTTGAGCAGAAAGGGGTTTCAGTCCCTCACTGTACAGTGTTGCTCGTTCTGGGTGAGTGTGCTTTACACTCAATTGGCTCTGTTTTATTCCTTAGCTCTAGAGTCGCCAGGTATCCTTATGATACCGCCACAAGATTCAAGTTCAGATCAATGACTCGATACACCAGTTAGTAAGTTCAAACAAGACACGTTTATTATTACACAGTTATTTACTACTCATGCATATAACACTAAAAGACTAGACTATTCCTACCACTAACAGGCCAATACTTATCTGGAATAAGGGAACTGCCGGATCAGGGAACAATGGCCTCTTCCTTTGTCCTGGATCCGCAGGCTTCCAGTTGGTGTGGACTAAAGGGGTCAGGAGTGTCTACTCTCGTAGTGTGCGTTGTATGACACTTACTTGATGGCGGCTGCTGACCAGGCCTCTCCTTCTCAAGGTCTTCTGCTGCAAAGGTGTTCTGCTGGGAGGGCCGGCTGGTCAAGAAGAAAGAATTCGGGCAGCACGGTAGCATTGTGGTTAGCATAATCGCTTCACAGCTCCAGGGTCCCAGGTTCGATTCCGGCTTGGGTCACTGTATTCAGAGTCTGCACATCCTCCCCGTGTGTGCGTGGGTTTCCTCCGGATGCTCCGGTTTCCTCCCACAGTCCAAAGATGTGCAGGTTAGGTGGATTGGCCATGATAAATTGCCCATAGTGTCCAAAATTGCCCTTAGTGTTGGGTGGGGTTACTAGGTTATGGGGATAGGGTGAATGTGTTGACCTTGGGTAGGATGCTCTTTCCAAGAGCCGATGCAGACTCGATGGGCCGAATGGCCTCCTTCTGCACTGTAAATTCTATGATAATCAGTCCTGGGACCTGACTTTTATACGTGCCAGGGGCTTCGCGCCTTTCTGGGCAGACCCTCTATAAACTTGCAATCGATTGGGTCTCTTCCCAATCGATTGATTTGAATTTACCCAATAACGGGGCTGTTCCTCGATCACTGGGCGGTTCCTTCCACCTTATTTGTGTCCTTTGTTTCAGACTCCACTGGCGCCGGGATGTCTGACCTTCTATAGAATGTTTCAATCTTTTCTAATTGTTGTGTCCCTTATGCCTGGGAATCACCGGGAATCGCTCACTTAATATGCACATCTCGTTAGTTACAATGCTGTCTGGTTTCTTTAGCAGCTAGAATACACAGGGGATTCTGCAAACTGCTTGTCTCTTTGCAACTGTCCATTTTTCCCTGTAACCTTTGCGTTCTTCCATTTTGTGTGAGGAAATGGCCAACCCAGGTGGCTACACTAGTGGCTCTGCACCATAGCTACAGAATTATGAAAAGTGGGGGGAAAATGGGTTAGTGAAGTGCTTAGTTAAGTCAGAACTTCAGGATTTTAGGCCACCTCCTACTCTTTGGAATGCTGACAGTGTGGCTATCCTTAAAACAGTTTGCATAGCAAACATTCCCATGCGTAAGACTGTGTATGAGGCAGTGAATTTACAGGTATCTGAGAGAGAAAGAACGCAGCCGATACCAGCCCTGAGCAGAGGAGGATTCCAAACACTCCCTTTGTAGCTTCCAGCCTTAAATCAGAGAGCACCCTTCATGTCACAGGTCAAAGGGCATCAGTCGGTGGATGCAGCAATTTTTATGCAAGGCTTTTGTTGTAAACAAATGGGAGAGAGATATCTGTTGGAATAATGAGTATCAGGGATATTGGCCAGAATTCTCCGTTTGATAAACTAAGGGTGGGATTCTCCGACCGCGTCCTCCCGGTGACCGGAGAATCCCGCCTGAGGTCAATGGACTTCTCCATTGTCCGCGTCTCACCTATGGCGTTCTTGTGGCGGGCGGGGAGGGAGAATCCAGCTCTAAGTGTTGCCGCTGGGTCTGAGTAGCGGGCGATTTGCGTTCACGTTGGAGCCGCTTTTCGGTAAGCGAATCAGAGAGGGGTTCCCGGGCCAGTGGGCGTTCTAACCGCTGGGGTCAGAGTTAGCACGACAGAGCCTGGCAGCTGGAGCTGTTTTTAAACGCTCCACGTACCACACACTCACTGCAGCCACGAAGACCTGCCCTCTGAGGTCAGGGATCCGAGGTCGACCCAAAGCTTCATCCCAGCGAGGAATGGAGAGACACAGTGGGCGGAATTCTCCGCTCCCGCGATAAATTGGGAAGGGCGTCGTGAACTCGGCCGAGTTTCACAACAGCCTCGGAGGCCGCCCCTCTCCCCTTGTTCACCCCCACCCGTGGGGCTAGGAGCGGCGCTCCGTAACTCTCGGCCCCTGGGCCTTGACGCTTGCACCAAGGCGGCGTGCCGAGAATGACGCGATGGCGATGCCTAAGTGACGTCAGCCGTGCATGCGCAGGTTGGCCGGCTCCAACCCGCGCATGCGCGGCTGACGTCACGACGGCTGATGGCTCAAACCCGCGCATGCGCGGTTGCCGTCTTCCCCTCCGCTGACCCGCAAGACGTGGCGGCTTGATCTTGCGGAGCGGCGGAGGGAAAAGAGTGCGTCGCTTTGAGACGCCGGCCCGACGATCGGTGGGCACCGATCGCGGGCCAGTCCCCTCCCGAGCACGGCCGTGGTGCTCACGCCCCTCTCTGCCCCCCACAAGCCTCAAACCAGCATTTGGCACCCATGTTCACGACGGCAGTGACCAGGTGTGGTTGCCGCCGTCGTGAACCGGTCGAGAACGGCAGGCCGCTCGGCCCATCTGGGCCGGAGAATCGCCGTTCACCGTGAAAAACGGCGAGTGGCAATTCTTCCGAGCGGGGGGGGTGGGAGAATCGTAGGGGGTGCCAGGGGGGCATGTTGTGAGTCGCCCGGCCCTCCCGCGATTCTCCCACCCGGTGTGGGGAGCGGAGAATTCCGCCCACTCTTCCCCAGGGTGGCCTGCAGACCCGGGTCTGCTCCTCTGAACAACGCCTGGGAGGTGGTGGCAGAGGCAGTCAGCGCTGCCAGTCTCACCAGGAGGAGACAATTGGTGACCCTGAGGGGTGGAGATCACTGGTGAGGCCTCTTCCCTGAGAGAGGCAGAGAACAAGTGAGGGCTCCAAAGGCAACGGTGCTGGTGTCCTCTGGTTGGTTCCAGAGGACACCAGCTGATTCCCTGCTTCCTCTGCAATAGGGCAGCGCCTTTGAGAAGTGCCAACACCTGGTTGCGCTTGACCACGCCCATCCCCTGAAGGAAACAGCTGGGGTATGAAGGTGTCCAGAGGGGCGGCCTGCATGGGTTCCCAGATGACCAGAGGCCTTCTAAGCATTGAAAGGACACAGGCAGCACTCAGCAGAGAGAGCAGCCAGGGAGTTCCTAAGCGGTGCATTTAAAAGACAGACTGTGGCAAAGACGGTCTGAGCAAGGCCACCCTGATCCTAAGGGGACACCCCGAGTTGGTGGAGTGGACTTGGCACCGAGTCATTCCCTGCTACTACCCCTGGCTTGGACAGCTAACGCCCAGCAAGCCCGACATTCCTTGAGGGTTTTTCAGTGTTTTATTAGCCTCCTGCTCCTCCTCCGCAGCCGTGTCACCCAGGCCCCGCTAATTTGCGCTAATTCGCATCCGCAATGCTTCCGTCTAAGAGCGTTGCGGGGTGTGGAGCATGAAGTGTCCAAGCCGTTAATGATATTGAAATCCTTTCAAATGACTGTTTGGCATTGATCCATTGGTGCAGGACACAAACATCAATATTGCCGCTAAAAGGGGGGAGATCATGGCATTGGATTCAGCGCCGGGGAGATCATGGCATTGGATTCAGCGCCGGGGAGATCATGGCGTTGGATTCAGCGCCGGGGAGATCATGGCATTGGATTCAGCGCCGGGGGGCAAGCCTCGATTTTTTTTGGTCATCTGCGACTCCACCCGATCACGATTCACATTTCTGGCATCATGAAGCAGAGAACCAGCCAATATATATGCCAACCGAGTACCAACCAAGCCAGCTGCCCTGCTGGGTGTATGAGGCACGCGGGTATCTGGTGTTGGCAGTCTACATGATGCTTGTCGCTTGCCCAGCCTCTTGACCTCGTACATTTTTGAAAGGAAATAAATACCAAGCTGGCAGTGTACTGCTGTGAACAAGTATAATTAACATGCGAGCACATTTACCTTGCAGCCTTCCTGTGATCAACAATCCACTTTCTCAGCTAATCCTCAGATGAGTGCTCAGGTGAGACAGCATTCATACTTTAAAAAAAATTTAAATTCAGAGTACCCAATTCTTTTTTTCCAATTAAGGGGCAATTTAGCGTGGCCAATCCACCTAACCTGCACATCTTTGGGTTGTGGGGGTGAGATCCACACAGACACTGGGAGAATGAGCAAACTCTACATGGACAATGACCCGGGGCTGGGAACGAGCCCGGGTCCTCGGCACCTTGATGCAACAGTGCTAACAACTGCGCCACCGTGCCACCCTCACAGTGCCCAGTTCTACCAGTCTTAGCTGATTCAGGATCATATTTAATTTTGAATTTCATGCTATTTACATAGAAAACGTCTGAACCCCAAATGTGAAGTCACAGTTCTGATTGCATTCCTCAAACATTCCTGAAATTATGTTCAGAGTATCGTTGAACCATGGATACTGCTCTGGCACTGATTCTGTAGATTTGGTTACAGCCCTGTCTCCATGTTACCCTCTGACTAATGGAATCACTCACAGGATTCTGAATGCTGCTTCCATTTTAATTATAGTGGAAAGCTGATGAACCTTTTGAACTTAGTGTGCACCAAATGCTGTATTACATGGGATCATATCGGGTTTACGCACACAAAGGAATCATTTAGTCCATTTCTATGCTTCCCAGGAGTTTCGGCCCACCTTACCTCATCTCACCCTCTCACGATATATTCTCCTTCCTTTCCTCCTCACATACTGATCTAGCTTACCCTTTTCTCTGCCTCCTTCAGATCCTATGCCCGAAGAGGGCATTGGCAGCCATGGACTTCCATTGGTTGGGCCCATGATTATACTAGGCTTCACGGCGCTAGGGACCCGGGTTTGATTCACGTCTCGGTGACCATCTGCGTGGAATTTGCATGTTCTCCCTGTGGGTTTCCTCCGGGTGCTCCGGTTTCCTCTCACTATCCAAAGATGTGCAGGTTTGATGAATTGGCCACGATAAAGTGCCTCTTGTGGCCATCTGAGATGACCACCTGCAAAGGACCATGGGAATTGTGGCCAACCCAGGACTCAGACAGATACAGAGCTTGTGTGTATTTGCAACCCAGATAGCTAGACCTGGTCGAAACCCCCGCTCTAATGGCCCATTTCCCCAGAACAATAGGACTGCACTCAAGAAACCGATACAGCCCCAGACTGATCGACGCCACCCCCCTTTACTGAGAGAGCCCAAATGCCAAGGTCAATGACTGGTAAGGACCCGCCCAGCCATGAGGGCACCCGCCCCTTTATTGGCCAAAATCAAAGGCAGTGATCGAACCTGTCGAATTATTGGGTCTAAGATTAAGGACCGCCCCAAAGAGCGTGAATCCCCAGAGGGATAAAAGGGGACACAGCCAGATGCTCAGCCCCTTTTGGACCCGACCTGTGCCAACCTCCTTTGAATCCGGCCTGTGCCAGCCCAACTGCGGCATAACGACCAGACCGCCAAGTTCAAGACCAAAGATCGCTACCTGACGGATGAGCCCAGCAGAGACAGAGCCACTTTCTTCAAACCAGCCACGTGATCAAGATAAAGGCCTTATCCATTTGCACAGTGCCGGTCGCCTGAAGTTAAGTATAGGTTATTGTAGTTGATAGGTGTAGTTTAACTTGTAGTATATTGTGCTTGCATGTCGAAGTAACCCTTGTGTGTAAATAAACCATCTTTGAACTTGAACTGACTAACTGGTGGTGTGGTCAATTGACCGATATACGGGAAAGCCGTGTGGTTCAATGAGAGAAATAGAAACACCCACAGTATTGGCGACGCTGTTGGGACATAACATCGTATCATAAAAAGAGCCTCAGTATCATATTGGCGACTCTAAAGGGCAACATTATTATAGTATTCCATTCTGATTGGTAACATTATTGGTGACGCTGGTGGGATAGTATTCCATTCATTAAATTAGCAACACTCGGGCAGCACGGGGTGCAGTGGTTAGCACTGCAGTCTCACGGTGCTGAGGTACCGGGTTCAATCCCGGCTCTGGGTCACTGTCCGTGTGGAGTTTGCACATTCTCCCCGTGTTTGCGTGGGTTTCACCCCCCCACCCCCCCCAACCCAAAGATGTGCAAGGTAAGTGGATTGAACACGCTAAATTGCCCCTTAATTGGAAAAAATTAATTGGGTACTCTAAATTTTTTTTAAAACTGGCAACACTCTTAGTATCCAAAGCGTTAGGTGGGGTTACAGGGGTATTGGGCCTAGGTGGGGTTACAGGGACACATTGGGGTGGACAGGGAGTGGACATGGGTAGGGTGCTCTTTTGAATGTTCCGTGCAGACTCAATGGGCCAAATGGCCTCCTTCTGCACTGTGGTTATATGAAAGTACTGCAGTGGTTTGCCTTTGCCCTCTGCAGAATTGCTGATCTGCAAACTTTTCCCATTCCTTACCGCCTGCCACCAGATGTATTGGACGGACTTACAAGCTGATAGAGAAACTGTTTGGCTACATTGAGCACTCCTTGGCCGTCAAATCCTGGAATGGGTTTAAGGATAAGAACCCAGAGCTTCTGGCCCAGAGGGAGGGACGCTACCCCTCCGCCACCAGACATCCCAGCTTCCATTGCATTTCCCTCAGATACTCCCTACAATTTTCACATTCTTTTTTTAAAAATAAATTCAGAGTACCCAATTCATTTTTTCCAATTAAGGGGCAATTTGGCATGGCCAATCCACCTAGCCTGCACATCTTTGGGTTGTGGGGGCGAGACCCATGCAGAAACAGGGAGAATATGCAAACTCCACACGGACAGTGACCCAAAGCCGGGATCGAACCTGGGACCTCGGCGCCTTGAGGCCTCAGGGCCAGGGCCGGCTCAAGGCACCGGCAACTCGGGCAGTCGCCCGGGGCGCCATGTGCTAGGGGGCGCCAGACTCGGGTCCCGCGCATGCGCAGTTGGGCCGGTGCCAAATGCGCATGCGCGGTGGCCGCCCTCCCCCAGGGCGGCCCCCTCTGCTCCCCCCTCGGCCCCGCCCCCGTGCCTCGGGCCCATCCCCCTCGCCTCGGGCCCGCCCACCCCCGCCTTGGGCCCGCCTCGGGTCCGCCCACCCCGCCACCGCCTCGGCCCACCCCGCCTCGGGCCCGCCTCGGCCCACCCCGCCACCGCCTCGGCCCACCCCGCCTCGGGCCCGCCTCGGGCCCGCCCACCCCGCCACCGCCTCGGCCCACCCCGCCTCGGGCCCGCCTCGGGCCCGCCCACCCCGCCACCGCCTCGGCCCACCCCGCCTCGGGCCCGCCTCGGGCCCGCCCACCCCGCCACCCCGCCTCGGCCCACCCCGCCTCGGGCCCGCCTCGGCCCACCCCGCCACCGCCTCGGCCCACCCCGCCTCGGGCCCGCCTCGGGCCCGCCCACCCCGCCACCCGCCTCGGCCCACCCCGCCACCCGCCTCGGCCCACCCCGCCACCGCCTCGGCCCACCCCGCCTCGGGCCCGCCACCCCGCCAACCCGCCTCGGCCCACCCCGCCACCCGCCTCGGCCCACCCCGCCACCCGCCTCGGCCCACCCCGACTCGGCCCGCCCCGCCTCGGGCCCGCCGCCCCCCCCTCCGCCTCAGGCTCGGCCCCCCCCTCCGCCTCGGGCTCGGCCCCCCCCTCCGCCTCAGGCTTGGCCCCCCCCCTCCGCCTCGGCCCCCCCCCTCCGCCTCGGCCCCCCCCTCCGCCTCGGGCTCGGCCCCCCCCCGCCTCGGGCTCGGCCCCCCCCCCCCCGCCTCGGGCTCGGCCCCCCCCCCGCCTCGGGCTCGGCCCCCCCCCCCCGCCTCGGGCTCGGCCCCCCCCCCCGCCTCGGGCTCGCCCCCCCCCCCGCCTCGGGCTCGGCCCCCCCCCCCCGCCTCGGGCTCGGCCCCCCCCCCCCGCCTCGGGCTCGGCCCCCTCCCTCGGCCCCGCCCCCCCTCGCCCCCCCCCCTCGGCCCCCGCCCCCCCTTGCCCCCCCCCCGGCCCCGCCCTCGGCCCCCCGGCCCCGCCCCCCCCTCGGCCCCCCCGCCCCGCCCCCCCCCTCGGCCCCCCGCCCCCCCCCCGCCTCGGGCTCGGCCCCCCCCCCCCCGCCTCGGGCTCGGCCCCCCCGCCTCGGGCTCGGCCCCCCCTCGGCCCCGCCCCCCCCTCGCCCCCCCCGGGCCCCCCCCCATGGCCCCCCCGGCCCCGCCCCCCCTCGGCCCCCCGGCCCCCGCCCCCCCTCGGCCCCCCCTACCCCCCCAGCCCCGCCCCCCCCCCCGAAGGGCGCCGAAGTTCAGCTTGCCCGGGGCGCCAGCAACCCTAGGGCCGGCGCTGCTCAGGGCTAACCCACTGCGCCACCGTGCTGACGTCCAGTTTTGACATTCTGAACACCCACGTGTATAGACATTTCTTCTGAATTCCTTATTGGATTTATTGGTAAACATTTTATATTCATGAGCCCTAGTTTTGGGTTTCCCCACAAGTTGAAACTTCTCCTTGCCTACACCATCGAACTCCTTCATAATTTTACAGACCTCTATAATAACAATAATATAATAATATAATAATAATCTTCACTAGTGTCACAAGTAGGCATACAGTAACACTGCAATGAAGTTACTGTGAAAATCCCCCAGTCGCCACACTCCGGCGCCTGTCCGGGTACAGAGGGAGAATTCAGAATGTCCAATTCACCTAACAAACATTTCTTTTGGGACTTGTGGGAGGAAACTGGAGCACCCGGAGGAAACCCACGGAAACACGGGGAGAATGTGCAGACTCCGCACAGACAGTGACCCAAGTGGGAATCGAACCTGGGACCCTGGCGCTGTGAAGCAACAGTGCTAACCACTGAGGTCACGACAAGGGGTGTAAAACAAAGAGGTCCTAACTGGTCTCTGGGAGCGCTGCTAAATGTGATTTGTCCGCTTCACACCTGAATCACAACCTGCGTCGGTGCAAAGTCAAAACCAATGCACGTCCACGCAATTTGTGGGATATAACTTGCCTTTCAGCAGTTACCATCCGAGCCGAGCCTGGATCCTTGTCACTTCTCATTCTTGTGTCAATGCTTTCCTGAGTGAGGGGCCTGGCCGCAACGATGACATTACTTCTCTTGTGAAACTTTCAATGGAAAGGTGATCCCACGGTGGGTAAGCGGTTTGACATATTTCCAGTACCAGCTCATTATATCTGGATGAAATCATTCATTAAACACCACTCCCTTCAGCTTTGAAGCTCTAATCAGTACATACTAGGTGGATTGGCCTCGCTAAAATTGCCCCTAAATTGGAAAAAATTAATTGGGTACTCTAAATTTATGAAAAAAAAGTATCTGAGAGGGAAAGAAAGTAGCCGATGCCAGTCCTGAGCTGAGGAGGATTCCAAACACTCCCTTTGTTGCTTCTAGGCCCAAATCAGAGAGCACCCTTCATGTCAGAGTTCAAAGGGCTCAGATGAGGTGATAGGCTCATCAGTCGGTGGATGCAGAAATTGTAATGCGAGGATTTTGTTGTAAACAAATGGGAGAGAGATATCTGTTGGAATAATGAGTATCAGGGATATTGGCCAGAATTCTCCGTTTGATAAACTAAGGGCGGGATTCTCTCGCTGCGTCCTCACGGCGATCGGAGAATCCCGTCCGAGGTCAATGGACTTCTCCATTGTCCGCGTCTCGCCTATGGCGTTCTTGTGGCGGGCGGGGAGGGAGAATCCAGCTCTAAGTGTTGCCGCTGGGTCTGAGTAGCGTGCGATTTGCGTTCACGTAGGGGCCGCTTTTCGGTAAGCGAATCAGAGAGTAATTCCCGGGCCGGTGGGCGTTCTAACCGCTGGGGTCAGAGTTAGCACGACAGAGCCTGGCAGCTGGAGCTGTTTTTAAACGCTCCACGTACCACACACTCACTGCAGCCACGAAGACCTGCCCTCTGAGGTCAGGGATCCGAGGTGGACCCAAATCTTCATCCCAGCGAGGAATGGAGAGACACACTCTTCCCCAGGGTGGCCTGCAGACCCGATTCTGCCCCCCTGAACACTGCCTGGGAGGTGGTGACAGAGGCAGCCAGCACTGCCAGCCTCACCAGGAGGAGACAGTAGGTGACCCTGAACGATGGGCCTCAATGGTGAGGCCTCTGCCCTGATAGGGGCAGAGAACCAGAGAGGGCTCCAAAGGTCATGGTGCAGGTGTCCTCTGGTTGGGGTGAGCTCTGCCTCTCCCCTGCTTCCTCTGCAATGCGGCAGCATTTCTGAGGAGAGCCAACACCTGGTGGTCCCCTGATTGCGCTTGACCACGCCCATCTCCTGAAGGAAACAACTGGGGTATGAGAGTGTCCAGTGGAGCGGCCTGAGTGGGCCTCCAGATGACCAGAGGCCTTCTGAGCACCATCATCATACCGGTGCCAAAGAAGAATCAGGCAACGTGCCTCAATGATTACCATCCGGTGACCCTGACTTCAGTCGTAATGAAGTGCTCGAGAGGTTGGTCATGAAGCGCATCACTTTCCTAATCCCAGAACGTCTTGATCCACTGCAATTCGCATACCACCGCAACTGGTCCACAGCAGACGCCATTTCCCTGGCCCTACACTCATCCTGAGAGCATCTCGACAACAACGACTCCTACATCAGACTCCTATTTATTGACTACAGCTCCGCCTTCAACACCATAATCACAGCCAAGCTCATATCAAAGCTCCAAAACTTAGGACTTGGCTCCTCACTCTGCAACTGGATCCTCGACTTTCTGACCCACAGACCACAATCAGTAAGAATAAACAACAACACCTCCTCCACAATAGTCCTCAATACCGGGGCCCCGCAAGGCTGCGTACTTAGCCCCCTACTCTACTCCCTGTACACACACGACTGCGTGGCAAAATTTGGTCCCAACTCCATCTACAAGTTTGCTGACAATACGACCATAGTGGGCTGGATCTCGAATAACGACGAGTCAGAATACAGGAGGGAGATAGAGAACCTAGTGGAGTGGTACAGCGACAACAATTTATCCCTCAATGCCAGCAAAACTAAAGAGCTGGTCATCGACTTCAGGAAGCAAAGTACTGTACACACCCCTGTCAGCATCAACGGGGCCGAGGTGGAGATGGTTAGTGACATGATATGTAAACATGCAGCTAATGAACGCATAGAATAGGACACCACCAATGAGCAGTCAGGACACTCAGGGGTGGTATCTCACTATAAAAGGGATGAGGCACTCATACCCCGCCTCTTTCCACAGACCAACATCTACAGAGTGAGACAGGATGTATCCTCAGCGTCACACCCCAGCACATGGCTTAGAGCAAGACTGGTTCAGTTAGACTGAGTGACTACATTTAGATTAACTGTGCTAATAGTTCAATAAAACGCATTGAACTTACTTCAAAGTCTGGAGCATCTTTCACTCAAAACTGCATCAAGTGGCAGCTTGTGTTATTCCAAATTACACAACACAACAGTTGGCAGTTTCAAATTCCTCGGGGTGCAAATCTCCAAAAATCTGTCCTGGTCCACCTACGTCGACGCTACCACTAAGAAGGCACAACAGCGTCTATACTTCCTCAGCAAATTAAGGAAATTCGGCATGTCCTTATTATCGCCTACCAACTTTTACAGATGCACCATAGAAAGCATCCTATTTGCCTGCATCACAGCTTGGTATGGCAACTGCTCGGCCCAGGACCGCAAGAAACTTCAGAGAGTCGTGAACACAGCCCAGTCCATCACACGAACCTGCCTCCCATCCATTGACTACATCTACACCTCCCGCTGCCTGGGGAAAGCGGGCAGCATAATCAAAGGCCCTTCCCACACGGCTTACTCACTCTTCCAACTTCTTCCATCGGGCAGGAGATACAAATGTCTGAGAACACGCATGAACAGACTCAAAAACAGCTTCACGGGCAGCACGGTGGCGCAGTGGGTTAGCCATGCAGCCTCACAGCGCTGAAGTCCCAGGTTCGATCCCGGCCCTGGGTCACTGTCCGTGTGGAGTTTTCACATTCTCCCCGTGCTTGCGTGGGTTTCACCCCCACAACCCAAAGATGTGCAGGGTAGGTGGATTGGTCACGCTAAATTGCCCCTTAATTGGAAAAAACAAATTGGACACTCTAAATTTATATTAAAAAAAACAGCCTCTCCCCTGCCGTTACCAGACTCCTAAACGACCCTCTTATGGCTTGACCTCATTAATACTGCGCCCCTGTATGGTTTACCCGATGCCGGAGTTATGTAGTTACATTGTGTACCTTGTGTTGCCCTATTATGTATTTTCATTTATTTCCTTTTCTTTTCATGTACTTAATGATCTGTTGAGCTGCTCGCAGAAAAATACTTTTCATTGTACCTCGGTACACGTGACAACAAACAAATCCAATCCAATCCAAAGGAACTAGGAAGCCCTCAGCAGAGAGAGCAGCCAGGGAGTACCTAAGCGGTGCATTTAAAAGACGGACTGTGGCAAAGACGGCCTGAGCAAGGCCATCCCGTTCCTAAGGGGGACACCCCGAGTTGGCGGACTTGGCATCGAGTCATTCCTTGCTACCACCCATGGCTCGGACAGCTAACCCCCAGCAAGCCCGACATTCCTTTAGGGTTTTTAGGGTGGAGCGCCGCGGGGCGTGGAGCATGAAGTGTCCAAGCCGTTAATGATATTGAAATCCATGCAAATGACGGTTTGGCATTGATCCGTTGGTGTGGGGCACAAACATCAATATTGCCGCTAAAGGGGGGGGAGAGCATGGCGGAATTGACGCCAGGCTGATCTGCGATTCTCCACCCGATCACGATTCACATTTCTGGCATCATGAAGCAGAGAACCAGCCAATATATATGCCAACCGAGTACCAACCAAGCCAGCTGCCCTGCTGGGTGTATGAGGTACGTTGGTATCTGGTGTTGGCAGTCTGCATGATGTTTGTCGCTTGCCCAGCCTCTTGACCTCGTACATTTTTGAAAGGAAATAAATACCAAGCTGGCAGTGTACTGCTGTGAACAAGTATAATTAACTTGCGAGCACATTTACCTTGCAGCCTTCCTGTGATCAACAAACCACTTTCTCAGCTAATCCTCAATTAAGTGCTCAGGTGAAAAAGCGTTCAATCATTTAAAAAAAATTTTAAATTCAGAGTACCCAATTACTTTTTTTCCAATTAAGGGGCAATTTAGCGTGGCCAATCCAGCCAACCTGCATATCTTTGGGTTGTAGGGGTGAGACACTGGGAGAATGAACAGACTCTACATGGACAGTGACCTGGGGTCGGGAATGAACCCGGGTCCTCAGCACCATAAGGCAGCAGTGCTAACCACTGCATCACCGTGCCACTCTCACAGTGCCCAGTTCTACCAGACTTCGCTGCCGTTGATTCAGGATCATATTTGATTTTCAATTTCATGCTATTTGCAAAGAAAACGTCTGAACCCAAATGTGAAGTCACAGCTCTGATTGCATCCCTCAAACATTCCTGAAATTATGTTCAGAGTATCGTTGAACCATGGATACTGCTCTGGCACTGATTCTGTAGATTTGGTTACAGCCCTGTCTCCATGTTACCCTCTGACTAATGGAATCACTCACAGGATTCTGAATGCTGCTTCCATTTTAATTATAGTGGAAAGCTGATGAACCTTTTGAACTTAGTGTGCACCAAATGCTGTATTACATGGGATCATATCGGGTTTACGCACACAAAGGAATCATTTAGTCCATTTCTATGCTTCCCAGGAGTTTCGGCCCACCTTACCTCATCTCACCCTCTCCCGATATATTCTCCTTCCTTTCCTCCTCACATACTGATCTAGCTTACCCTTTTCTCTGCCTCCTTCAGATCCTATGCCCGAAGAGGGCATTGGCAGCCATGGACTTCCATTGGTTGGGCCCATGATTATATTTGGCTTCACGGCGCTCGGGACCCGGGTTTGACCCTCTGTGTGGAATTTGCACGTTCTCCCCATGGGTTTCCTCTGGGTGCTCCGGTTAACTCCCACTATCCAAATATGTGCAGGTTTGATGAATTGGCCACGATAAATTGCCTCTTAGTGTCCAAAAGGTTAGGTGGAATTACAGAGGTATTGAGTCTCGGTAGTGTGGTGATATGCACCACTGTAAATACACAAGGGGTTAATGTAAATACACGTAGACTAGCTAGACACTAGAGGGAGCACTGGAGACATGACACACAGACATTCAACCAATAGGCCAGTAAGATAGGACACGACCAATGGGCATTCAAAACACACACAGAGGTGACACTACCACAGGGGGGCACTACACCAACCCATATAAAAGACACAGCACACATGATCTTCCTCTTTCCAGTGGAGACACTTAGTGAGTACACAGGATTGATTGAACACATCACACCCACCAGGTGGATTGTAGCAGACTGGTTCGTCAGTCTGAGTAGCTATAGCGGGATTAGCAGGAGAGTCAAATCCAAGTAGGAGAATCGTTAACAGTTTAATAAATGTGTTAAAAGCTATTTCCAAATCTGAACCTTCCTTTGTCAGAATGCACATCAAGGAAGCAGCTTATGCTATGTCAAGAGCATAACAAAACAGGTAGGCTGCTCTTTCGGTGGGTCAGTGCAGACTCGATGGGCCAAGTGGCCTCCTTTTAAGGTGGCAAAGTGGCACAGAGCTTAGCAGTGCCGCCCCACAGCGCCAGGGATCCAAGCTCAGTTCCAGCCTTGCGTGACTGTGTGGAGTTTACATGCTCTCTCCGTGTCTGTGTGGGTTTCCTCCGGGTGCTCTGGTTTCCTTCCACAGTCCAAAGCTGTGTAGGTAAGGTGGATTGGTCATGCTAAAAGTGCCCCACAGTAGCGTGGGTTGTGCAGGTTATGTGGGGTTACAGGGACACATTGGGGTGGACAGGGAGTGGACATGGGTAGAACATAGAACATAGAACATTACAGCGCAGTACAGGCCCTTCGGCCCACGATGTTGCGCCGTCCTGTGAAACCCCTCTAAAGTCCCTCTACACTATTCCCTTATCGTCCATATGCCTATCCAATGACCATTTGAATGCGTTTAGTGTTGGCGAGTCCACTACTGTTGCAGGCAGGGCATTCCACGCCCTTACTACTCTCTGAATAAAGAACCTACCTCTGACATCTGTCCTATATCTATCTCCCCTCAATTTAAAGCTATGTCCCCTCTTGCTGGACATCACCATCCGAGGAAAAAGGCTCTCACTGTCCACCCTATCTAATCCTCTGATCATCTTGTATGCCTCAATTAAGTCACCTCTTAACCTTCTTCTCTCTAACGAAAACAGCCTCAAGTCCTTCAGCCTTTCCTCATATGATCTTCCCTCCATACCAGGCAACATTCTTGTAAATCTCCTCTGTACCCTTTCCAATGCTTCCACATCCTTCCTATAATGTGGCGACCAGAACTGCACACAATACTCCAAATGCGGCCGCACCAGAGTTTTGCACAACTGCAACATGACCTCATGGCTCCGAAACTCAATTCCTCTACCAATAAAAGCTAACACACTGTACGCCTTCTTAACAACCCTCTCAACCTGGGTGGCAACTTTCAGGTATCTATGGACATGGACACCGAGATCTCTCTGCTCGTCCACACTACCAAGAATCTTACCATTAGCCCAGTTCTCTGCCTTTCTGTTATTCCTTCCAAAATGAATCACCTCACACTTTTCTGTATTAAACTCCATTTGCCACCTGTCAGCCCAGCTCTGCAGCTTATCTATGTCCCTCTGTAACTGGTAACATCCTTCAGCACTATCCACAACTCCACCGACTTTAGTGTCATCTGCTAAAGGTGCTCTTTTGAATGTTCCGTGCAGACTCAATGGGCCAAATGGCCTCCTTCTGCACTGTGGTTATATGAAAGTACTGGAGTGGTTTGCCTTTGCCCTCTGCAGCATTGCTGATCTGCAAACTCTTCCCATTTCTTACCGAATGCCATCAGATGTATTGGACGGACTTACAAGCTGATAAAGGAACTGTTTGACCACATTGAGCACTCCTTGGCCATCAAATCCTGGAATGGACTTTGAACCCAGAGCTTCTACCCAGAGGTAGGGACGCTATCCCTCCACCACCAGACACCCCAGCTTCCCTTGCATTTCCCTCAGATACTCCCTACAATTTTCACATTCTTTTTAAAAAAATTTTTCGAGTATCCAATTATTTTTTTTCCAATTAAGGGGCAATTTAGCGTGGCTAATCCACCTAACCTGCACATCTTTGGGTTGTGGGGGCGAGACCCACGCAGACACGGGGAGAATATGCAAACTCCACACGGACAGTGACCCAAGTGGGAATCGAACCTGGGACCCTGGCACTGTGAAGCAACAGTGCTAACCACTGAGGTCACGACAAGGGGTGTAAAACAAAGAGGTCCTAACTGGTCTCTGGGAGCGCTGCTAAATGTGATTTGTCCGCTTCACACCTGAATCACAACCTGTGACGGTGCAAAGTCAAAACCAATGCACGTCCACACAATTTGTGAGATATAACTCGCCTTTCAGCAGTTACCATCCGAGCCGAGCCTGGATCCTTGTCACTTCTCATTCTTGTGTCAATGCTTTCCTGAGTGAGGGGCCTGGCCACAACGGTGACATTACTTCTCTTGTGAAACTTTCAATGGAAAGGTGATCCCACGGTGGGTAAGCGGTTTGACATATTTCCAGTACCAGCTCATTATATCTGGATGAAATCATTCATTAAACACCACTCCCTTCAGCTTTGAAGCTCTAATCAGTACATACTGAGTAAGCGATGGCCTCAGCCTTCAGGTATTCCACTGAAAGTGATAGGAGCAGCTGTTTGTTTGACACAGTACCTGGCAACGCACTATAAAAACTTCACATCTCTTCACTGCTGTCGGTTTTCAACTCACCTGTGGGAACTGAACTGCAAGTAAAAATAAGAACCAAGTTTTATTTACAAACGATAGACCCCTATTGGGTTCTTCTCTGGTCGGTGCCTTACTGGCTAACCTTATACACACAGGGTGCACAAATTGGTTGTGATATTAGGTACTGAGGCTAATTTGGCTTCCTCTACAAACAAAGAAAATACTATCTTTTAGAAAGCATATTTCACAACCTCAAAGTGTCCCTACAGCATGTTGAGCATTAAAGAACTGTCGAAATTACTGCTCTTAATGTAGTGCTCCAAGACTGTCAACAAACTTTTAATAAAAGATTAAAACCTTTATTAAACAAGAAAATATTAATTATAGCACTATCCCTTCACTCCCACAACACAGTCAGAGATCACATAGATCTATAAAGATTGCACAAGTGACAAAATATATTGGGCTGGAGTCTCCGTTGCCTGACATTGATATTGTAATCAGCGATTGGGCGGAGAATGGGTTCCGATGCCCAAATCGGGGCTGGCGGCAGTTTGACGCCTGTCAGCCATGCTCCGCCACCTCCGAAATTGCATTGTGTCGCGCGCTGTTGCAACGGCGTTGGTGCATCATCGGCAGGCCCTCCCTCGATGCTCTGTCCCCGATGAGCCGGGTTCCCGGCCGCACCGGACCCGTGTGGTCTCAGCGGTTGGGAACCTGGCATAGCGGCTGCAGACTGTGTCCAGCGCCCGCCACACTCGGCCGGGTCCGTGCCGCTGGCCGGGGGGGGGGGGGGGGCTTCCGCGAGGGCTGGGGGGACTGGTGGGGGGTGGCCTGTGTGTGGACCGGGAACTGGCCATTCTCCGGCCATTTTCGGTCTGGTAGCCGGGAGTTTCGCCCAGCGCCGGTGCTAGCCCCTCACCGGTCCCGGAATCGGAGAGGGCTTCACACTGTTTTTCGGGTGGTAGAACGCCCTGCGAATTCTGTGTTTGAGCCGGCACTTAGTCACTGTAGTGAAGAATCCAGCCCATTGTATACTCCAATGTTCTCAGTAAGTACACAGTCCCTGTGTACCAGTAGGCGAAATGTGATGGACGCGCCCCATTCTGAAACCAAGTGGCAGATGCCACCCAACTTCTGTGGATTTTTCATCAAATTGCCCCAGATGCTTTTCACACTGAATCTACTGATTGCATTGGAACTCTGTCTTTCACACCAGTGTGTCCAAACTCCACTCTCGAAAAAACATTCCTTAGACTCTCCTTCCACACAAGACTTTCTGTTGGATGCCTTCACCAAGGATCAACTTCCAGGATTTCAATCTCTCCTTTCAGTATTCCCCTGCCTTGGATTGCCACATACATTCAAGCTTCCACGCAATCTCTCCGGTATCCAGCCACGCCAACAGAACACCATTTCTTCATTAAGATGTCATCAAACTTTTGATTTACATTTGATGTCAGGCTTCTCACTTTAAATTTAGTTCTTGCCGTAATGCCGTAAAACCTTCAAGTACAATTCAGGCGCAGTTTTAAAGTGACCAAAGCCCACAGACATGCAGGCACCTTTGTTTAACCTGAAGCTAATGAAAGTTTTAAACCTTTCTTCGCAGTGGTTTAACCCTTTCTTATACAGGAGTACAAAATTAAACTTACTTCAAGCTTCACCTTGTTTCAAAGATCCGCAAATACAAATATAGATTATTTAAACGTACTTCTGTTTCTTGACAGCAGTTCCAGCAGTGGCCACTGCTTCTGATGGCGGTGCATTGACCAGCAAGCTACTGGCCATTTGATTGGTTGGCAGGACTCTGAAGCTGCACCTCCTGCCCAGTTGGAGGTGAAAGTCTCAATTAAACCGATTAATTCCTCTCTGAGCATTCGACCGCTGCGGGGCAAACCAAGTGAGCGGGGGTGGACCTGCTCCTGACTTTCACCAGGGTTGGGGGGGGGGCAATGCCCCATTAAATTCAACTCCCTGGAAACACAACAGCCAATTTGTGCACAGAAACAATCCACAACCAAATAATCAGGTCATTTTAGTGATGCTTATCGAGGGATATAGATTTCCTCCCACAAATCCAGGAAGATGTGCTTGTTAGGTGAATTGGACATTCTGAATTCTCCCTCAGTGTACCCAGGCAGGAGAATGTGGTGACTATGGGCTTTTCACAGTAACTTCATTGCAGTGTTAATGTAAGCCTACTTGTGACACTAATAAATATTATTACTATTATTATTCCAATAGTGATGTGAGAATTTTTACACCCAATTGAAAGAGTGGTCAAGGAGTTTTTTAATGTCTCACCCAGAAGTTATCACCTCTCATCGGGCGGTGCTCCCTCAGCCCTACACTGAAGAAGGCTGTTTAGCACTGGGCTAAATCGCTGGCTTTTAAAGCAGACCAAGCAGGCCAGCAGCACGGTTCGTATTCCCGTACCAGCCTCCCCGAACAGGCACCGGAATGTGGCGACTAGGGGCTTTTCACAGTAACTTCGTTGAAGCCTACTCGTGACAATAAGCGATTTTCAATTTTTTTCAATTTCAAGTATCAGGCCTCATTACATATCCAAGAATACTGGAACTACAGAGAATGCCACCACTTAATCAATGCTAATACTGTTGGGCAATGCTATTGAATTATGCTAGATGCTCTGTCAGCACGGTGGCGCAGTGGGTTAGCCCTGCTGTCTCATGCCGCCGAGGTCCCAGGTTCGATCCCGGCTCTGGGTCACTGTCCGTGTGGAGTTTGCACATTCTCCTGTGTCTGCGTGGGTTTCGCCTTCACAACCCAAAGGATGTGCAGGTTAGGTGGATTGGCCACGCTAAATTGCCCCTTAATTGGAAAAAATTAATTGGGTACTCTAAATTTATTTTTAAAAATGTTAGATGCTCTGTCAATGCTGTCGAGGCTGTGCAATACACTCTGTCAGTGGTGGCTGCATTGTGTCAGCAATCTGTAAGTGCTGGCTGGGCTATGTTACAGAACCAATGGAATGACAGCAGGGCCTGGCAGGTTACATTATAAGGGCAGTTTGCACACGCTTGGCTGGCATTTCCCTGGGGTTTACAAGTTTGAGTGATGAACAGATCAAAGTGTTTGGAGGGATCAGCTAAGCCTTATCCAGGGGAGCTATTTTCCCTGGTGGGGGAATCAAGAAAGAGAGGGCAGTGTTAAAACTAGGGCTAGACTATTCAGGAAGTTCTTTTTTGCATAAAGGGTGGTAGAACTCTGGAGTGCCCCCCACCCAAAAAAGTCTGCATGTTGGGTCAATTGGACCTTTCAATTGAGGTTGGTAACATTTTGATAATTAAGGGTATCAAGGGATACGGACCTATTTGGAAATGAGTAGTAGTCTCTGAACAACCAAGCCTTGCTACTGGTTTGAATACAGACCCAGGATTCTAGGGATTAAGTGCCACACCTCTCATCGTCATCTGTCATTCCCTTGTATAGAACATAGAACATTGCAGAACATAGAACGCAGAAGGAGGCCATTCAGCCCATCGAGTCTGCACACTTCCACTCTTTCCCCATAACCCCTCCTTTTTTTAAAATTTAGAGTACCCAATTATTTTTTTTCAATTAAGGGGCAATTTAGCATGTCCAATCTGCCTAACCTGCACATCTTTGGGCTGTGGGGGTGAAACGCCCGCAGACATGGGGAGAATGTGCAAACTCCACACGGACAGTGACCCAAGGGTGGGATTCGAACCCAGGTCCTCAGCGCCGCAGTCCCAGTGCTATCCACTGCGCCACATGCCGCCCTCAATAACCCCTCCTAACCTTTTTGGACACTTAAGGGCAATTTAGCTTGGCCAATCCACCTGACCTGCACGTCTTTGGACTGTGGGAGGAAACCGAAGCACCCGGAGGAAACCCACGCAGACGCGGGAACAACGTGCAGACTCCACACAGGCAGTGACCCAGCAGGGAATCGAACTTGGGACCCTGGTGCTGCGAAGCCACAGTGCTAGCCATGTGTGCTACCCTGGAAGAAACTCCCAAAGGAGCATGTGGATGGGATCGGAGGCAAAATACTGCTATACCTCTAACAACTGGATTAACCAGTTTTCTAGAACAAAGCGCTCTAGTTTAGGTCTGGTTTCCTGCTGTAGCGTAGCGATTTACTTCCTTGGCAGCTCTCTACAGCCACTTCATGTCATTACACATGAAGAACAAATCAAAGCAGACACTTAGGGGCTAGCCTGGAAGCAGTGTCGTTTTTCTCATACAGCGATATGAATCCTAATCCCTGATTTGACTGACAGACAACAGATCTCCCTCAGGTGTCAAAGTTTTCTGGTTAATCAGAGTGGCAGGGTGGGGTAGGGTGGGGGGGAGGGGGGGGGGGGGGGGAAGAGAAGCTAGATAAGATCTCCTCAGGCGCAGCTCCAGCAGTCGAGCGCCAATGAATGTATGAGTGGCCCAGTCCTTAGGGTAGACGACTCACTCTCCTGTAGAAGTAGGATAACATGACTGATCTACGTGGCAAATCAAAACCAGTCGAGGACTATTTTTGGAATAAGGCTGTTCTTGAAGGGAGGATCACATCAAATATTAAAATGGTTGAAACGTACAATTTTAACTACAATACAAGCTACCATTTTTTTGGGTTTAAATCAAATGGACCCTCAAATTTCTGAGTTGGGTGGGGTGAAGGGGTGCACGGACGTGCAGTGCACGCAGAGAAGACTGGAAATCTCTGATGACTTGACATAGAGCAGAACCTAGGAATCAATTTGTTTTGGGTTCTGGGTGAAACACCCCCCCCCCCCCACCCCCACTCCCAACGCACTCACTTGTGATGAAAGGTAGACTATCACCTGTATATAATATGAGTAGTTCATCACCACTGCAAATTCTATGATCTATGATCTGCATGTGTATTATAAGTTATATGCTTTACTGTTGTAGTTCTACCATCCGACCAGCAGGTGGGGCGAGTACGGAGTCCCAGGACCCAGGATGCACCAGGTGTTCCTTCAGAAATGTTTGTAAGGAGTTGATAGCAGTTGCAGATTAGAACAGCTCTGTTGTATCTCAGTGTAAATTAGTGATTTACATTTATTTCCAACTGTATTCATCTCAGACATTTTAGTTATTCGTTAACGTAGTGTTAGTAATAAATAGCTTTGTTTATAAAACATATATATTAAATATATTATAAAACTTATATATTATTATTAAAACAAAGTCGAATGTTCTTTGCTCACATCAGCCCAATCAAAGGACATTACATTTTTAAAAAAAATTTAGAGTACCCAATTCACTTTTTCTTCCAATTAAGGGGCAATTTAGCGTGGCCAATCCACCTACCCTGCACAGCTTTGGGTTGTGGGGGCGAAACCCACGCAAACACGGGGAGAATGTACAAACTCCACACGGACAGTGACCCAGAGCCAGGATCGAACCCGGGAACTCGGCGCCCTGAGGCAGCAGTGCTAACCACTGCGCCACCGTCCTGCCCCAAAGAACATTACATCACTGACATCCACCCATCTTAAATTCCATGCCTTCCCATCTGCCCTTCAGGATGAGGTCCACATTTAAACAGTGTAGTTTTCTGCTTCATCGAAGCCAAGTGATACTTGGCTCAAAGGACACTTTTTAACCAAGTTTGCTTGTGGAGGTTTTTGGCCACATCTTGGAACTCATGGCAGATGAAGCACTATTACACAGGGGGAGACTTGCCCACAGTTTGCATTACCCTTGGAATGTGTTCTATTACAAACATAATTACTAAGTTAGGGGCTTGCGGCAGCAACAAGTGTTTTGTAATGGTGCTTTCAGATTGTACAAACTATGGGAAAGAATCTACCCATTTTCCGTTGACATTCAATGGTATTACCATCGCTGACTCTCCCACTATCAACATCCTGGGGGCTACCATTGACCAGAATCCGAATTGGACTAGCCATATAAATACTGTGGCAACAGAGCAGGTCAGAGGCTGGATATTCTGTGGTGAGTAACTCACCTCCTGATTCTCCAAATCCTGTCCACTATCTAGAAGGCACAAGTTAGGAGTGTGGGGGAATACTCCCCAATTGCCTGCACGAGTGCAGCTCCAACAACACTCAAGAAGCTTGACACCATTCAGGACAAAACAGCCCCATTTGACTGGCATCCCATCCAGGAGTATTTACTCCCTCTGCCACCGACGCACAGTAGCAGCCGTGTGCACCATCTAGAAGATGCACTGCAGGAACTCACCAAGGCTCCTTAGCACCTTCCAAACCCACGACAACTATCATCTAGAAGGACGAGGGCAGCAGATCCATGGGAACCCCACCACCTGGAGCTTCCCTCCAAGCTACTCCGTGAGGCAGTAGTGTTAACCACTGTGCCACGGTGGAGCCCCAGGCCGCCCCTATGATTTGCCCAATATCACTGTTCCAAGACCCCTGCAAAATTAAGCTGGTTTAGCTCCGCACTCAATAAAGAAAAAAAAGAATTGGGTACTTTAAATTTAAAAACAAAATGGGGAAAACATTTCACTGCCCCGGGCAAGAGCAAACGAACAAAGAGCAAGTAAAATCACTGAGAGAGACAGAGAGAGAAAACAGGAAAACATTAGAGAAGAGACAGGGAAAGTAGAAGCACCAAGAAGTTATTGAAGAATCAAGGAAACATCAAACATGTACAGGTAGCACCGAGAGTCACATTTAGACAACCAACTGCAAGATGCGTGATCACTGATTGCCAGGCACCGCTCAAACAGGTTCGTGCACATCTTTAGAATTACAAATCACGAGACTTCCGCACAGGAGGGATTGACAAAAAAAGAAATCGCAAAGTGTTCACCAGCGCGCAATGTGCAAGCACACTGGCAGGTCTTGGCCACATCTGTATGTGGCTTTCTGCAGCATCCTCAAACCTATCCAGCTGTCATGTGGAATTTCCTTCCTGATTGTTCACACAGAGGCCTTCCCATTGCCAATGGATTATCCGATTCACAGCAGCCTCCGGTGTCAATATATTAAATATGTTTACGTTTCTCTTAAATCAATGAGACCACCCAAAATCTCAGTGCCAGATGACATAGCCATTTATAATTGCAGGATAGAGGCACACAAACTGCTGTTTTTGGCAGACAGAGCTTCCATGGACTTGTACTCTGCAATTAACCTCATGTCTTACACCATTCAGAACATTCCTCAGAGCGGGTTAGCCTGGGCTTAACAAAAAATCAACTATCCAATCTTTTTTTGAAATAAATTTAGATTACCCAATTCATTTTTTCCAATTCAGGGGTAATTTAGCGTGGCCAATCCACCTACCCTGCACATCTTTGGGTTGTGGGGCCGAAACCCACTCAAACACGGGGAGAATGCGTAAACTCCACACAGACAGTGACCCAGAGCCGGGATTGAACCTGGGACCTCGGCGCTGTGAGGCAGCAGGGCTAACCCACTGTGCCACTGTGCTGCCCTCGATCTTTGAGAAGTGCCCTGTGCTTGGGACTTCTGCCCATTCTGAAATAGAAACAGAAAATGCTGAATAAACTCAGCTGGTCTGGCAGCATTAGAGGAGAGAGAAACAGAGTTAACGTTTTGGGTCTGAATGACCCTTCTACAGAACTGTAGCACGGGAAAAATGTGAAGAATTATATAGTTGGCAAGGGGGCGGAGGAGGTGGAGCGGAATAGAAGACTAGAGATAGGTAGGGGAAAGGAGATATGGACAAATTCGTAATGTACATAAGACAAAGAGGAGTGTTTTTAAAAATAAATTGAGTGTCCAATTATTTTTTCCAATTAAAACTCCACACAGACAGTGACCCGGGGCCGGGATCGAACCCGGGTCATCAGCGCCATGAGGCAGCAGTGCTAACCACTGCGTCACCATGCCACCCTACAAAGGGAAGTGTTAATGGTGCCATTAGTGGATGAAGGGTGCATCGTACATTGCGAATAGGGGCTGGTTTAGCTCACTGGGCTAAATCGCTGGCTTTTAAAGCAGACCAAGCAAGCCAGCAGCACAGTTCAATTCCCGTACCAGCCTCCCTGGACAGGCGCCAGAATGTGGCGACTAGGGGCATTCCACAGTAACTTCATTGAAGCTTACTCGTGACAATAAGCGATTTTCATTTTTTTTTCATATAGGAGCAGAATTAGGCCATTCGACCCATCGAGTCTTCTCTGCCATTTCTATCATGACTGATATGTTTTTCATCCACATTCTCCTGCCTCCTTCCCATAACCCCTATCCCCTTATTAAACAAGAATTCCACTTATTAATCAAGAACACCAGGGCAGCACGATTGAGCAATGGTTAGCACTGCTGCCTCACGGCGCCAAGGTCCCAGATTCAATCCCAGCTCTGGGTCACTGTCCGTGTGGAGTTTGCACATTCTCCCTGTGTTTGCATGGGTTTTACCCCAAAGATGTGCTCTGTAGGTGAATTGGCTATGCTAAATTGCCACTTAATTGGATAAGTGTGCTTGAGGTGCTGTTACTTACAGGGCTACAGACCAAGAGCTGGAGCGTGGAACCAGACAGAATAGTTCTTTCTTAGAACATAAGAACATAAGAACTAGGGACAGGAGTTGGCAATTTAGCATCTCGAGTCTGCTCCACTGTTCAATACAATCATGGCCGATCTCACTAAGGCCTAACCTCCACCATCCTACCTGTTCCCCATAACCTTTCAACCCATTACTAATTAAAAACCTGTCTAACTCCTCCTTAAATTTACTCACTGTCCCATTATCCCCCCGCTGCACTCTGGGGTAGCGAATTCCACAGATTCGCAACCCCTTTGTAGAAATAATTTCCCTCTTTCTCCGTTTTGAATTTGCTACTCTTTATCCTGAGACTATGGCCTCTCCATTCTATTAACTACTATCAGCACCCTTCATCCACTAATGGCACCATTAGTATGTTAAGATGGAAGGGGAAGTTTACTGTCTAAAGTTGTTGAACCCAGTGTTAAGTCCAGAAGGTCAAATGGGAAGATGTTGTTCCAGTTTGCAGTGGGCCGCATTGCAGCTGGCCTAGGATGGGCATGTGGGCAAGAGAGCAAGAGGCTGAGTTGAAATGGCAAGTTACTGGAAGGCTGGGGTCATGCTTGAAGCTGGAACAAAGATGATCCACTAAGTGGTCACCCAGGCTGCGTTTAGTCCCCCCCATTGTGAGCTGTGCAAGGCTGCGGGGAGAAGGCAGGAAGTGAGATTCAGAGAGCCAGCATGGACAGGATGGGCCAAATGGCCTCCTTCTGTGCTGTAACCATTGTGTAATTATCCAGATTCACAGGCAAAGAGGCGTTGATGCATGGACTGGCAAGGTATATGTTCATTCTCCCCAAATCTTTGTGTGGGCCAGAGAGATCTGGGTGCCCTTAGACACAAATCACAAAACGTTAGGAGTCAGGAGCAGCAAGACAGTAGGAATAAGAATTGCGGGTCAGCACAGTGGCGCAGTGGTTAGCACTGCTGCCTCACAGCGCTGAGGTCCCATGTTCGATCCCGGCTCTGGGTCACAGACCGTATGGAGTTTGCAATTTCTCCCCATGTTTGCGTGGGTTTCGCCCCCACAATCCAAAGATGTGCAGGGTAGGTGGATTGGCTACGCTAAATTGCCCCTTAATTGGAAAAACAATTACGTCCTCTAAATTTATTTAAAAAAGGAATAAGAATTGAAAATTGCAATAATTGCAGGAACTCACCAAGGCTCCTTAGGCAGCAACTTCCAAATCCCAAACTCCACTATCTGGAAGGACAAGGCAGCAGACATCTGGGAACACTACCACCTGAATGTTCCCCTCCGAGACACGCACCATTTTTTTTACAAATTTAGAATAGCCAATTCCTTATTTTCCAATTAAGGGGCAATTTAGCATGGCCAATCTACCTACCATACACATTCTGGGGTTTGAGGGGGTTAGACCCATGCAGACACGGGGTGAATGTGCAAACTCCATTCAGACAGAGACCTGGGGCCAGGATTGAACTTGGGACCTTGGCGCTGTGAGACACTAGTGCTAACCACTGCACCATCATGCCACCCACCAAACACCATCCTGACATGGAAGTATACCGCCGTTCCTTCACTGTCGCTAGGTCAAAATCCTGGAATTGCCTCCCTAACAGCACTGTGGGTGTACCTACACCATATGGACTGCAGCGGTTCAAGAAGGCAGCTCACCACCACCTTCTCAAGGACAATTAGGAATGGGGAATGAGTGCTGGCCCAGCCATGACGCCCACACCCGTGAATGAATACAAAAAATAAGCAAGTGGATTGGAGTGTAAAATTGGGTATCTTTTCCTGCAACTTTACAGGACCTTAGTGAGACCATACCTGGGGTACTGTGTACAGTTTTGGTAACTTTACTTAAGGAAGGATGTAGCAGCATTTGATACAATCCACTCAGTTGATTCCTGGGATGAAGGGGTTGCCGTATGAAGCAAGGTTGTACAGGTTGGTCCTATACTCATTGGGGGTTAGAAGACTGAGGGGTGAACTTCTTGAAACATATACGATTCTGAGGGGCCCTGACAGGTTAGACGGTGGGAAGAACTCACCAACACTTACTTCCTTGACAGGACTATACAAACCCACACCTGTTGGCATCTAGAAGAAACAAGATGGCAGTCTGGCTGGTTTAGCTCACTGGGTTTAACAGCTGGCTTTTAAAGCAGACCAACAGCACGGTTCGATTCCCGTACCAGCCTTCCCGAACAGGTGCCAGAATGTGGCGACTAGGGGCTTTTCACAGTAACTTCATTTGAAGCCTACTCGTGACAATCTGGGCAGCACCACCGGAAACTTCCCCACTAAAGCCTTCACCATCCCGACTTGGAAATATACCGCCGTTCCTTCCCTGTCGCTGGGTTCAAATCTTGAAGCTCCCTCCCTAACTGCACTGTGGGTGCACCCACAACCACGTGGACTGGAGCCGTTCAAGAAGACATCTCACCACCACCTTCTCAAGGGACATTAAGGATGGACAATAGATGCTGGCTTAGCCAGTGAAGCCAACATCCCATGAACGAATTTTTAAAAAAAGGATGTTTCTTCTTATGGAGGAATCTAGAACTCGGGGGTGGGGTTACAGTTAAGTGATATTTCATTTAAGACAGAGATAAGGCAGAATTTATTTTCTCTAAAAGTAGTCTGGGTGGGCAGCACGGTAGCATGGTGGTTAGCATAAATGCTTCACAGCTCCAGGGTCCCAGGTTCGGTTCCCGGCTGGGTCACTGTCTGTGTGGAGTCTGCACGTCCTCCCCGTGTGTGCGTGGGTTTCCTCCGGGTGCTCCGGTTTCCTCCCACAGTCCAAAGATGTGCGGGTTAGGTGGATTGGCAATGCTAAATTGCCCGTAGTGTCCTAAAAGTAAGGTTAAGGGGGGGGGGGGGGGGTTGTTGGGTAACGGGTATAGGGTGGATACGTGGGTTTGAGTAGGGTGATCATTGCTCGGCACAACATCGAGGGCCGAAGGGCCTGTTCTGTGCTGTACTGTTCTATGTTCTATGTTCTATGTTCTAGTCAAGCTTTGGAATTTTCTTCCACAGAGAGCTTTGGAGGTGGGGGTCCTTGAATATTTTCAAGGTTGAGTAAGACAGACCTTCGATTGACAAGGGTATGAAGGGATGTTGTGGGGATGGGGGGGGGGGGGGGGGTGGGTGTGAGGGGAGGCGAGATAGTGCTGTTAAGGCCACAATCAGATCAGCGATGATCTGAGTGAATGGTGGAACAGGCTTGATGGACCGAAGGAGCAAAAAGCAAAGGGCTAGTTGATAGTGATGGGGTTACTTTGAACCACCCGGTAGCTGGCTGTGAATGATTGATGGTGTAGCCTAACTCCTTTAATAATAAATTTACACGCTATTTTATTGGGAAAAAGCCTGGAGGTATTGCTGCTGATTCAGATGAACAAATGTGCCAAGAGGACTTTATAGTCCATGCGCTGTAGGATGCGGGAAGAATACAGTCTGTGGAACATCTTGATTTTAAAATATTCATCTTTGTTATCCCTCCCTATCTCTGGACTGGCCTCCAGCCCTACAAGCCTGCAAGCTCATCTTGAGTGTCTCCGATTTTAATACCTCCACCATTGGCGACTGCCTCTTCGGGTGTCCCAACCACCAGCTCTGGAATTTCCCCCCTCCCTAAACTTTGCTGCTCCGCCATCTCTCTTTCAAAACCCTCTTTTGATGGAGCTCTTGGCCATCTGCCCTAATATTGCTTCATGTGGATCAGTGTCAAATTCCACCTAATGACACTCTCCTCAAGTGCTTGGGGATGTTTCATTACAGCAAAGAAGTTGGATAAATGGAAGTTGCTGTTGTTGTTTTGGAAGATGGCCAGTCTGGTTTGAACACTGGAGATGTGGGCAGGGTTAATATTCTGGTGGCGTTCAAAGGTTATCTTTTGGATGAATCCCAATCTTGAAAGATCGACTGATACGAGGTGTTCCTTCAGGGCATGAAATAGATGGGGAGAGTTTGGAATAGTTTGAAATGCAGATGGTGTGGGACTAGAGCAGGCTGAATGGGCTGGTAGCACAAAACCTGAGTATTGCTTAAAAAAGACACATGTTGCCAAAGCTTTTAATCTTGCACTCGTCATAACAATTCGCGAGAATACCAAATGTAAAGGGAACTACAATTTAAACTTCATGATCAAGATCCAAGCAGCATTCTATTCTCATGCAGTATAAATTGTCATTCACTTTACATTTGGTATTCTTGCAAATTGCTCTGATGAGTGCAAGATGAAAATCTTCGACAAAATGTGTCTTTTTAAGCAATATTGAATAGTCTTTCTTGTTCCAATCTCCTCCTTCCTCATTTAAGGAAAGGCGTTGAGAACGCAAAAGAACAAATTCCTTGCACAAGACGACAAGCAAGGATTGTTTTTCCTCTTCATTCTGGCAAGGGCAGCATTAGTTGCCCATCCCTAATTGCCCTTGAACTGAGTGGCTTTCTCGGCCATTTCAGAGGGCAGTTAAGAGCTAACCGCCTAGCTGTGCATCTGGAGTCACGTGTAGGCCAGACCGGGTAAGGATGGCAGATTTCCTTCCCTAAAGGGCATCAGTGAACCAGTTGGGGTTTTTACAACAAGTGATGATAGTTTTATGGTCACTGTCACTGTGACTAGCTGTGAATTCAAATGTCACCGGCTGCTGTGGAGTAGTGGTATTGCCACTGGGCGGCACGGTAGCACAGTGGTTAGCACTGTGGATTCACAGTGGTTAGCACTGTGGATTCACAGCGCCAGGGTCCCAGGTTCGATTCCTGACTTGGGTCACTGTCTGTGCAGAGTCTGCACGTTCTCCCCGTGTCTGCATGGGTTTCCTCCGGGTGCTCCGGTTTCCTCCCACGAGTCCCGAAAGACGTGCTTGTTAGGTGAATTGGACTTTCTGAATTCTCCCTCTGTGTACCCGAACAGGCGGCGGAATGTGGCAACTAGGGGCTTTTCACAGTAACTTTGTTGCAGTGTAATCCTACTTGTGACAATAAAGATTATTATTATTAGACTAGTGATCCAGAGGCCCAGGGTAATTCTCTGGGGACCTGGGTTCAAACCATGGCAGATGGTGAAATTTGAATTCAATAGAAATAAACCTCCAATGGTGGCCATGAAACCATTGTTGTTTGTTGTAAAAACCCATCTGGTTCACTAATGACCTTTAGGCAAGGAAATCTGCCATCCTTACCGGGTCTGACCTATACGTGACTCCAGACCCACAGAGTACCCAATTCTTTTTTTTTTCCCAATTAAAAGTCAATTTAGCGTGGCCACCTACTCTGCACATCTTTGGGTTTGGGGGGTGAGACCCACGCAGACACGGGGAGAATGTGCAAACTCCACACGGACAGTGGCTCAGAGCCGGGATCGAACCTGGGACCTCAGAGCTGTAGGCAGCAGTGCTAACCACTGCTCCACCGTGCCGCCCATGGAGAGAATATTAATTGATCCTTGGCTTTATCATGTGGCTTTTCAGGGACGCCACAGTGACTGTATAGGTAGGCACCCATCAAGTTGGTTCATACCGCACAATCCATCTCTAGCTTGCTCTTTATTGTGGGTGATATGTTGATACCCCCTCCATGTTGATACCCCCTCCATGTTGATACCCCCTTCAGTACCCTGCCTTCTGCAGACATTGTGTGCAAGTTTCTCCTGTGATACGATTGAATTAATTAGATGAAGGGTGGCAATGAATTCCTCAGCATTCAGGTGAATTCTGAGGAAGGAGCTGTGCTCCAAAAGCTAGTGATTCGAAACAAACCTGTTGGACTTTAACCTGGTGTTGTAAGACTTCTGATTGTATCAGTGCCCAAGTAAGTAAAGGGAGAGTGGTTGATGCATTACCTTGCCTGCCCAGTCAGATCATTGAATTTCTTGTCCCACTCCTGGTAGGGGGAGTGTTATGAGGAATACCAACTCCCTCCACATGGCATAGGAGGTGTTCCTTCTGAGGTTTTCTCCTAATGGTACTCTGTCTTTCTTGTGCTCCATCTCAATATGGTGAGTTTGCAGATTGATCGCACTGAATATACCAGCTCTTCCGTTTCTCTTTGCACCAACCTTGTCCCTTTTACAATCTCCTTTCTCAATTGGAAGGTCATTCTTGAAAGTTGAAGAAAAAATCACACATGCGCCACCTAGTGCAGCTACCTGGCAATGAGTCTAGTGAGCCACTTTCTGACTCACTCTGTTACACCCCCGCCTTCTGTTTCAATCTCCACCCAGACCTGGCTTTGCAAAGACTGCACCCTAAATTGCAAGCACCCCCAGCACCGTATTCCTGTTTTACACTGGATTCACACTGATGGATCTCCGTACATAAAACTCATGAGGTTGCCAACTGTGATTAAATGTATTCCCGGAGGTTTCATCACATGACTTGCCTCCAAGCTCCAGACATTGCTCGACCAACACATCTATCCTAGTGACACACGGCCTTCCTAAGCCATTGGAAAGCTGAAAGACTCATTGCCCAATTGGATAATGCTTGACATACAGCCTTTCTTTCTCCATTTTCAATATATATATATCTGATAGAGAGAAATATTAAAAGAAAATGACAAAAACAAACAATGCCCCTATGATTTTGCAGTGTTCTGGAGATTGTTCTTCCATCCCTGGAGCTTCCAGGCCAATCCTGGAAGGTTGGCAACCCTATAAGCTCTGTTGGTTCAGCTCCAACTGGAGAGCCTAACTCCAAATGCATAGGTGCAAATCTCGTTCACCTCCCCACATGAGGTTCTTGGGCCGTTTTCATTTCATTCAATCTCCATTAAATTAAATTACTTTCACATGTATCTTAAGTGATTTTCCTCTTCCTGTGCTTCATTTCCTCACTTTTTTTTGGTATCTTTGAGCACACTTTAGCCAAACCAATTTAAAAGTTATGAGGGTTCCCACATCTATCACCCTTTCAGGCAGTGAGTTCCAGATTCCAACCATTCTCTGGGTGAAAACGTTTTCCCTCGCACCTCCTCTCACCCTCTGCCTTAAATATCTTCCCCTTCTTATTTGTTAAATGTATTAAATGCTGTGGTATGAAGAGGCAAGAGTTCAGCTCCTTTTTCACCAACACACCTTTAATGGTTCAAACTCACTCTGCACAGAACTCTACAGATCACCAGATCCAGAGGCCACCTAAAGCCCCTTTACATATCAGTGTCAATCATTGAACACTTAACAAAAATGAGACAATCATTGAACACTTAACATAAATGAGACAACTAATTGCAATGTCTCTTAACCCATTACTTAACATTATTGACCCCTCCACTAAGAGGAAAAGTACCTTGCTATCCACCCTATCTATGTCCCTCAATCAGGCATCCCCTCAGCATTCTCACCTCCTGGGAAAACAACCCTGGGCCTATCCAGTCTCTCTTGGTAGCTGAAATGGTTCAGCCCAACCAGCATTGGGGTGAATCTCCTCTGCACCCTCCCGAGTGCAATAGAAACTTCCTTTCTATAGTGTAGTCACCAGAACTGTACACAGTCCTCTAGCTGGGGCCAGTGTTTAATACAGCTCCAGCATAACCTCCCTGCTCTTACACTCAATGCCTCGCTTAATAAAGGCAAGAATCCCATTAGCCTTCTTTTTTTTTTTTTTTTTTATAAATTTAGATTACCCAATTATTTTTTCCAATTAAGGGGCAATTTAGCGTGGCCAATCCACCTACTCTGCACATTTTTGGGTTGTGGGGGTGAAACCCACGCAGACACGGGGAGAATGTGCAAACTCCACACAGACAGTGACCCAGAGCCGGGATCGAACCTGGGACCTCAGCGCCGTGAGGCGGTTGTGCTAACCACTTGGCCACCGTGCTGCCCCATTAGCCTTCTTATCCACCTTATCGATCTGCCCTGTTGTCTTTAGAGATGAGCAAACTAAGGTCCCTTTGATCCTCTGTACTTCCATTGACCATCCCCTCGCCACGTTAGTCCTCCCAGTGTTTCGTGCTGCATGCTTCCTGACGCATGGGCCTTCTGCAAATCTTGCCCGTTTGCTCTAAGGTGCCACTTGGGCACAGTGGACATTTGGCTCATGAGCTAGGCGGGTATTAAGATAGTACGGGCGCAATATGAAAGTTGGCACGGGATCTCTGCTTGTGCCAAATTTCCTCTCTGATGTGAGGACGTACCAGCCGACTTGTTTGGAAACGATCCTCATACTGCGTGACAAGTTGGGCCTTGCTGCAGCCTGAGGCATTACTCACAAGGACCTGTAATCCAGACCCTGCCTGCGAGCTTCAACTGAAGGCAATTTAGAGTCTTGCAGCAAAACCGGCAAAAGGCGGAAAGAATTAAACACTACGCCTGTGCAGATAATTATCGGCTGCTTGGCTTAGAGAACAAAAACAAGTAACGACAGGACAGGGAGATATTTAAAGGTTAGAGTCAAGCTTTATTCATGCATCTGAATGTCAGGAATTTGCTTAAACTCAGGGAGCACCTAATGGGAGGAGAGGCTGAATAGTTTGAGGAGAGGAATGGAAATTATAAAACAATGCTGCCGATTGTACTCTTGTGCTCGCTTTCTCCACTACAGAAGTGAAGGAAAAAGTGCAATGAATTAACTCACAGTACTGTGAATGGAAAAGAAGGTTTGGGGGGGTCAGGGGTTGCTGAACAAAGATGCTTCGGAGTTATGCATTCCGCAAGTTTAATTCGCAGTCACTGATTTCTGTGTGCCTGCTATTCCCGGGATCTTGGCTGGATGGCTGAAGTTCCATCTTCCTTCAGCTGATAAACATAATTGCTATGGGTAAGCGTTAATACATGTTTCAGCGCGGCGTGTCTGCACTGCCCCTGATTCTGTCTGTGTGCGTTGGCACACAGGCGACACAGTTTTCCTGCATCCACCTTTCCTCCTAATGACTGACTGCATTAATTAGGGGTCCAATGATTAAACTTGCACCTCAAGCAATTACCAGCTCCAATTATATGAGCTAACTGCAGACACTAACAGGAATTGAGAGATGCCGATATCAAGGGAGGCGGTATGCAGAGGTGAATAGGACACAACAATGCTTTATACAAAATGAGCCAAGAGTGGTGCTGACTGGGCCCTATTCTCCAGTAACACAGATTTACAAGCTATGCACACCCCTGTTTGAGGTTGTTTCTGTTATCTAATGAGTGGTCAGGGCCCAGTTTTTCAGTACAATCTCTGCCATCTATTTTGACTTGGCTAAAAGATCACAAGTTGTGACGGGCACAGGGAAGTTAGCTTGTGGTTCTGTGCAGAACTTTTTTTTAAATTTAATTTTTAAAATGTATTTATTTATTTTTTAAATTTAGAGTGCCCAATTATTTTTTTCCAATTAAGGGGCAATTTAGCATAGCCAATCCACCTCCCCTTGTCATCTTTGGGTTCTGGGGGTGAGATCCGCGCAGACACGGGGAGAATGTGCAAACTCCCCACGGAGAGTGACCCAGGGCCGTTATCGAACCCGGGTCCTCGGTGCCGTGAGGCAGCAGTGCTAATCACTGCGCCATCATTCCGCCCAGGATCTGGACAGACCTGTGGGCAACGCTGCTCCGTTTGATATTGAAGGTTTGAGAGCCTGCTGCAGAATGTGCAGCAAGCGGGTTTGGCCCTGCTGAGCGTTGCTGGCCGTCTTTGTGCAAACGTGCAGGTGTTGAATGCACATGGAGACCGAACTCACTGAGGTCCACCTGCAACCGTGTACCTGGCTGCAGTGAGGAAGGCCCGTCCTCCTCTCAGGAAGCTGACAGCGGCTGGTTTAAATCTCTGACTTTTAAAAGCAGACCAAGGCAGGCCAGCAGTGTGAGTTCAATTCCCGTACCAGCCTCCCCGAACAGGCGCCTAGGCGACTAGGGGCTTTTCACAGTAACTTCATTGAAGCCTACCCGTGACAATAAGCGATTTTCATTTCATTTCAGAATGGGTTACCTCTCTGGACTTCCTGTTTCCATAAAAGCCAATTTACCCGCACATTCTTTTGGGGATACTGTCAAACGTGTCACAAGTACCATTTGCCATTTTTGTGTTCAAAATGCTATTGGCTTGAATCCTCTGTTTTGGAGACAAGGGGGTGCGATCACCGTTTGGGAGAAGAAGGGGTGAATTCTCCGCTAGTGGGATTCTCCGTTCCACTGACAGCGCATCCCCGCCCGTGGGTTTCCTGGTGGCACGGGTTGGCAACACTGGGTAATCTCATAATAATCATAATAATAATCTTTATTAATGTCACAAGTAGGTTCACATTAACACTGCGATGAAGTTACTGTGAAAAGCCCCTAGTTGCCACATTCCAGTACCTGTTCAGGTACACTGAGGGAGAATTCAGAATGTCCAATTCACCGACCAAGCACGTCTTTTGGGACAGGGGAGGAAACCGGAGGACCCGGAGGAAATCCAGGCCAATAGGGGGGGAACGTGCAGACTCCACACAGACAGTGAGCCAAGCTGGGAATCGAACCCAGGTCCCTGGTGCCATGAAACAACAGTGCTAACCAATGTGCTCCCGTGCGGAGAATCCCGCTGCCGGCGATGACGTGCCGTCGAGAAGCACAAGGCTGGGGTGGTGGAGAATTCATCCCTAAGTGTTGACGCCGGGACTAAATCGCGTGCAGTTCGCATTCCCGTTGGGGGCCCTATTTGTGGAGCAATTCCGGACATGCTAATGGGCCAGAACTGCCCTCATGAATCTAGCGCAATTCTCATTCCCGTCGGCGTTGGATTCACTGGGACCAGAATTGGCGCTGGAGAGCTTGACAAGCTGGAGATGTTTATAAGCACTCCACTCCCCACACACTCTCATTCCAGCCGAGAAGATGGCAGAGAGCCGAGGTTCACCAAGTCGGAGTTCAATAGAATGTTGGATGTGGTGGAGGAGAGGCGGGACACCCCCTTCCTCAGGGTGGGCAGGAGGCTCCAGTCCACGGTCGTCAACTGGGCCGAGGCGGAGGTGTTGGAAGAAGATGAACGGCCTCCTTATGGTAGCTAGGGTGAGCCACCACGTCTGTGTCCCTGGCATCACTCCTGTCCCTCACTCCTCACGTCACACCCCCACTCCCATACAGGCTAATTAAAACCCACCTGTGTTCATCTGCCTCACATCCCACCCTGCACCAAACCCCAACACCTGGATTCTCCTCTTTGCCCAGGTGCCTTGCACACATATGCCACCTCCCCCCCCCCCCCCCCCCCCATGTAACTCGCCTCCATGCGTCTCACCATGTCCTTCATGTGTCCGCGAGGAAAAGGTGGCCCATAACAGAAGAGATCGGGCGCAGACTGGAGGAGGCATCGTGGGCATCAGGTCTTTCACCCTCGCTGAGCAGAGGGCGATGGAATTAGCCGGGGAGGAGCAGGAGAGGACTATCTCCAAGACGGAGGTCAGCATGCGACAACCAAGTGAGCTCCAAATGTAGAGTGAAGTCCCAATTGCGAGTGAGTCACCACTCTCTCCAAGACCACTCCTGCCCAAGCTCTCACCGAGTGTCTTGTCCTTTGTCTTGCAGGATCACCATCAGACCAGGCCGCCCATCCGGCGAGCATCACCCCCCCAGCCACATCCCCAGCATACCCTGAAGCATCGGTCCAGGGAAGACACCAATGTCTCGGCCCTGCTTTTACCTGCACCCTCCACTATCGCAGAGACGATCACCTCGTGTGGCAATTCAATGACGAGGCTCCTGGGTCACCTTCTGGTTCGCACTTCACACATGCTGCAGCCCATCAGGTGGATGTAGGGACTCCTGAGGGAGCGGACAGTCGAAGAGCTGCCGATCCCAGGAAACAACTGTTGTCCGGACAGGGTGTCACGTTGAATCCCCTTGTAGACCTCACCAAATTCATCTATTTGGGGGCAAAGCAGAGAATTTGGTTTTACTACCACTGTGCGGCTGAGCATGCAGTTCTGGAGTTTGGATAGCGGGTCGTTTCGTAGTAAAACGTTATCTACCAGCTCCAATCACTTTCTGCTTGGTGATTGCCGACGGATGGATCTCATCAGCAAACTTCAGGATGGCCTGGTTTGGGTCCTCATATGTGTGTGGATCAACATAGGTCTTCAGAGGCTTCAGCTGGTCTGGAGGTCACAAAGTCCCACAAACATTTTAATGTATAACCCACACCTGTTAAAATAGCGGGCAAGATATTAACATCAATAGTTGCAAACATGATTTCCACATGGTCAAAGTCAATGGAGAGGCCTGTGGACACCCAAATAAAACCACCAGGCCAGCAGGAGACACACAGTCACCCAGATAGAGCCAAGATGGAAGGGTGGGGCCTATAATTACCTGCATAGTCATGTGGCCCAGTAGGCCGAGGGTGTCTGTGGGGGTCATGACTGGTACTGCCTTGAAGAGCTGGCTTCTTCAATATTCAGTCAATAAGGCAGCAAGCTTGCAGTAAGTACTCACAGGAGAGTACTGAACCCATGAAATTGGGATAATTAAAAATTTACATTTTCATAAACAGAAGACATTACTCAGCTTCTAAATGGGGAATCATCTTTCACTGCCTCCATTCCGACTGGGTTTATCTTGCAGAGGCAAGGATTTTTAAAAATTTAAAATGAGACTTACCAGAGTGCTTGGTGAAATAAATGTCCTCAGGTCCCTGACGTGCCCGGGAACTACGTCTCCTAAAAAAAAAGATTCAAAAGAAAATATATCACGGCCCGAGTTTAGAAGACCATTGCAAACCAGGCCAGGCACGATCTTGGGCTGGATTTTCCACACCCCACGGCGGTCCGCCATTGGCTGGGGGTGGGATTTGCCGATCCCGCCGCTATCAACGGGGTTTTCTGTCGTTCGGTCCCTCTGCTGACGGGAAACCCCATGAAGGGGGGGGGGGGTGCTCACCGTCGGTGGGCCCGGATGATCCCGCCAGCAGGAATGGTCAGAACATCCTGCCCCTCATTTTCCATTGCTGCTCGAAGTGATTAGAAGTGTTTTGATTCCTTCTATATGTGACTTCTGACCAGTCATGTGAAAAATGAAAATCGCTTACTGTCACGAGTAGGCTTCAATGAAGTTACTGTGAAAAGCCCCTAGTCGCCACATTCCGGCACCTGTCCGGGGAGGCTGGTACAGGAATCAAACCGTGCTGCTGGCCTGCCTTGGTCTGCTTTAAAAGCCAGCGATTTAGCTGAGTGAGCTAAACCAGCCCCTTGGCTAAACCAGCCCCTTGTGCTACCATTTTGAAAATAGTATGTACCACCTCCCCCGTTTCATTGCATTGACCAATCCGCTTGTTCTGTCCTACATGCAGGTACACCAGGTAATGAGGAAGGCAAATGGAATTTTGGCCTTTATAGCTAAAGGAATAGTGTATAAAAGTAGGGAAGTGTTGCTGCAACTGTACACGGCATTGCTGAGACTGCACCTGGAGTACTGCGTACAAGTTTCATCCTCTTACTTGAGGAGGGATGTGGTTGCTTTGGAGGCAGTTCAGAGGAGGTTCACTGGATTGATTTGGGGCTTGTCGTATGAAGAGAGATTGAGTAGTTTAGACCTATACTCTCTCGAGTTTAGAAGAACGAGCAGAGATCTAATTGAGGTATATAAGATGATAAAAGGTATTGACAAAGTCGATGTCGAGCGGCTGCTTCCTCTTGTGGAGCAATCTAGAACGAGAGGTCATCGTTTCAGGATAAGGGGGTAGCAGATTTGAAACAGAATTGAGGAGAAATTACTTCTCTCAAAGGGGCGTGAATCTGTAGAATTCGCTACCCCGGTGTGCGGTGGATGCTGGGATATTGAGTAAACTTTTTATTTTTTTAAATAACTTTAGAGTACCCAATTACCTTTTCCAATTAAGGGGCAATTTAGTGTGGCCACTCCACCTACCCTGCACATCTTTTGGGTTGTGGGGGTGAAACCCACGCTGACACGGGGAGAATGTGCAAACTCCACACGGACAGTGACCCAGGGCCAGGATTTAGAACCTGGGTCCTCAGCACCGTAGGCAGCAATGCTAACCACTGTGCCACCGTGCTGCCCTGAAATTGAGTAAATGTGAGGAGGAGATAGAGAAATTTTTAATTGGCGATGGGTTGAAGGGTTATGGAGAACGGGCAGGATGGTGGAGTTGAGGCCGAGAGGAGATCAGCCATGATCGTATTGAATGGTGGAGCGGGCTGGAGGGGCTGAATTGCCTCATCCTGCTCCAGGTTCTTATGTATGTTAGACCCTCATGGATGTTCAAACGCCGATGCTTTCTGGACAGTGAGTGTGGAACTGTGGAGGCCTCACAAAAATTTGGTCTTTATTTTCCTGGGAATGCTGGCCTGATATTTCCCTCCATATCACTCCCCCCACCCACACACACACACACCCCAAACCTTCTCCATTTTCTGATTTGGAGAACTTTTAGTGCTGTTAATATACCACCTGAACTGCGATCAATGACCCAGTGCTGCAGGTTGGATGTGGGATGTTTTCTGGCCTGTGTTGTTCAGATGCGTGCTGATTGCCTGATGCCACACATGCTGTTTCCCCCAGGGATCCGTACTGAGGCCTCTGTTTTTCACCATAGTTATCAATGACGGTGATAAAGGAATAGAGAGCTATTTATCCAAGGTTGTTGATGGCACCGAGTTGGGTAATGCAGTAACCTGTGCAGATTGGGAGCAAATGGCATTTAATGTGGGGACAATGTGAGTTCATCCAATTTTGAGAATCTTGAAACTGTGGAGGAGTAGAAAAGGGACCAGGTATAGAACATAGAACAGTACAGCACAGAACAGGCCCTTCGGCCCTCAATGTTGTGCCGAGCCATGATCATCCTACTCAAACCCACATATCCACCCTATACCCGTAACCCAACGACCCCCCCCCTTAACCTTACTATTTAGGACACTACGGGCAATTTAGCATGGCCAATCCACCTAACCCGCACATCTTTGGACTGTGGGAGGAAACCGGAGCACCCGGAGGAAACCCACGCACACAGGGGGAGGACGTGCAGCCTCCACACAGACAGTGACCCAGCCGGGAATCGAACCTGGGACCCTGGAGCTGTGAAGCATTTATGCTAACCACCATGCTACCCTGCTGATATAGAAATCATTAATAGCTAGCGGGCACAAAAAATAATTTAAGGGATAACGGACATTATTCTTTAGCTCAGGGGTTGGAAGACAAGAGGGATGAATGTTTGTTACAGTTGTATCAGCCTCTGGTTAGATCACATCCGGAGAACTGCATTCAGTTCCGGACACCACGGGCGGGATTTTCCGATCCTTCCCACCGGCAGGAAGTTCTGGTCCCACTGAAGGTGATGCCTTCCCAACCCCCGCAAGCAGAGGGTTCCCCAACAATGCAGCAACGCAAAAGGTCATCGACTCCAATGGGACCAGAAGATCCCACTAGCGGCAAATGGTGAGTGCCTCGATTGCCAGGAAACATGCCATGGTGGGGGGTGGGGAGAGACAGAAAATTGCAGCCCACACCTCAGGGAGGATATATTTACCATGTAGTGCAGTTAGAACCATAGAATTCGTACAGGGTAGAGATGGCCATTTGGCCCATCGAGTCTGCACTGATCCTCCGAAAGAGCACCCCACCTTGGCCCACTCCCCCGCCCTATCCCTGTAATCCCTTAACCCCATCTAACCTGTGCATCTTTAGTCACTAAGAAGCATTTTATTTTGGCCAATCCACTTCACATCTTTGGACTGTGGGAGGAAACCGGAGCACCCGTAGGAAACCCATGCCGACACAGGGAGAAAGTGCAAACTCCACACAGACAGTCACCCGAGGCTGGAATCGAACCCGGGTTCAATTTGTGTAGATAGAGAGACAGTTTCCTCTGGCAAAGGAGTCCGGAACAAGGGGGGCGTAATGTTAAAGTTCGAGATAGTCTGTTCAGAGGGTGGTGACAGGGAGCACCTCTTCATATCAGGATCGTTGGAACTCTTCCTCAAAAAGCTGCTGGGGCTCGAGGTGTGATTTTCCAGGCCCACCTGCCCCCGGGGTTACGGGGTCTTGCTGAAAATCAATGGGGTTTAGGTTGGCTTTACCGACTGAGGTACCTTTATCTGAATCGGTCAAACGTCAATAATGGTTCCCTGATTGGCTTCACTTTACTTGTCATTCACATTCCAAAAATGTGGTTTGACACTGAATGACTCACTGTCCTTTACGTCTGTTACAGCATGTAATGCCGGTGGGGAGGAAACTGTTTGCTGGCACATCCTTTGAAGGTGCGCAAGTATGTTTAGATGTCAAGCAAGTTCAGGAACTGATTCAAGGAATTGCATCTCGAGATGTTTGTTCTTTGTCAGAACATACAGCCCCACCCTGATCACACCAGATAATGACATTGATTTTCCACCATGAAAGTCAGGGATATCTAGCATATTCAAATTAAGAGAAATTGAAATGAAATGAAATGAAAATAGCTTATTGTCACAAGTAGGCTTCAAATGAAGTTACTGTGAAAAGCCCTTAGTCGCCATATTCCGGCGCCTGTTCGGGGAGGCCGGTACTTCCTTTCTCTGACGGTAGGGACCCAATGTTAAATTTGCCTCAACTGAGGTTAACCTGCACCCGTCGGACAAAGCTGATACTAAACTGGCAATTTTACTTAGAGGCAGTTTCCTGCAAGGTCCCCCAGCAGCAGTCGGTGTTTGTATCCTGCAAGGTCCCCCAGCAGCAGTCGGTGTTTGTTTTCTGCAAGGTCCCCCAGCAGCAGTCGATGTTTGTTTTCTGCAAGGTCCCCCAGCAGCAGTCGATGTTTGTTTTCTGCAAGGTCCCCCAGCAGCAGTCCATGTTTGTTTTCTGCAAGGTCCCCCAGCAGCAGTCCGTGTTTGTTTTCTGCAAGGTCCCCCAGCAGCAGTCCATGTTTGTTTTCTGCAATGTCCCCCAGCAGCAGTCTGTGTTTGTTTTCTGCAAGGTCCTCCAGCAGCAGTCGATGTTTGTTTTCTGCAAGGCCCCTCAGCAGCAGTCGGTGTTTGTTTTCTGCAAGGTCCCCCAGCAGCAGTCGATGTTTGTTTTCTGCAAGGTCCCCCAGCAGCAGTCCATGTTTGTTTTCTGCAAGGTCCCCCAGCAGCAGTTCATGTTTGTTTCCTGCAAGGTCCCTCAGCAGCAGTCCATGTTTGTTTCCTGCAAGGTCCTCCAGCAGCAGTCGGTGTTTGTTTCCTGCAAGGTCCTCCAGCAGCAGTCAAAGCAAACGTCGACTGCTGCTGGAGGATCATCAACTTGGTGAAAGACGCTCTTTGGTCTGCCCGAGGCTGGTCAAATCTTCCTCTGTGAAGTGTGGCCCTCAACCTAGTGTTGCAGACTGGCACATTCCAAGGTCCAAAGTGCACTCAAGCTTGGAGTAGCCGCTGCCAAGGTGCACCACGGATCAGGTATGAATGTAAGCGGGCAGCACGGTGGCCTACTGGTTAGCACAACCGCCTCACGGCGCTGAGGTCCCAGGTTCGATACCGGCTCTGGGTCACTGTCCGTGTGGAGTTTGCACATTCTCCCCGTGTTTGCGTGGGTTTCGCCCCCACAACCCAAAAATGTGCAGAGTAGGTGTATTGGCCATGCTAAATTGCCCCTGAATTGGAAAATATAATTGGGTAATCTAAATTTATAAAATAAAAAAAAGGTATGTATGTAAGATCTTTCAGCCAGAGTACACCGAGGGGCTGGTAACCAGGGAGAACCCCCTCAGGCTGTAAGCTTGTTTCTTTTTATTTGTATTTTAATTTTAAAAAATAAATTTTGAGTACCCAATTCATTTTTTCCAATTAAGGGGCAATTTAGCGTGGCCAATCCACCTACCCGACATATCTTTGGGTTGTGGAGGCAAGACCCACGCAGACACAGGAGAATGTGCAAACTCCACACGGGCAATGACCCGGGGCCAGGATTCGAACCCGGGACCTCGGCGCCGTGAGGCAGCAGTGCTAACCACTGTGCTGCCAGATATTTTAGGATTAAAGTATTGCGGTAGTCACCACTGTTGTATTATATTGTATATACTGCACTGCATACGAGGGTATTACGGTAAGGCCCCTGTACTACAGGTACGGGGGTAGATCCCTGCCTGCTGGCTCCGCCCAGTAGGTGGAGTATAAATGTGTGTGCTCTCCGAACTGCAGCCATTTTGGCAGCAGCTGTAGGAGGCCACACATCTCTGTGTAATAAAGCCTCGATTACTCTCTACTCTCGTCTCGTCGTAATTGATAGTGCATCAATTTATTAAGCTGAGATTTTAAAACGATGGATCTCCGCATCAAGCCTGATCGCCTGCAGCTGCACCCTCAAGCAAACAACGCCAAGTCAGCCTTCGCATATTGGCCAGTCTGCTTTGAGGCCTACATAGGATCTGCGACTGAACCACCCTCAGAGGCACAGACGTTCCAGATCCTCTACACGCGCCTGAGCTCGGACATCTTCCCCCTCATCCGGGACGCGGCGACATACGCTGACACACGCTATAAATGTGTGTGCTCTCCGAACTGCAGCCATTTCGGCAGCAGCTGCAGGAGACCGCGCATCTCTGTGTAATAAAGCCTCGATTACTCTCTACTCTCGTCTCGTCGTAATTGATAGTGCATCAAGTATATTTTCGCAAAAAAATGAAATCTTTCATTAGCCATATGACCTCCCAACTTGCGCTTATCCTGTGAGAGTCTGCCAGGTGGCTGCTGCGGGAAATGCCAAAATATTACACCGGTTCAGGATGAGGTGCTCTTCTGACGTTAAGGCAGTGCTGAAGGAGGTTTGTACTAACCTGTGCCATCTCTAACCTGGACATGCTTCATGGGGCAATGTATGCCCCACCAAACCTGCATAGTTTACGACTTGGGAATGTTGGATGGGACAGCGGAGGGAGAGCTTTGCTCCACCCTGACCTTCTTGGTGTCAGCACTGGCTATGAAAAATCCACAAGGCGTCCATCATTCCGAGCACTGACGTTCTTCAGCTCAAGCAACATAGAAGTCACCTCATAACAAAATCAACAAATGTTGAAATAGCAAATATAAGTGTCCATCCTGACTCTGTGGCGATGATCTGTCTCTGAGTCAGAAGGTTTCGCAGTTAGGCCCCACTCCAGTCATATAAGCACACAATCTAGCGTGACACTTTAGTGCAGTACTGAGGTAGGGAGTGCCACTTTCCAGATGAGGTGTTAAATCAAGGCCCAGAGGCTCTCTTTGGTAGTTGTGAAAGGTCCCACAGCTCATCAGTACCACAGAATCTTAACAGAGCAGTAGAAGGCCAACAAGTCTGCACTGGCTCTCTGAAAGAGCTTTTGTCCTAATCCCACGCCCCTGTCTTATCCCCGTCACTTTGCCTGGTATTTCTTATGGGGCAGCGCGGTAGCACAAGTGGATAGCACTGTTGCTTCACAGCGCCAGGATCCCAGGTTCGATTCCCTGCTGGGTCAAGTCTGCATGTTCTTCCCGTGTCTGCGTGGGTTTCCTCCGGGTGCTCCGGTTTCCTCCCACAGTCCAAAGACGTGCAGGTTAGCTGGATTGGCCATGATAAATTGCCCTTAGTGTCCAAAAAGGTTAGGAGGGGTTATTGGGTTACGGGGATAGGGTGGAAGTGAGGGTTTAAGTGGGTCGGTGCAGACTCGATGGGCCGAATGACTTCCTTCTGCACTGTATGTTCTATGTTTATACTAAGAGCTGGGGCGGTTTTCTGGTGTACTTGGCCAACACCTAAAAAAAAACGATCATTTGGTTATTGAACCTATTAGATTTGGTGGACTCTTACCACATGCAAATTGATGACTGCACTTCAAAAGGTGCTTTATTTCTGGAGGTTATGAAAGGCGGATACAGAGGAACTTTCTTTCATTTTATAATGGCTGTAAGTGATGGCTACAGATAATTCCTTGTGGTCAGCTCAAACCTGCTGAATGCTCAACACTGACATTACTATGGCTAGTAAAATGAGCTCCACCCACACAACACACCTGCACACAACCAGGGAGCTGCACAATGGGATTTTCACAGTAACTTCATTGCAGTGTTTTTTTTTAATAAATTTAGATTACCCAATTATTTTTTCCAATTAAGGGGCAATTTAGCGTGGCCAATTCACCTACTCTGCACATTTTTGGGTTGTGGGGGCGAAACCCACGCAGACACGGGGAGAATGTGCAAACTCCACACGGACAGTGACCCAGAGCCGGGATCGAACCTGGGACCTCAGCGCCGTGAGGCAGCTATGCTAACCACTAGGCCACCGTGCTGCCCTCATTGCAGTGTTAATGTAAGCCTACTTGTGACACTAATAAAGATTGTTATTATGACAGGAGCTCTTTAGAAACATCTTTTTAAAAAAACATAACCTGGCCAGGTAAACTCACTGCTTCTTTAATGTTTTGGCCTCAACTACTTTCTGTGGTAACAAATTCCACAGACTCAGCACTCTGGGTAGAAAAATTTCTCCTCATCTCTGTGCACCACCTAAACCCCCCGATCCTCAGCTGTGACCCCATTGTTCTGGACTATTCCACCATTGTCGGGGCCTGTCGGTGGTCCGATGGGTACTTTGCTCCATTTGAGTGGTCCGTAGATGAAATTGGTTGAGAACTATTGAGCTACGACACTGGCATTTACTTGACAATGTAGAATATTTCAGCAGGAATTTACCATCTGTCCTTGGATTACGTAAGGTAAACACCCCATAAAGATGGCATCCGGTCCAGCCAGTTCATGTTGCACTTGAGGATCCTCCCATCGTTCCTCATCTCAATCTATTCCCTTCTGCCTTTTATGTTTTGTCCAGCTTCTCCTCGACGATCTATTCATCTTCAACCACACCTTGTGGTATCGAATTTCACGTTCTCACCACTCTTTGGGCAAAGAAGTTTGTCCTAAATTCCCGATTGGAATTTCTGGTGACCACCTTGGAGGGCGGCACAGTAGTGCAGTGGTTAGCACTGTTTGTTTAAAAATTCAGAATAAATTTAGGATTTTTACACTACAGGAAATCGATGAAACGATTATATTTTACAATTTACACGTTATTCCTTTCTGCACCCCGTTCCCTCCATACATTCTGGGCGGGATTCTCCGAAATGGAGGCAGAGTGTCCACGACGGCGCGAAACAGGAGCGGGCAGTACCGATTCGCATGGCGCTGGAGTGGTTCACGCCGCTCCAGCCTCCATTCCCGGCGGCAACTGGCGCCGTGGCAACCCACGCATGCGCAGTGGCGCCGCACCAAACCGGGCATGCGTAGAGGACTTCCGCGGGGGTCAGGCGCGGGGGTCAGGGGCCGGCTGCATAACAAAATAGGGCCGGGGCTGGAGAGGCCGGCCCGCTGATCGGTGGGCCCCAATTGTGGGCCAGACCCCATCGGAGGTCCACCCGATGAAGGAGCCCCCCCTCCCCACCCCACAGGCTGCCCCCTGACCCTGCGCGCAGAGTTCCCGCTGGCTGTGAGCAGGTGTGGATGGCGACGGTGGGACTCTGCCGTTTCCCTATGGCCGCTCGGCCCATCAAGGCCGGAGAATCGGCATCCTGGCCGCAGACAGCGGCCCGCGACCGGCGCCGAGCCAAACGCGCCGGCGCAAATGGCGCCGATTTTCCGCATCTCGGAGAATCGTTTGCTGGCGTCAGGGCAGCGTGGTACGGTGGCGCCGATTCTCTGGCCCAGCGCGGGGCTTGGGGAATCCCTCCCCCCTCTCTCCCCAACAAGTCTTGCAACAGGCAGGTGAATGACCCTCACGCTTTGTGGAAGCCCTCGTCCAATCTCGGATGATGGATTTGATCTTCTCCAGATGGAGAAATTCTGTTAGGTCTGCCAGCCGGTCTGCAGCTGTGGGTGGTGCTGCTGATTACCAGCCGAGCAGGATTCTCTGGCGGGCGATTAGGGAGTTAAAGGCAAGGGCGTCGGCCCTCTTCTTAATACGAAGTTCTGGCTGGTCCAATACCCCAAAGATTGCCACTCTCAGGCACGGCTCCACTCTCACCCCCACAACTTTGGACATCACCTTGCAGAAGGCTGTCCAAATGCCGACAAGTCTGGGGCAGGCCCAAAACATGTGCCCATGGTTGGCCGGGCCTCCCTGGCACTGTTCACATTTGTCCTCCACCCTGTGGGAAGACCATGCTCATTCGGGTTCTTGTCAGGTGTGCTCTGTGGGGCACGGTGGAGCACGTAGGAGCACGGTGGCGCAGTGGATAGCACTGCTGCCGCATGGCTCCGAGGTCCCAGGTTTGATCCAGCTCTGGGCCACTGTCCGTGTGGAGTTTGCACATTCTCCCCGTATTTACATGGATTTTGCCCCCACAACCCAAAGATGTGCAGGCTTGGTGGATTGGCCAAGCTAAATTGCCCATTAATTGGAAAAAATTAATTGGGTACTCTAAAATTTATTTTTAAAAAGATGTGCTCTGTGCACCACTTTAAACTGCATGAGGCTGAGCCTTGCGCAGGAGGAAGAGGATTGGCCTTGTTCAGGGCTTCGCTCCAGAGTCCCCAGCCCACTTCCATCCCTAATATTTCCTCTCATTTCTACCTTGTTCTGTCCGGTGGGGAGTGTGTCCATGCTAAAAGTCATCCATATATGTCCCCGCAGTTGCCCTTTTTCCATACTGTCCACGTCCAGTCGCTCCGCCAACATTGTGGGGGCGATTCTCCGAGCCCCGCGCCGGGCCGGAGAATTGCCGCAACCGTGCCACGGTGCCCCGAGATGCGGAGAATCGGTGCCATTTGAGCCGGTGCGTTTGATGCAGCACCGACTGCAGGCTGCTGGAATCGGTGGGGCCGCCGATTCTCCAACCCAGGCGGGCCGAGCAGCCGCGCGGATACGACAGAGTCCGGCCGGAGCCGTTCACTCCTGGTCGCTGCCGGCGGGAACTCTGCGCGAAGGGTCGGGGAGCCTGTGTTGCGGGGGGGGAGGGTGGCTCTTTGCTGGCTTCCAAAACCTGTCCAATCATTTGACCTACCATGAATCATCAGACACTGACAATTTGGGGCAGCACGGTGGCGCAGTGGTTAGCACTGCAGTCTCAGGCAGCACGGTGGCACAATGGGTTAGCACTGCGGCCTCATGGCGCCGAGGTCCCAGGTTCGATCCCGGCTCTGATTCACTCTCCGTGTGGAGTTTGCACATTCTCCCTGTGTTTGCCTGGGTTTCACACGCACAACTCAAAGAAGTGCAGGGTTGAACACGCTAAATTGCCCCTTCAGACGGTGACCCTAGCCGGAATCGAACCTAGGACCCTGGAGCTGTGAAACAATTGTGCTATCCACAATGCTACCGTGCTGCCCCAGGTCATCTAGTAAAGGCAGTCATGCCTGTAGCTGATTTTAAGAGTTATAGCAGATGTTTTTTGGATCAGAAAAACATCAGAGAGATCCCATCTAAAAAGTGGTTGAAACAGTTGCAAGAAAGTCGGCATCCACGGTGAAACAGCCATACCTTGAAAGTGGGAGAAGGCTTCTTTCATAACCTGTAATGATCTTGCATTTATCTGGTAATCCAACTACAAGAAACCACAGAGCTTATTGAGAATCCTCTGCTTTTCCCTGACCTCCTCACCAGCTGCAGAATCAATTCGGCTCAGAAAATGCAGGTCTGCTGCGGAAGAGATTGAAATAATTTCAACTTCTAATTGTAGTGCTCCCCACCACCACCCCCCCCCCCCCCCCCCACCACCACCCTCATTCGCACCTATTCTTTGCGTGGTTGATAGCGTGAATGAGATGTCGCATTAAGACTCCAAGTGTGACAATAAATAATCTTCTTCATTTTTAAATTCACAAAATCTTGCTGCTGGAAATTATTTAAATAGAAGCTAAGAATACACACCAACCTCGCATATAAAAATATTAAATAATAAACACAGAAACTCAGTCCATGATAACAGATTTAATCAGTGTTGTTGCACAACTTGTCAGAACAGTGTTCTTTTGAACTTGGATTTGAATCTAGGCCAGGAGATTAACATTTATGAAATTAGTGGCAATTTAATTACTGATTCAAAAATCCGCATGAAGGTGATGATAAATGGATAAGATTGCCTGAAGGAGCAGCAAATATTAATGGGCTGTCTGGGTCTCCTGCTGCTCCTACTATTTATACACCTGGAAGAGGCTTTTGCATTAGTATTGTGCCATTTAGTGATGATGCTAAGTTTTGCATTGTCTCTTGTCGTACTATCTATTGTTGGCAGGAAGGTACTTGTCTTGCTATCTTTCAACAGAGCCTGGATAAATCAAGTAGATGGCTAAGCAGGTAAAGGGATTTTAGTGCATAAAATGTAATATATGTAATGTAATGGCATATAGGAAACATGAAATGTCTGCATGGCGGAGCGACTTTCATTTGCAAGAAGGAAGCTTGTAACCAACCTATGTTAATTATTAGCATCGGCAAGGTTGAAATCATTCTATTTATTTTCTTTATTCTTTCTTGGTATGCAGGAGTTGCTGGCATGGCCAGCATTTGTTGCCCATCCCTAATTGCCCTTATGAGTGGCTTGTGAGGCCATTTTAGAGCGCAGTTTTAAAAAAAATTTAGAGAAGCCGATTCATTTTTTCCAATTAAGAGGCAATTTAGCGTGGCCAATCCGCCTACCCTGCACATCTTTGGGTTGTGGGGCGAAACCCACGCAGACACGGGGAGAATGTGCAAACTCCACATGGACAGTGACCCAGAGCCGGGATCGAACCTGGGACCTCGGCGCTGTGTGACAGCAGTGCTACCCACTGCGCCACCGTGCTGCCCTTTTTAGAGCGCAGTTGAGAGTCAACCGCATGCTGTGTGGGTCTGGAGTCACATGTAGGCCAGATCAGGTAAGAATCCCTACAGTCCAGAAGAGGGCCATTCGACCCATCGAGTCTGCACCGACACTCCAACAGAGCGCCCTCCCTCGGGTCAGACCCCCACCCTATTCCTGTAACCCAGTAACTGCACCTAACCTTTTGGACACTAAGGGGCAATTTAGCGTGGCCAATCCACATAACCTGCACATCTTTGGACTGTGGGAGGAAACCGGAGCACCCGGAGGAAACCCACGCAGTCACAGGGAGGACTTGCAGACTCCGCACAGACAGTAACCCGGGACCGCAATTGAATCCAGGTCCCTGGTGCTGTGAGGCAGCAGTGCTAACCACTATGCCATTGTGCAGCCCAAGATTTCCTTCCCTCAAGGACATTAGTTAAGCTGATGGACTTTTCTAACAGCCGACAGTGATTTCATGGGCACCATTACTGAGTAGCTTTATAATTCCAGCTTATTACTTGAATTCAGATTCCTCCAGCTGCTTTGGTGTAATTGGAACCCTTGGCCCCCAGAACATTTGCCAGGACTTCTGGATTATTGGCCCAGTGACATTACCACTATGCCATCTCGTCTCAACCCGCAAATCTCTCCCCTTCCCCACTCTTTTCTAAAGCTGAACCCAAGAGTGCACAACCTTGATGTCCTATTGAAGAGACTGAGCTCATTTTCTGTTGCCCCCTCCATCACCAACACCATTCACTTCCCTCAACCTCCTGTGTCTCTACTTCAACCTTACCTCCATCGCAGCTGGAAGCACATCCCACACTTTTGTCAGTACGCCCAAGTGAGGTGCGACATGAAGGGGAACTTGGAGGTGACAGTGTTCTCCTGAACCTGCTGCATTTGCCTTTCAATATGATGGGAGTCACAGGTTTGGAAAGCGTTATGCTGATGCTTAAGACTATGTGCTTCGATAGAACTGAAATATGCTCAACCCACATTGAACCTTGATTAGACCACATTTAAAAGGTGCAGTTCTGGCCAGCATATTACAGAAAGGAGATAGATGTACTGGGTAAGATTGAGAGATGATTTACAAGGATGATGCCAGAAATGTAGGAAAGGATAGGTTGGACCTCTTTCCTCGTGAAGAAGAAAGGCCTCACAGAGGTCTTGAAGATTATGCAGGTTTTGATGGCGTGGAGGCAGAGAGAATGTTTTCATTTCATAGAATTTAGGGTGCAGAAGGAGGCCACTCGGCCCATTGAGTCTGCACCGGCTCCTGGAAAGAGCACCTACCCAAGCCCATACCTCCACCCTATCCCCATAACCCAGCAACCCCACCCAACACCAAGGGCAATTTGGACCCTGAGGGCAATTTAGCCTGGCCAATCCACCTAACCTGCACATCTTTGGACTGTGGGAGGAAACCGGAGCACCCGTAGGAAACCCACGCACACAGGGGAGAACGTGCAGACTCCGCACAGACAGTGACCCAAGCCGGGATTCGAACCTGGGACCCTGGAGCTGTGAAGCATTTATGCTATCCACAATGCTACCGTGCTGCCGTGTTGGGGAAGAGCATAAATGAAGATCAATAATTTTTTTGTCATAAGTTTAGAGTAGCCAATTATTTTTTTTCTAATTAAGGGGCAATTTTGCACATTCTTCCCGTGTCTGCGTGGGTTTCACCCCCACAACCCAAAAGATGTGCAGGATAGGTGGATTGGCCACGTTAAATTGCCCCTTAATTGGAAAAAATAATTGGGTACTCTAAATTAAAAAAAAAAAATTTTTTTTAATTAAGGGGCAATTTAGCTAGGCCAAATCAGCTAGCTTACACATCTTTGGGTTGTGGGGGTGAAACCCACGCAAACACGGGGAGAATGTGCAAACTCCACACAGACAGTGACCCGAGGCCGGGGTTGAACCTGGGTCTTCAGCCCTATGAGGCAGAAGACCATCAATAATAATAATCTTTATTAGTGTCACAAGTAGGCTCATATTTTTATTTTTTTTAAAAAGTTTTTTTTCTTTCTTTTTTTTTCCAATTAAGGGGCAATTTAGCGTGACCAATCCACCTATCCTGCACATCTTTGGGTTGTGGGGGTGAAACCCACGCAGACACAGGGAGAATGTGCAAACTCCACACGGACAGTGACCCAGGGCCGGGATTCGAACCCAGGTCCTCAGTGCCGTAGGGAGCAATGCAAACAACTGCGCCACCGTGCTGCCCCAAGTAGGCTCATATTAACACTGCAATGAAGTTAATGTGAAAATCCCCTAGTCACCACACTCCGGCACCTGTTGGGGTACACTGAGGGAGAATTCAGAATGCCCAATTCACCTGACAGGTTCGTCTTTTAGGACTTGTGAGAGGAAACTGGAGCACCCGAAGGAAACCCACGCAGTTACGGGGAGAACGTGCAGACTCCGCACAGACAGTGACCCAAGCAGGAATCGAACCCGGGTTCCTGGTACTGTGAGGCAACAGTGCTAACCATGGGCAGCATGACGTCACAGTGGTTAGTACTGCTGCCTCACGGCGCCGAGGTCCCAGGTTCGATCCCGGCTCTGGGTCACTGTCCATGTGGAGGTGGCACATTCTCCTCGTGCTTGCGTGAGTTTCGCCCCCACAACCTAAAGATGTGCAGAGTAGGTAGATTGGCCACTCTAAATTGCCCCTTAATTGGAAAAAATGAATTGGGTACTTTAAATTTACAAAAAAAAAAGTTTATTCGAGGAAGTGTTCGATAGCTTTTGACAACATGGGAGTCTGGGACCAGGCAGGACATGGAGTTGAGGGCCCAATGGCCGACCCCTGCTCCTAATTCTTGCGCTCTTGTGTCTCCTTAAAACTGTCTTTTCCGTTGAAACATGTGCTACCCCTGGAATAAAAACATAAAACGCTGGAAACAGTCAGCAGATCCGGCAGCGTCTGCAGGAAGAGAGAGAGACAGAGGTTTAACCTTTCCGGCCAATAAGCTTTCATCAGAACCGGAAGGAGCTGAGAGATTTAACACTGGATAAAAGAAAATAACTGCGGATGCTGGAATCTGAAACGTAAGAGAAAGTGCTGGAAAATCTCAGCAGGTCTGGCAGCATCTGTAGGGAGAGAAAAAGAGTTAACGTTTCGAGTCCGATGACAATCCAGCATTTTCTCTTCCCTGAGAGATTTAACAGTTTCTCAACAAGTACAGAACCAAGAGAAAAATGGGGGAGGGGCGGACAGGGTGGTGGTGGGGGGGGGGGGGGGGGGGGAAGCAAAGGGAAGGTCTGTGAATGGATGGAGGGTGAGAATGACAAGAGGGTTTATGGTGATGTGGCTGGGTTTATTGAACCCAACCAGGGCAGGGAATGTTACAGCAGTATTTCCAAACAAACCAGGGCAGGAGAGGCAATGTTATACTTGGATGTGCTGGAAATTGGGAGTCCAATTAATAGGTGGTTTTGGGACCCAGCATCTTAGGATCCTTCCATCATGCACTTCTACCAAGCTGTCATTGCAATCTTCCTCTCCAACAGCACGACGTCTGACGAAGGCTTCACAAACGATGCCTTGACCTGCTGATTGATTCCAGCATTTTCTTTCTCCTTTTGTTCAGTTTAGTTACTAGTTTCCCTTTGGGGCCTGGATTTGCCGTGGCCCACACACTGATTGAAGTGTTAGCAGGTTAATCCATATCGGAAACCTCCATCTGCATTCCTAAACAGCCCTTTGTCGAGGACTGCCTTGGCCGTTTCTCACAGGAGCTGTGAAACCCCTCGCTGCTTAGACTGCCGTTCTATTCAACTCGTCATCATGGCGCACAGAAAGTCAGGCAATACTCTCAGGAATTGATGGGCCCCAGCCTAGGATAATACCATTGACAAAGAAAGAACGGATTTGCATTTCTACAGCACCTTTTACAACGTCAGGGGGCATGCACCTTTGAAATGTAGTCACTGTTGTACAGTGCCACTAAAATGGCTGCCGAGGTCACATGGTCAGGTATCTGGAGTGGGGCTGGAAGGTGACGGTGCTCCCACTGAACTGGATCCCTCAAATCTGAAACAAAAGCAGGAAACACTGAGCAGTTTAGTCAGTGGCTTAACAGAGTAGTGGCCAGCCTTCAAACCTGCGAAGAAAGGCTTGCATTGGAAATTTTAACTTGCCCACATTCCACCGCGGATGCTGACTAACCTGCTGCAGTGCTTTGTTTCCAGCGTCCTCTGTTTGCATTTTATTGACTTTGGCATCCTTTCCTGAGAACTTTTGAGAAGGGCGTATTGTCTATTGTCTGGGTGGCAGCCTCGGTGACAGACAGCTTGAGAGAGAAATTCTCTTCCGGGATTATGTGGACTGTTGATAAGCGGTGTCAGGACATTGTGTGTGTGAACCTTGTAGCCGACAGGGAGAGGGCCGGCTGTCAGTTTAGAAACATTTGTTAGAGACGACAGGCGCAATTCACCCATAAAAATGACTAAAAATTCACCTTGAAAGGGTCTGTGGAGGGGTTTGCCCAGGGATGGAAACTGTTTATCGATTTCTTCAAGGATAGTTAAGACAATGGTTTAAAAAAGAAAGAGGAGGCCGAGAGGGTGGGGGGCATGGCAGGGAGGACGGGGCACGGGTGTTGGGGATTTATTTGTTATGAGATTTTCTGTTTGTTCTCTTTTTAATTCTGTTGTGTTTGATGTATAATTATATAAATGCCGTAATAAAAAAATGTTTTGATGACGTTGTTTGGGTGAATACAGGCCACGATCTCGCCTCGACAGCCCATGTGAAACACCCTGTCAAACTCGCCCAAACAACACTTTGTCATTTTTATGGGCGATTGTGCCTGTCGTCTCTAACAAATGTCTCTAAACTGAGTATGATCGGGGGTCAAGGGGGAGGGTGGGTGTTGAGTTGACAGACACAGCTTTGTCTCCGGAGAATCTGGAGACAATGAGGGCCTCCCTGGTCCTCCTGTCACGGCGGACCCTTGCCGCCGCCTGTCCTCCACCTCCTTCTCGTGCTCGTCTTCCAGCCACTCCTGGTCTGCCTTCGCCCCCCCCCCCCCCCCCCCCTCCTCAGACAAGGCCGCCTGTCCCTATTCTTCCTCTCCCTCCAGCATGTCGCCCCGCTGCTGTACCAGATTGTGGAGGGCACAGCAGATCACCACCAAGTGAGAGACCCTCTGAGGGCCAGGGGGATCCAGGCATCGGATCTGCAGTTTGGGCACAACTCAGCAGAGGCGGCACAGGATGATTTTGAAAAGGCAGCAGAAGAGGTTAAACAGCTCAAATCAAAACCATCTGATGATGAAATGTTGACTATCTACAGTCTGTACAAACAGGCTGGAGATGTGAATACAGCTCGTCCTGGCATGTTTCAAAGGCCAAGTGGGATGCATGGAATGAATGTGAAGGAACAAGTAAAGAAGAGGCAATGAAGATGTACATCACAAAGGTTCAAGAGCTGAAAGAGAAAAATGACATGACTTAAAATAGGACCTTTTTTATAGAAGGCCTGAATTTTAGACTACAATTGTAGAAAAAAAAGCACTGACTCATTGAGCTGCTTTGCATCCTCTTGATACGTACAGAGGAGATGAAACCAACTTCCTTAATGGTAGCAACATTTGTGATTAATTTTTAAATTAAAACATGGCAGTTCATATTACTTAATAATGCCTAGTCATGTTAGTGGATTAAATACTGACTTTGCTGCGAACATTATAAGAAAATAAAATGGCATTGCAACTTTAAAAAAAGGCAAAACCCTCCTTTGAAGTAGCCTTCAGCTGTGAAGCTGGAGGTTGCTCACAGTCAAAGGGGGTGATATTGACTTTCAGGAGTGAAGCCGCAGAAGGGCTCTGTCCTGGGAGAGTTTGCTGGGTCAGACAGGCTGCAGCTGTGATTGCCCCTGTTACGAGTGATGCACGATCAATTGCACAAAGATGAGAGTTGAATACAACTGAGGCTTTATTGCTCTAAGGTGTGTGGCCTCCCACAGCAGCTGGCGAAATGGCTGCTGCACGGAGGACACACATATTTATACTCCGCCTACTGGGCAGTGCCAGCAGGCAGGGACTACCGTCGTACTTGTAGTACAGGTCCTACCATACATCACCAAATATAGGTGCAACAGTGGTTTACCACATTCACCCCTGTTAAAATTGAGTCCGGCGAGGGTGGTGGAGAATTATATACAACAACTGAATTTTACATATACAGTTTTTGTGAAATAAAAATGTCTTTTGAAGTCCAGTGGACCAGTTAGAGATTTAACCGGTTCAGGGCCTTGATGTGCTGCTGGGAGTGACGCAGTGGTGGCGGCGATGCCGATGCTGGTCTGGCCTTCGGTGACTCCGAGAGGGTGCCGAAATCCTCTTCATCTTCGGGCTTGGGCACGGGGAGGACGGATGGTCCTGAGGGGGTTGCTGCTGGGAGCGCCGGGGGAGGGGAGGGTAGCGCCACGCCGGAGGGGTGTGTGTATGGGGAACCTGCTGGTGCCAGGTCCCTGGGGGAGACAGTATCTTGGTGACCGTCGGGGTACGCCACGTAGGCATACTGGGGGTTGGCATGGAGCAACTGCACCCTCTCCACCAACAGGTCCACCTTGTGGAGTCGGACGTGTCTACGGAGGATGGGTCATGGAGCTGCGAGCCAAGTCGGGAGCGACACCCCGGACGTGGACTTCCTGGGGAAGGCAAAGAGACGTTCACGGGGTGTGTTGTTAGTGGCGGTGCACAGTAGTAACCGAATGGAGTGTAGTGCATCAAGGAGGACCTCTTGCCAGCGGGAGGCCGGGAGGTTCCTGGACCGTAGGGCCAGTTGGACGGCCTCCATACCGTCCCATTCTCCCTCTCCACCTGTCCGTTTCCCCGGGGGTTATAGCTTGTCATCCTGCTGGAGGCGATACCCCTGCTGAGCAGGAACTGACGCAGCTCATCACTCAGGAATGAGGATCACCTGTCACTGTGGGATGTAGGCGGGGAAACCAAACAGAGCGAAGATTGTGTTGAGGGCTTTGATGACGGTGGCAGATGAGAAAATACGTGTTACGGTCGGTGGAGGGGAGGGGCCCTTTGAAATCCACGCTGAGGCACTCAAAGGGGCGGGAGGCCTTCACCAGACGCACACTGTCCGGCTGGTAGAAGTGCAGCTTGCACTCCGCACAGACCTGGCAGTCCCTGGTGACTATCTGTACTTCCTCGACGGAGTAGGGCAGATTACGAGCCTTGACAAGATGGTACAATCGTGTGACTCCCGGGTGACAAAGGCTGTCGTGCAGGGCCCGGAGTCGGTCTACTTGTGCGCTGGCACATGTACCTCGGGATAGGGCGTCTGGGGGCTTGTTGAGCTTACCGGGGCGATATAAAATCTCGTAATTGTAGGTGGAGAGCTCGATCCTCCATCTCAAGATCTTATCATTCTTGATCTTGCCCCGATGTGTGTTATTGAACATGAATGCTACTGACCGTTGGTCAGTGAGGAGAGTGAATCTCCTGCAGGCCAGGTAATGTCTCCAATGCCGCACAGCTTCAACGATAGCTTGGGCCTCTTTTTCGACGGATGAGTGCCGATTTTCTGAGGTATGAAGGGTGCGGGAAAAGAACGCCACAGGTCTGCCTGCCTGATTGAAGGTGGCAGCGAGGGCGACGTCTGAAGCGTCGCTTACCACTTGAAAGGGCAGCGTCTCGTCTACTGCATGCATCCCGGCCTAGGTTATATCGGCTCTGATACGGGCGAAGGCATGTTGTGCCTCAGCTGTCAGGGGAAAATGGGTGGACTGTATGAGAGGGCAGGCCTTGTCCGCATAGTTTGGGACCCACTGGGCGTAGTATGAAAAGAACCCCAGGCAGCTTTTGAGAGCCTTGGGGCAGTGGGGGAGGGGGGAGCTCCATGAGGGGGCGCATTCGGTCGGAATCAGGCCCCAGAACTCCGTTCTGGACCACATAGCCGAGGATGGCTAAGCCGTTGTTGTAGGTGAGGTTTAGGAGAGTGGCGGTGTGGAGAAATTTGGCACGGTTGGCATTGTGGTCCTGCTGATCATGGCCGCAGATGGTGACGTTGTCTAGGTATGGGAAGGTGGCCCGCAAACCGTACCGGTCGACCATTCGGTCCACCTCCCTTTGGAAGACCGAGATCCCGTTGGTGACGCCAAAGGGAACCCTGAGGAAGTGATAGAGGCAGCCGTCTGCCTCGAAGGCCGTGTATGGACGGCCCGCTTTACGGATGGGGAACTGGTGGTAGGTGGATTTGAGGTCTACCGTTGAGATGACCCAGTATTGTGCAATCTGTTTGACCATATCAGATATGCGTGGGAGGGGGTATGCGTCGAGCTGAGTGTACCGATTGATGGTCTGGCTGTAGTCCACAACCATTCTGTGTTTCTCCCCAGTTTTCAGCATGACCACTTGGGCTCTCCAGGGGCTGTTGCTGGCCTCGGTGATGCCTTCCTGAAGCAGCTGCTGGACCTTGGACCTGATGAAGGTCCTGTCCTGGGTGCTGTACCATCTGCTCCTGGTGGCGAAGAGTTTGCAATCCTGAGTTAGATTAGCGAAGAGGGAAGGTGGATCGACCTTTAGGATCGCGAGGCCGCACACAGTAAGGGGTGGTATCGGACCGCCGAATTTCAGGGTTAGGCTCTGGAGATTACACTGGAAGTCCTGGCCAAGTAGTAGGGCAGTGCAGTGATTCGGGAGGATGTAGAGGCGGAAGCCGCTGGATTCTATGCCCTGGCCCGTGAGTGTGACCGTACAGTACCCCAGATCGCCATGGAATGGGATCCGGAGGCCAGGGAGATTCTTTGATTGGCGGGGTGTACCGCGAGGGAGCAGCGCCTTACCATATCCGGGTGGATGAACTTTTCGGTGCTCCCTGAGTCCAGCAGGCAAGAGGTCACGTGTCCGTCGATCTTAATGCTGGTCGATGCGGTGGCCAGGTTGTGCGGACGAGACTGGTCGATGGTCACTTAGGCGGGTTGTGGTTAGTCGTCGCTGGTGTCGGATAATGGGGTGCTCGGGGAGCACGGGTCCTGGAACGCTGGTGGTGCCCATGTGCCGTGGGGGAGACAAGGTGGCGGCGCCTGAAGATCTTGGGGAGGACAAAATGGCGGCGCCCATGGGCCGCACGTGGCGGGGGTTGAAAAAGATGGCAGCGCTCATGGGCCGCACGTGTTGCACGGAGGGGAAGATGGCGGCGCCCACTGGCTGCGCTTGATCTGAGGGGGAGACGATGGCGGCGCCCACTGGCCGCACATGGTCCGGGGAGGTAAAGATGGCGGCGCCCATTGTCTGTAAACAAGGAGGGTGGGGGCGATAGCGGCAACTGCGTGGGCCTGGCACACCGCGGCGAAGTGCCCCTTCTTACCGCAAGCCTTACAAAGGGCAGCGTGGGCCAGGCAGCGTTGGTGGGGGGGGGTTTCTGCTGGCCGCTAAAGTAACATCGGGGACCCCCAAGGTTCGCTGGCTGGCGCGTGGCGCAGGCGCATTGGCTGGGTAAGGCCCCTGCTAGAGCGGCCATCTGTGGGGTCCACGATGCGCAGGAGGGGTGGGCTGCGAGGCTCGGGTTGTAGGCCTGAACATTGCGCGAGGTGACCGTCATAGAGAGCGCTAGCTTCTTTGTCTCTGCGAGATCGAGCATGGCCCCTTCTAAAAGTCTCTGGCGTATGAGATCCGACCCAATCTCCGTAACAAAAGCGTCCCGCATAAGGAGGTTAGAATGTTCAGTGGCCGTAACGGCCTGACAGTCACAGTCCCGGACTAGTGGGATTAGGGCCCGCCAGAAGTCTTCTACGGACTCACCGGGGAGTTGAGAGCGAGTGGCGAGCACGTGCCTGGCAAAGAGCGTGTTCGTCTTCTGGGCGTAATTTTCTTTAAGTAGCGTCATGGCTTCGGTGCAGAGAGGCGCGTCCAAGATCAGCGGAAAGATGTTGGAGCTCACCCTCGAGTACAGTATCTGTATTTTCTGAGCCACTGAGACAGGGCTTGCAGCTGAGTTGATGTACTCCTCGAAACAAGCTAGCCAGTGCTGAAAGTCCTTTTTGGCGTCGCTTGATTGCGGATCCAGCTGCAGGCGATCCGGCTTGATTCGGAGATCCATCTTCTGAAAATCTTAGAGCAATAAATTGACGCACGATCAATTGCACAAAGACGAGAGTTGAATACAACTGAGTTCTATTGCTCTAAGATGCGTGGCCTCCCACAGCAGCTGGCGAAATGGCTGCAGCACGGAGTACACACATATTTATACTCCGCCGACTGGGCGGAGCCAGCAGGCAGGGACTACCTTCGTACCTGTAGTACAGGTCCTACCATACATCACCTAATATAGGTGCAACAGTGGTTTACCACAATGAGTCTCCACAATATTTAAAGATGGCTTGGAAGCCTCACAGTCGCAAAGTCCCCACTACCCTTCCTCCCCGGCCCAGGGGTGGCCCACGACCTGGACCACTCCAGCCCCCTGAACAATCCCAATCCTCCTGATGTCCCCCCCTCCCCACCACCCCCACCCCCACCAAACACTGGGGCAGCAGCTCCGGTGCCCTTGAGTTGCATGCTGGTAAATGGAAAGGGTAACTCACCTTTTCCCTCAGCACCCATTACTTCAGGGAGTATTAAACGATGCCAGCGTTACGTCTCGCTGGGGGGACGGGTGATTCCCGGGTGGCCGCTACATTCGACTTCAATCTCGTTAATGAGATTGAAATGAATGTTAATTAGGCTTAATGAGCTTCTTGCCATTTTTGGGCGCGATCTGGAAGTCGCCTATCTTGTTATGCTCTAGGCGTAGCATAAGCGGCTTCCTTGTGGTGCACTTGACAAAGGAAGTTTCAGACGTGGAGATAACTTCAACACGTTTATTAAACTATTTACACTTCTCCTACTCGGGTTCGCCACTACTGTTAATCCTTCTATAGCTACTCAGACTGACTAACCAGTCTGCTATAATCCACATGGTGGGTGTGATGCTGAATCAACCCTGTGTCTCTACTCACTGACTGTCTCCACTGGAAAGAGGAAGATCATATGTGCTGTGTCCTTTATATATGGCTTGGTGTAATGCCCTCCTGTGGTCGTATCACCTCTGTGTGTATCGTGAATGCCCATTGGTCGTGTCCTAGCTAACTGTTCTATTGGTTGAGTGTCTGTGTGTCATGTTGCTGGTGCTCCCTCTAGTGTCTAGCTAGTCTACATGTATTTACATTAACCCCTTGTGTATTTACAGTGATGCACATCACCACATCGCCATTTGGAGCAGGTCGGGTAAATTGCAAAATGGTTCACGTGCGCCACGAGTCTCAATTTTGGCCTCTCCTGCGATTCACCCGTACGCCCGATCGGCATCGGCGCCGGGCGCAACGCAATGGGAAAAACATGTCCGGCATTTAGAGGAAAGCCAAATTCTTGTTTTACCTATCAAGGGAACACATATAACTTTTCATTCATCAACTATTTATGGTTCCACTTTGTTTGGAATGTTTGCTAGTTGTAGGGAGAAATATCAGATGGTGGCAGCATGTTTTCATCAGCAGTGGGAATCAATTTGCAGTTGTGTGACTTGAGGGTTGTTAAGAGTCAACCACATTGCTGTGGTTCTGGTGTCACATGTCAACCAGACCAGAAGGACCAGATGGGTTTTTAACAGCAATCGGTGATAATTGTCAAGGTCACCATTACTGAGACGAGCTTTCTAATTTCAGGTTAACTAACTCAGTTTAAACTTCACCAGCTGCCATCGTGGGATTTGAACTCAAGTCTCCAGAACATTACCCTGGGCTTTCGGGTTACTAGTCCTGTGACATTACCACGACACCACCATCTCCCCCAAGCGCTGGCACATGCTTATCGCCTGTAGAGAGTAAGGATTTACTGCAATTCTTGGCTCACATTGGATGCAAGGTCCATTGACAGGATTGAGCAGTGAGATTATACTCAAGAAAGTATCTAACAGCATATCCCTCAAAACTAAAGCGTGGAAGCCCACAAAAGCTGGATGGTGTCCATGGGTTTGAAGATATTCAACAATAGTAAAGAGGAAGATTATTTAACGAGAGACAAGCTTCATTCAGGGTGTGTCCTGCTTGGATTTGCCCTCGAGCACAATCCGTATTTTGTGAAATTGTTTGAGAGTTGGATCGAGTGAAGCCTCCATGCTTTGAATACTTAATCCAGACCCAGAGCTCAGAGCAGTTTATGCCAATCAAACGATAATTAGGTGTAAGGCTCGGAATTAGCTTGTGAAGACGGTTTTACATCTGTCACGTAGGTGATTTATCTCCAAGGGTTGTTCATTTGGAACGACCGAAGGGAGGAACTGAGAAGGCAACAAAACACCTTTTGTGCAGAAATCTGGTTGCTGCAAGCAATGCCTTGTGTGATGTAACCACGAAGCCCAAGACTGTCATGTATGGAACAAACAGCTTCTATTTCAGGGTGATACAACCAGGTGATCAGTTGCCGGTTAGATCAGGACGGCAGCAACTTCAGAAGAGCTGCCAGGCCTCAAGGTCCCCATCAGGAGAACAGGGATGTGAAGCCTCACCAGCCCTGCACGACAGGAGCTGAACTGAAACATTAAAAAACGCTCCTCCTCCCTCCGCTGCTCCAATCCTCCCTCAGCTGCTCCACTCCGCTGCTCATCCTGCTTATTCATCACACATTTGCTTTCGCCACAGGAGGGCCAGCACAGCGACGATGGACCAAACAGCCTCCTTGTGTGCTGTCGGTTTCCCTGAAGTAGAATCTGTTTGATCCTTTCCATGCTTCCCACAACCAGCAGCATCAAATCTATCGATTAACCGGCTCAGTTACGTTTTTAAAATAAATTTAGAGAACCCAATTGTTTTTTTTTCCCAATTAAGGGGCAATTTAGCGTGGCCAATCCACCTCACCTGAAAATCTTTGGGTTGTGGGGGTGAAACCCACGCAGACACGGGGAGAATGTGCAAACTCCCCACGGACAGTGACCCAGGGTCGGGGTTCGAACCCGGGTCCTCAGCGCCGCAGTCCCAGTGCTAACCACTGCGCCACCCTGCTGCCCTAACCGGCTCAGTTACAGTCGCTATTGGCTGCTCACAGTCATTTTTCTTTTGCCAAACGCACAAAAACCCAAGCCTAAAGAAAGCTCCTTAAAACTAAGTATCTCTAACCGGTGACTAAACCTGGTCTGTTAACAGCGTTTACTATCTCTACAGATGCTGCCTGGCTGGCTGAACCTTTCCAGCATTGTCTAATCTTGACTAAATCCGGTCATTGTGCACAGAAAAAGGGCCAACGGAAGGGGATATAGTTGACATGTTGCAGTTGGATTGAGTGCCCACAGAGTGTGGCGGGGGAATACCAGTCAATGACCCTGCATTTATTCACACCCACAGCATCCCCTCCCCCACCCCAACTAACTCAAACCTTGAATGTTCAAGTGTATGGACATTAGTACAGGATTGGGTGCAGATATGATGCCCAATGGGTTAATAGTCTGCCAACAGATGTCCAACGATAAGGAATAACTAATTGGGCGAGGTTCTGGAGTGTGGCGTGTCACCCTGGCACCGTGCCCCAACAAGAGTCACGAGACCAGGGCGGCACGGTGGCGCAGTGGTTAGCATTGCTGCCTACGGCGCTGAGGACTCGGATTCAACCCTGGCCCCGGGTCACTGCCCGTGTGGAGTTTGCACATTCTCCCCGTGTCTGCGTGGGCTTCACCCCCACAACCCAAAAGGATGTCCAGGCTAAGTGGATTGGCCACGCTAAATTGTCCCGTAATTGGGGAAAAAATAATTGGGTACTCTAAATTTAAAAAAAATGAATCACGAGACCTCACGAGAGGCAAGAGGAAAAGGAGGAGGAATGTTTAGAAAGGCCACACATGTTGCAGAGTGATTACTGTGTCTAATGGGTATGAAGATACCAGGTAATAGCTAATAAATAAGGAAAAGATTATTTAAAATGTAAACTTCAATCAGGGAGAGGCCTTTGTGAATGAGGCCTCAGGCACAGTTAGTACTACTTTAGGGAACTGCTTCAGATCCAATAGGAGTGAAAGCTCAAAATCCTTTTGAGGATTTAATCGAGCCCAAGAGCACCAGCTGCTCCAGGCAGAGTCACGGAACAATCATCAAACCGTGAGAGATTTTATTGTGGAGAGTCTTTCACACGTACAGCTTGTGGAGGGAGGAGTCTCAGCTTCGCTAACCAGCATTGTTTTAGCTGATCAAAATACAGCCCTCCTCTGTTGAAGGCATTGCCTCTCGCTGTGGTATGAGGCCGCATACATATCAACACTCCTCTATCCTAATTTCACTTGGCTGGACAGCTGGTTCATGATGCAGAGCGAGGCCAGCAGCGCGGGTTCGATTCCCGTACCGGCTCAGGTTGTTCATGAAGGCCCCGCCTTCTCAACCTTGCCCCTCGCCTGAGGTGTGGTGTCCCTCAGGTTAAATCACTGATGGAACCATCAATTCACTAGACACGTGCTTTAAGATATGAACAGTGGTTTTAATCTACTTACTACAGAGCCAGCCTGTTACCCGTTGAACTCTCGATGAACTGCAGGCTGGCTCTGGACAAGGGTATTTATATACAGCAGTCCAGGGGGAGGAGTCATGGGCGGAGCCAAGGGTGGGGCCCTGTACAAACTCCTGAGCATTCCCAGAGCTACTCCCCCCAGTGGTCGGATAACGCTACTGCGCTTACAATGGTATTGGTAAATACAGTGTGAATTACTAAGTTACATTCACCACAATCACCACCAGTCAGCTCTTCCCCTCAAAGGGAGAAGCAGCCTGTGGGTCATCTGGGACTATGGCGACTTTACCTTACTTTACCTTATCGTCATTAGGGTTGCCAAACCTCCAGGAAGTGAAGATCGGTCTCCAGGAAGAGAGGAGCCCGGGAGAAAAAAAAATCATAGAGACATTGAAAAAGATTGGTTATATTTCCTTCATTTTCTTTAAACATTCCTCTTTACCAGATATTGGGGGTGGGGGTGGGGAAGGCTGTTTGGCTGGCAGCCAAGCATCATCCAATCGGGTAATGAGTTTTTCTGCTTTCCAATTGGAGGGGGAAGGCCGTGCGTAAAAAGGGTGGATGTGCTGGGTCAGGCATGCGATGAAACCTCACTTACTCACAACTGACAACTCTAATACACAAATGTAGCAGCACTCCATTATCTACATCTGTATCAATCCTCCAATATGAAGCCTAAGTGGTTATTCTGTACATAGCCAATGGTGAAGCCAATTTGAATTCCCTGCGGCAAGCCAGCTGTAGAGGATGACAATTCCGAGCTGATGAGTCCCCAGTCTGAATGATTTGAACTCCCTGACCTCATTTAAATTCCGCCGTTCAGCTGGTCAGGCTGTGGCGGGGAAGGACAAAAAACCGAGGGGCACAGAGAACTTCCAGAGACATCAGGAGAAGGCAAATGTCAGCAAGGTAAATCCTCTGGGGTCCAGGGAACGCCATAGGGTCCTGCTCCAGGCCCCAAAAAGCTGTAATTTTAACTAACCTGAGGTGACCTAGAGATCTCTCAGGGGATTACCATGCGACTCTATACATCGTACAGTGGATGGTGCTATTCTCCAGTCTCACCTTAAACTTTGCTCTACCGTGAACGTTTACATTACAATGGCAATAAGGCGCATAATACAACATCCCCCTTTCTTCTTATTAGAAAACTTTCCTTCCTTTCAATGGAGTATAACTATTTGCAATACAATTGCTGTCCCTTCCCCCCCACCTCAAGTCTCTGAATTTGGTACTTGGTTTTCTACATTTGAGTCGCTTTTTGTGGCTCCATTGTATTGTATTTCTTTTTATTAGCAACTCATCGAATTTGTCCTGTTCCTTCCGAGGGTAATGCGCACTCCGTTCGTTCCTAGAATGGACTTGAATTTTCTTTTTCCGTGGTGTCCGCCATGTTCTTGCCGAACGCATACGTTTCGCAAATGGAACCTCCATTTCCACTGGTCTCACCATCTCAGCCAAACATTTTTTTGCTGTTTTATTTTCAGATCAGTGTGCAAACTTACAAATCTTTTCATTCAGCTCAACGCATCTCAGCATTTCTGAGACACCCTGGGTGGGATTCTCTCAGCCCACGCCGGAGAATAGCCGGGACGGGCGCGAATCTCGCTTTGCCACCCCGATGCTGGTCCACCGATTCTGCGGAGAATCGGTGCCATTGCCGCCGGCGTGGTTTGCGCGGCGCTGGTCGGGGGCCGCTCTACGTGCCCCCCGATGATTCTCTGCCCGGGATGGGCCGAGCGGCCGCAAAAAAATACGAGTCCCGGCGGTGCCGTCCACGTGTGGTCTGAGCGTGCATGCATCCGGGGGCGGCCTGGTGGGGGGGGAGGTGGGGATCCGACCTCGGGAAGGGCCTCCACTGTGGCTTGGCCCGCGATCGGGGCCTACCGATCGGTGGCCCGGCCTTTCGGGCTGGGGGGCCTCTTTTGCTCTGCGCCGGCCCCTGTAGCCCGACGCCATGTTGCGCGGGGCCGGCATGGAGGAGGGAGCTGCGGCAACCGTGCCAGTCGCACTGCGCATGCGCGCATTGGCGCCGATCGCAGTGCGCATGCGCAGACCCGCGGCGCCCATTTGACACCGGCATCGGCAGCTGGAGTGGCGTGGGTTGTACCAGTGCCGTGCTGGCCTACTGAAGGGCTCGGAATCACTGCTCCTCAGGGCCTGTTGACACCGTCGTGAATCGCGACGGCGTTTACGCCGGCGTCAACACTTAGCCTCAGGATCTGAGAATCCCGCCCCCTGTCCAGTTTCTTCCACTAATGCCTTGCGTTTCAGTGTCAGATTTCCAATCTCATCTCTGTCTTTCCTTTCTCTGTGGGCAGGTTTTCCTTTCAATGCTGCCCCCTTTGCCATTCAACTGCCTCTTCAGCCTCTCTCTTGCCATGTTGTTTTCCTGCTGGAATATGGAACATTGCCGAGTCCTCTCTGACAGCTGCTTTTTCAGTTTGGTCAGGGTGATGTTAAACTCATTTTGCATCTCTTCGTAATTTCCCAGAAGAATAAAATGTGAGCAGAGGGAATCTTGTGGCGTTTGACTGTCTTTCAGCAGGTTTTCCGTCCCTTTATGAAGCTCGCAGGAGTAATTCGATTGATCCTCCTCGCGCTTCTTCTGCCGTGCTTCCATGTTGCTGGTGAAGACCGTCTTCACGTATGTTCCCCGGGGTGTTTATTTGCCGTAACCTGCTTTGATACATGTTGTAATAAAATACATTTAAAAAAAGACCGTCTTCACTTCATCATGCTGCTGAATGATTACGCATTCCTTTCGCATTCAATCTTGAAGGACAATTGACTCTTCTTTCAAGCGTTGACCTCCTGCCAACTTGCTCTGGGCCTCAGGACATTATTTAGTTGCTGATGATAGTGCCAATGCAGATTTTTCTGAAGTAATATTCAGTGTCACTTTTAGCTCCGCATGTTTCTCACATGGGTACAAATTGATCCTTCAAGGACTTTTTCAGGGTCGCAACTTCTCTGCGTGCCTTTTCTGCCTGACTGCGCATCTGGGTTGAGTTTCCCCAACTCCTGGTTTGATTTGTCAACTGTAGAATTTTAGAAAATATAAATTTAGAGCGCCCAATTCATTTTTTCCTCAATTAAGGGGCAATTTAGTGTGGCCAGTCCACCTACCCTGCAGATTGTTTTGGGTTGTGGGGGTGAGACTCACGCAGACAAGGGGAGAATCTGCAAACTCCATACAGATAGTGACCCGGGGCCGGGATCGAACCAGGGTCCTCGGCACCGTGAGGCAGCAGTGCTAACCACTGCGTCACCATGCTGCCCATGTCAACTGTAGAATTGTAAGAAGCCTTACAACACCAGGTTAAAGTCCAACAGGTTTTTTTCAAACACGAGCTTTCGGAGCACTGCTCCTGCCTCAAGGAGCTGCGCTCCGAAGGCTCGTGTTTGAAACAAACCTGTTGGACTTTAACCTGGTGTTGTAAGACTTCTTACTGTGCTCACCCCAGTCCAACGCCGGCATCTCCACATCACTGTAGAATTGAGTGCTGTTGTTTTCTCGTGGTACCCTTGTGTCATCTCTGAAATTTATTTGTCCAGATTGTGAACAGCTTAGTTCATTGAAAGCTTCAGTATATTGTGTGTTTTCAAAGGTATATACTCAGCTTGAATCGTGCGCCTTTGAATCTTCCAGTTCAGCTCTGATGCAAACATTTTCCTGTCGAACATCTTCATTCCCCGCAAGTTGTCTTTTTAAGGATTACGGCTGCTGTGGAGCCATTTCTTTCTATCGCACTGAACACTTTGGCTCACGCAGTTCATTGCACTGACATGTTTGGCAATCCTACTGTGGTTTACTTGAATGTAGTTTCTCTCGCTCTCGGGTCTTTTGTTGCCCTCTCTCTGGAGTCTTTTATTGTCTCTCTCCCTGGAGTCTCCTGTTCCCCTCCCTGGAGCCTTTTGTTGCTCTCAGTGCTTTATTCAGAGTTTTCAAAATATATATTTTTATTCAAGGGATTTTCAATTTATATACAAAACACAGGAAAGTCACCTTAATACACTTGCCGCAATACACAAGACCCCTCCATCCCCTTTAACACGCCACATGCCGCACTTTATACTTATAATATAAAACAACGATAACCCGGAGAAAGCACTCCTCCCACCATCATCCCCACTGACATCCACCTTAAAGAAAGCGATGATCAACCACCACCTGAGAAGAACCCTTCGTCTGACCCCCTAATGACAATCTTTTCCAAATGTTCTTTTTTTCTTTTAAAAAAATTTTGAGTACCCAATTCATTTTTTCCAATTCAGGGGCAATTTAACGCGGCCAATCCACTTACTGCACATCTTTGGGTTGTGGGGGCGAAACCCACGCAAACACGGGGAGAATGTGCAAACTCCACACGGACAGTGACCCAGAGCCGGGATCGAACCTGGGACCTCAGCGCCGTGATGCGGGAGTGCTAACCACTGCGCCACCGTGCTGCCCTGTCTTTTCCAAATGTAAGAACTCCGGCAAGTCACTCACCCACCCTGCCGCTTTGAACGGCTCCCGCTTCATTCAAAGTTGCCCTCTCTCTGGAGTGTCTTTTAATTATCAGTCAATGGCTATTTTTTTCTTGTAGTTACAACTTTAAATGTCGTTGCCCCTTTAAGACTCTCTATGAAATATCTGTGAGTTTTTTCACACAGGCCGTCTGCAGCCTGTCGGTTTCTCTCTCCGTGATTTTCCGGAATTTTTCCGGGAACCCCGCAATAGTGGGCCCCAAACTTTAAAACTGCAGCAAGTCTCTCTCTGGGCTGCAATAGTTTTTTTTTAAAACTCTGCAGGAACTTCATTCTTTTTTGATATAATGTCCAGAATTCTGGGAAATTTCTCACAAAGTTTGTGTTATGACCAGTTTTTTTTTTAACTCTGCATCGCTCAGAGATTTTCCAATGGACTCCACACACTCTGGTGGATTCCTCGACTTCTAAATTTGTAGCAAAGCTTCTTCCGTTTTCTCTCCAATTTTTTTTTTCTTAGGTGGATGTCCCTCTGGCCAGGCTACTTTTACTTCCTCATATCTTGGGATTCTGTGCTAGTTTCTTCGTACAAAATGCCACCCTCATGTAGGTTGCTCACCATGTTGTATTGGGGTGTCCCTGCTGAGCACCGTGATGTCTTATGGGTTCGTCTGTACTGTCCCAATCAGAGGATCTTGAGGCTTGCAGCTAGAAACACGAACCATTTATTGTTCATCTTTAAACTATTTACACATCCCAGATATTTTCATAGATAGAATTTGCAGTGCAGAAGGAGGCCATTCGACCCATCAAGACGGCCCTTGGAAAGAGCACCCTACCTAAGCCCACATCTTCACCCTATCTCGTAGCCCACTAACCCCACCTAAGCTTTTTTGGACACAAAGGGCAATTTATCATGGCCAATCCACCTAACCTGCACATATTTGGACTGTGGAAGGAAAGCGGAGCACCCGGAAGAAACCCGCACAGACACGGGGAGAACGTGCAGACTCCGCACAGGCAGTGACCCAAGCCAGGAATCGAACCTGGGACCCTGAAGTTGTGAAGCAACTGTGCTAACCACCGTGCTACCGTGCCGTCATAATTAGTGCTGTCGCCATGCAGGTTGCTTCTAGATCAGTGGTGGGCAACCTGTGGCCCGGGGACCACATGCGGCCCACCTGGGTTCTGAGTGCGGCCAATGAGACATTTTGTTGGCCATTGCCCACACGCAAGGTTGCCACATCCCACTGATTTCTGTCCGCAAAGTTTTTTTCCTATCGGTATGACTGAAGTGATCCACATGTAAAGCAAAGAAAGTGAAGTGAGGTGCGTGCTGTTTGCTCACAACATTGACTGCGACAGCCGTAGGCTCCCTCTGTGTCCAAAGTGTAAATATTTCTTTGGTTTTTACCAGTTGAAGTTGTCGCTAGTTCTATTAATATATGAATGATTAAGCATTTTCCAAAATTCATTATAAAATATTCAGCGTGTATTTAATGTATTTAATCTTATCAATGGGGTCATGGTTAGTGAGCAAGCCTGATGTCCATCTTGCATCCCGTGCCTGGGATGATGGAGGGTCACTCATGCGGCCCACTCACCAGCCTAAGTTTCTCATTCCTGTTCTAAAGTGTTCCCTCAGTCTATTACCATGTGACTCGATACATCATATCATGGATGGAGCTATTTGCCGGTCTCACTTTAACCGTTGCTCTGCCAAGCCCCTTTACATTACAATGGCAGGCACACTTAATATTACAGACGGCACAATGGCACAGTGGTTAACACTGCTGCCTCGCAGCGCCAGGGACCCAGGTTCAATGCCGGCTTTGGGTCACTGTCTGTGTGGAGTTTGCACGTTTCCCCGTGTCTGCATGTGTTTCCTCTCACAGTCCAAAAATTTGCATGTTCGGTGGATTGACCATGATAAAGTGCTCCTTGGTGTCCAGGGATGTGCAGGTTAAGTTATGGGGTTACGGGGATAGGAAGGGGGGTGGGGGTGGGGTGGGGGGGGGGGGTGGATAAGGGTAGGGTTCTCATTTGAAGGATCGGTGTAGACTCGAAGGGCCAAATGGCCTCGTTCTGCAGTGCAAGGATTCTATGAACCTATGGTAATACAACACTAACCACAGATTGATCCAATGGTCTTCAATGCACCATGAATCACTTGATGAAGGTATGCACAGAAAGTAAATGGGCCTGGGGTGGTAAAAGGGAATCAGTGATTATAAACAGAAAATGCTGGAAAACACTCAAGTGAGGCAGAATCTGTGGAGAAACAGTTAAAGTTTCACACCGGTGACTTGTTTTACGACCGTTTTACTATTCTGTGGTCAACTGAGATGCAAATCTGGTGGGCTGTAAATTGGACAGTCAATTCATTCTTGCCCATCTTATGCCACTTGAGTATCAGTTACACCCCCACTGAAGTATCTGAAGAACCGCCAGAGTGTTACATGTTTGTCACTGAAATCTGATTGCAACAGGCTTACTGCATGGAGAAAACAACATAAAGCCAAGTCGTCCATGGGTCAAATGTTAGAGCACAGAAACCAGGCTATTCAATCCAGCATACCTCCGCCTGCGATTTTCCCCGTGAGTCATACCATTCCGTCTCAATGTCCTGCTTGTTTCCCACATTCTTAACAACTTCTCTATTTTCCAAGCAGCCATCAAATTCACTCTTAAAGGAATTTATGGATTGCATTTCAACAAGAGTTTTCGGAAGAGAATTCCACATTCCGACCATTCCCTGCGTAAAGATATATTTGCAACCTCCCCTTCAATTCATCTTTGTTATGAAATTAAATGTGTGTCTCTTGATACTGTCTGCTTGACCATGGGAACAATCTGTCACCATTTTCCTTTTCCCAATCATTTAAACCCCCATCAGGTCATCCCTTAAATATCTTAGATTGAATGAATGACCACAAAGTGAATGAGGCCTTTAACGCACGGAATAATCAGGTTTTATAGATTGTATATTCTTTCAGGGGATGTGGACATCACTGGCTGGGGCTACATTTGTTGCCCCATCCTCGTACCAAAGACGTTGGTGGGTGGTGAGACGCTTTCTTGAACCGGTGCAGTCCATGTAGATATACCCACAGTCGTTTAGATATATGTTGTTAGGGAGGGCGTTCCAGGATTGTAACCTAGTGACAGTGGAGCAATGGCGATTAAGTTCCAAGTTAAGATGGTGTCCGGGGGCAGCATGTGGCACAGTGGTTAGCACTTAGACTGCGGCGCTGAGGGCCCGGGTTCGAATCCCGTCCCTGGGTCCCTGTCCGTGTGGAGTTTGCACATTCTCCCCATGTCTGCGTGGGTTTCACCCCCACAACCCAAAGATGTGCAGGTTAGGTGGATTGGCCACGCTAAATTGCCGCTTAATTGGGAAAAAAAATTGGGTAATCTAAATTTTTTTTAAAAAGGAAAAAAAACGATGGTGTGTGGCTTAGAGACGAACTTGGAACTGATGGGGCTCCCATGTATCTGCTGTTCTTGCCATTCAAGGCTGTAGATGTTGCGAGTTTGGAAGGTCCTGTCGAAGGATTATTGCTGAGTTGCTGCAGTGTATCTTGTAGATGGTATACACGGCTGCCACTGTGCATCGGTGATGGATGGGGTGCCGATCAAGCAGAGCTGCTTTGTCCTGGATGGTGACGAGCTTCTTGAGTGTTGTTGGGGCTGCACTCATCCAGGCAAGTGGAGAGGATTCCATCGCTCTCCTGAATTGTGCCTTGTCAATGGTGAACAGGCTCTGCGAAGTCAGGAGGTGATATACTCGCCACAGAATTCCCAGCCTCTGACCTGCTCTTGTAGCCAAGATATTTATATGGCTGGTCCAATTATAATTTGGGACAAGTACAGTGCAGCCTAGAAACTCTCATTGGTGATACGGGTGGAATAGTGTGTAATGGTGTTAGTTATTGGAAACAATAACTAACAGCATCACACACTCATTGACCAGCGCAGTCTTAATGGGCCGAAGGGCATTTTCTGTGCTGTATGACTCTATGACTCCATGACATCTGGCCTTGAAAGCCCTCCAGACATTGTCTGATAATGGGAATCCATTGGCACTGCAGTCAAAACACCATCTCCATGCAAAGACAGTGTGTCCATTGTACATCCAGTGAATTAACAGTAACACAAAGTCCGAGAAAATTCAAAAACCTTAACATAGTCGAAATAACTGGGTTAATGCTTGCATTGATATCATAGAGCAAAGAATTTGCTTTGAGGAGTGCAAAGAAGGTGCATGAGACAGATTCCATTTTTTTGAGGAGAGGGAGGGGGAAAACGCACGGGAGGAGAGGGCAGGGAAAAGAACATGGGGAGGAGGAAAAGTACACAGGAGGAGAGGGAGGGGTGTGAGCGCATCGGGGAGGAGGAAAAGCACACGGGAGGGGGAAAGTGCATGTGGGAGGAGAAGGAGGGGGGAAGCGCACAGAGGAGGAGAGGAAGGGGGAAAGAGTGTGGGGGAGAGGGAGGGGGAAAGCATGTGGGGGGAAGAGGGAGGGGGAAAGCGTGTGGGGGAGGAGAGGGGGAAAGCGTGTGGGGGAGAGGGAGGGGGAAAGCGTGTGGGGGGAGAGGGAGGGGGAAACCGTGTGGGGTGGTTGAGGGTGGGGGAAAGCGTGTGGGGGGAGGAGAGGAGGGAAAGTCGTATTCTCCAGCACTATATTTCGGGCGGGGGTGGGCCTCTCGCCACGCCAGTCAGGAGCTGTTGGCAGCGGCCCCCCCCGGCGATTCTCTGGGCACCGATGACCCATCCATTTTTGGCCAGTCCTGCTGGTGTGAATCACTCCGCTCACGCACCGGCGGGACCTGGCAGGTGAGTATGCGTGGCCGGTCCTCGGGGGGGGGGGGGGGGGGGGGGGGGGGGGGGTCGGCGAGGGGGGGATCCGATCCCGGGAGGGCCCCACAGTGGTCTGACCTGCGATCAGGGCCCACTGATCCGTGGGCGGGCTTGTTCCGTGGGGCACGTCTTCCTTCCACGCCGCCCTGCAGGGCTCCGCCATGGCTGGCGGGGAGAAGAGAACCCCCCGCACATGCGGCAAAATATGCCGGCCGGTCAGCGCACGCGCGGAATCACGGCAGCCGTTCCGCGCATGCTCGAGATCACGCCGGCCCTTCAGCGCGTGCGTGAACTCGCGCCGTCCCTTTGCCACTGGCTGGTGCGGTGCCAACCACCCCGGCGTCCACCTAGCCCCTGAAAATGCAGAGAATTCCGCACTTTCGGGGGCTGTTGACGCCGGAGTGGTTGGTGCCAATTTTCCCGCCGACGTGGGGGCTTAGTCATATTTATCCATATATCTGGTGCTGCCATCTAGTGGTTATCTAGCACCTGTTTATGGATGTTAACCCTTTACATACATTCACTACAGGCAGGGGAAACATTTGACAGATTCCTGATGGGGGGATGATCTCGTGAGGAGAGATTGAGGAGGGAGGCCTATAGACTGTAAGGTTTGGAAGAATGAAAGGCCATCTCATTAAAACATGCAGGGCAGGATTCTCCGTCTGTGGGATCCTCCACTTCACTGGCAGCGCACTCACACACCCGGATTTCCCAACGGCGTGGGGGTGCCCACAAAGGGAAACCCCATTGGCCGGCTGGCGGGACGGAGGATCCTGCTGTTAATGTACTTGTGACAATAATAAAGATTACTATTATTATTATAACCTTTCACCCCTCGTTAATCGAGAACCTATCCAGCTCTGCCTTAAAATTATTCCAAGGGGGCGGGGGGGCGTGCCACACCAGAAAATGGATGAGGTGGGGCGGAGGATCCTGCCCACAACATTCCTAAGGGGCTTGCCAGGGTAGATGCTGCCAGACTGTTTCCTCTGGCTGGGAAGTCTGGAACTGGGATCATAGTCTCAGATTACGCAGTTGGACATTCCGAACCAGATTTCTAACTCGCTTTCTCTTGTACTCTGACTTCCCCCTTCTTATTAATCTTTTAGTCATTCTTTGCAGTTCTTTATGTTCTGTCCAATTTTCTGATCTGCCACCCATCTTTGCACAATTATCTATTTTGTCTTTGATACTATTTTTGACATTTTTAGCTAACCACGGATGGTGAGTCATCTCCTTGGAATTTTTCTTTCCTGTTGGGAAGTACCTCTTCAGTGTACTCTTAAAATATCCCCTTACAGGGGCAGCACGGTGGCGCAGTGGTTAGCATTGCTGCCTCAAGGCGCTGAGGTCCCAGCTTCGATCCCGGCTCTGGGTCACTGTCCCTGTGGAGTTTGCACATTCTCCCCTTGTTTGCGTGGGTTTCACAACCCAAAAGATGTGCCGGCTAGGTGGATTGGCCACACTAAATTGCCCCTTAATTGGAAAAATGAATCAGGCACTCTAAATGTTCCCTTAAATGTCTGGCACTGCATCTCTATTGACCTATTCCGATGCACAATCGCCCTGCGTCTGCGTGGTCAGCTGACCAACCCGACAAATGGTGCGTTACCGTGAAACAGCCAGCTGGGAGGCCGGGGAATCCCACCCAATATCTCCTTATATGGCTCGCTGTCAAACTTGGGTTTATAACGTTCCTGTGAAGCGCCTGTTTTAAAATAAGGGGTCACTCATTTAAGACTGAGGTGGGGAGAATCCTTATCTCTCAGAGGGTTGTGAGTCTCTGGAACTGTTCCTCCAAAGGCAGCGGAAGCAGAAACTCGGAATAATTTGAAGGCAGAGCTGGATAGATTCTCGATTAACGAGGGGTGAAAGGTTCTAATACTATCAATCTTTATTAGTGTCACAAGTAGGCTTCCATTAATACAATGAAGTTACTGTGAAAAGCCCCTAGTCGCCACACACCGGCGCCTGTTCAGGTACACTCAGGGAGAATTCAGAATGTCCAATTCACCTAACAAGCACGTCTTTCGGGACTTGTGGGAGGAAACCGGAGCACCCGGAAGAAACCCCTGCAGGTACGGGGAGATCGTGCAGACTCCCACACAGACAGTGACCCAAGCCGGGAATCGAACTTGGGACCCTGGCGCTGTGGAGCCACAGTGCTAGCCACTGTGCTACCGTGCATCGGGAGCGAGCAGGAATGTGGGCTTGAACATACAATCATGATCTTATTGAATGGCGCAGCAGGCTCGAGTGGCCGACTCCTGCTCCTCATTTGTATGTTCACATGACGTGTTATTACACTAAAGGCACAATTTAAATAAAAGTTGCTGTGGTTGTTGTTTTTCCTGCACAGACATCCACAGCGAAAGAGCTGGTCTGGATCAGCAACAGGAGCAACACAGCTGGTCTGAGCAGTCAGGCAGGGTTAACATAGACATAGAACAGTACAGCACAGAACAGGCCCTTCGGCCCTCGATGTTGTGCCGAGCAATGATCACCCTACTCAAACCCACGTATCCACCCTATACCCGTAACCCAACCCCCCTTAACCTTACTTTTTAGGACACTACGGGCAATTTAGCATGGCCAATCTACCTAACCAGCACATCTTTGGACTGTGGGAGGAAACCGGAGCACCCGGAGGAAACCCACGCACACACGGGGAGGACGTGCAGACTCCGCACAGGCAGTGACCCAGCCGGGAATCGAACCTGGGACCCTGGAGCTGTGAAGCATTTATGCTAACCACCATGCTACCATGCTGCCCCGTTACTCACAGGGAGCTCGATGTGGATGTTAAATATGGACAGGATGGGCCTTGACAATCAAATATGATGCTGACATTCCCCACCGTGGCTGACAAAATGACAAATTGCCACTCAGGTGAGGTACCTGAGGGCTAACAGTGCTGTTGGAACTGAACTTCACCTCAGAGTCCATAACCTTCCAGAGTCAAGGGAGATAATAGAAAGGATATAAAAATAAATGATGGTCTGGAATTTCCCCTTATTATTTGCTTGAAAGAAATATTCACTATTTGCTTTGATGTGTGACGGGTATGTAAATCAATCTGGTTCACTTATCTCCAGGGATGGAATGTTACAAAGGATCTTTTAATGTCATGAAATGCATTCACAGTAACTAAGCAGGCTGGTTAACTCTTAGGGTCTCAAATATTCCCATTTTACTGCAGCTGAAAGCTCCAGCAACACACTCACAGTTAAAGTCACAGTTCATTACATCAGACGCATTTTACTGACAACCACTTTTGCTCCAAAGTTGTTAGGGTGAGGTTCTTTATCAGAAGATGATATCACCTCATTCCATCGCAGCTCGTTTGATCAGCGTTGCTATGACTAATTAAGTTTTTCAAAACACATTTTCTGTAATCCAGCCCGTTTGTAGCATGTGCAGGAACTGTTGCATCTCGGACAACATGTCAGGAAAAGCCTTTGAAACACGCAGTGCAAATGGGCTGACTTCAACGTGTTTGTAGGCAGAGAAGGAATTGGGGAATATTACTATGAGGGGGTTAACCCTTGGCAAAGGAGCAGGCTTGTTAGGCAATATGGCCTTTATCTGTTCCTAAAAATAAAACGAGTGGGCGTAGATTACACCATCACTCTGACGGGCCCAGACTCAGCTGGCAGCTGGCGCCAAAGAGATCGGGGCACCGTCTTCACGGCCCCCAGCCCCCATCACGGACGTATCGGGGGCTTCCACACCCCCGGCAATCCTTGCCAGCATTCCGCTCCTCATGCCAGCCCACCCACCCCCCCTTCACACCTATCATCACCACCACATCCACTGCTGGCATTGAACCCTTTCCCCTCTCTCTCTCTCCCCCCCCCCCCCCCCCCCCCCCCACCATCACCATCAAAGTTTAGTTGGCAGCTGCCACCCCGACCCCCCCCATGTTAGAGCTCTCGCTAGAGCCTGCCCAGGCAAGGCTCCCTGGCTCAGGTTGACACTGTGCCAACCTGGCTGTGGTATTCTTTGTGATTCTTGTTCTGAGGATGAATGCTGTAATGTTCATAAACAACATGTTCATAAACAAAGCCAACATTTATTTACACTACTTAAATTAAGCTTGACCACTTACTCCGAAAGTAAGCAATAATCTAAGCTACATTCTATACTCAATGTCATGTGACAGTACCTTTAAGAAATGGGTGTTTAAGAAATGTACCTTTAAGAAATGTACCTTTATGGGGCTGGTTTAGCACACTGGGCTAAATCGCTGGCTTTTAAAGCAGACCAAGGCAGGCCAGCAGCACGGTTCAATTCCCGTATCAGCCTCCCCGAACAGGCACCGGAATGTGGCGACTAGGGGCTTTTCACAGTACCTTCACTGAAGCCTACTCGTGACAATAACGGATTTTCATTTTCATTTTTCATTCAAATGAGTGTAAGAAATGTACCTTTAAGAAATGAGTGTTTATCAGTGATGTCAGCGTGTGGGTGGAGCTGGGCCGCCTGTCAGCTTTTTACTTTTGTTTTAGGCTGTTTGCTGTAGGGTGTGTTTTAGTTTCGTTTTCAGTGTTGGAGCTGAAGCCAGACCAAGCAGGTGTACTGCTGTTCTCTCTGCCATCAAAAGACTATCTCTTGATCATTTGGTGAATTCAGAATTATTAATGTTCTCAGTTGTGAATGTAAACCTAATGTGCTTCTGGTAAAAGGTGTTTTAAATGTTATGGATGTTCAAAGGAAAGCTTAAAGGATTACTTAGTGTTGTATTCTTTGTGCCCCCACGTGGGATACGGGACAGGGTGCTCTCGGGGGTGTGGGTTGGAGGAGGGAGGATTTTGGACGTGTACCATGTAATGCAGGAGGTAGATGAGGCCTCGGTGGAGGAGCTGAAGGGTAAATGGGAAGAGGAGCTGGGTGAGGAGATTGAGGAGGGGACGTGGGCGGATGCCCTGGAAAGAGTGAATTCCTCCTCTTCTTGTGCGAGGCTTAACCTCATACAGTTCAAGGTCCTACATAGGGCTCATATGACCGGGATGAGGATGAGCAGGTTCTTCGGGGGCGAAGACAGGTGTGCTAGGTGCTCGGGGAGCTCAGCGAATCATGCCTATATGTTCTGGGCATGCCCAGCACTGGGGGAGTTTTGGAAGGGGGTAGCGAACACAGTGTCGAGGGTGGTAGGATCCAGGGTCGAGCCAGGCTGGGGGCTCGCGATATTTGGGGTAGCAGTGGAGCCGGGAGTGCAGGAGGCGAAAGAGGCCGGTGTTCTGGCCTTTGCGTCCCTAGTAGCCCGGCGGAGGATATTGCTACAGTGGAAGGATGCGAGGTCCCCAAGCGTGGAGGCCTGGATCAATGATATGGCGGGGTTCATTAAATTGGAGAGGGTGAAATTCGCCCTGAGGGGATCAGTGCAGGGGTTCTTTAGGCGGTGGCAGCCTTTCCTAGATTTCCTGGCAGAATGGTAGGAAAATAGGCCGACAGCAGCAGCAACCCGGGGGGGGGGGGGGGGGGGGGGGGTTGTTTCAGTGGAGGGGAGAAATGTGTACATGTGTTTGTTGAATATGCTGGGTGCTAATCTATTTCTTCTTTTTGTAGTTACTGGGGGGGGGTTTGGATTTTTTTTCTTTCTTTTTTGTTGTTGTTAATACTGTTTTCTTGTTGATATTTTCTGTTTTTGATATTTTGTGAAAATCTCAATAAAAATTATTTAAAAAAAAAAAAGTGTTGTATTCTTTGGGGGTTATATTTGAATTAATAGTTGCTAAGATGTTCACTGTATGTTTTAAAAAGGTTAACTTGAGTTCATAGGATAAACACTATTTTGCTTTTAAAGAATACTTTTCCATTTCTGCTGTACCACACCTGTAGAGTGGGCCATGTACTCCCCATACCACAATCTATTAAAAGTTGTGGGTCAGATGAACTCCATGATACACTTTGGGGTTCTCTAAACCCTGGCCCATAACATCAACTGCACTAGTCTCAACACACTATCTAATACTGTACTGAACTCTCTATCACTGCTCTCTCCAGCTCTCCTCTCTAGCTCTCTCCCAGAGATCTGTGATTGGGGGGGCGGCAGCACAGTGGCGCAGTGGGTTAACCCTGCTGCCTCACAGCACCGTAGGTCCCAGGTTCAACACCAGCTCTGGGTCACTGTCCATGTGGAGTTTGCACATTCTTCCCGTGGTGTTTAATTGGGTACTCTAAATGTATTTTAAAAAGAGAGTTGTGATGGCAGGTAATGTTGTTCGAATCTTCCTTCCCATGAGCATTTGGACAGGTGGCAATCCTGACGATAACGGAGTTGCTCTATAAGTTCAGAGCGCGAGTGACTAATCCTTCTTGTCTTCATACCCCTTCCTTTCTTTTTAATATAAATTTAGAGTACCCAATTAATTTTTTTTTCCAATTAAGGGGCAATTTAGCATGGCCAATCCTCCTACCCCACACATCTTTGGGTTGTGGGGGCAAAACCCACGGAGACTGCAAATTCCACACGGACAGTGACCCAGAGCCGGGATCAAACCTGGGACCTCGGCACCATGAGGTAGCAGGGCTAACCCACTGCGCCACCATGCTACCCTATCATACGCCTTCCTGAAGAGTTGCTTTACTGTGCCTTATATACTTCTGGAACTGGCATCATTGCATTAACCCTTTGTTATCTGTACATTTCCTATAATGTCACATTCCCCTTACTTTGAGAAAACAAATTGTTCTAAATTCTTTCTAACACTTTTCTACATACATAGTGGATGCTATGTGCATGCATTACATGCTTTGAAAGTATTATGCATATCATAATTGCAATTTCGTCAGATTTACAATCCTTAATGTTTTGTTTGCACAAATTCAGTCTATTTGGTGATCTTCTCGTTTTTTTCAATCTTGTTAGTACACTCGTAGTACCTTCAAAGTTTTCTGTCATCTATTCTGTTTGTATAGTTGTTAATAACGCTGCAGGTGGGTCTATATTGTCAAACAAAGTTTCTGGTTGTGTTCAATTCGGCTCTGGAACTTTCATCTAATTTTTAACTTTTAGAAATGTTCACCTATTTCTTCGAAACAGTGTTCCAGCTTCAGTTTGGACTATATATTTGACCTTGGTGCAACTTTGTTTAAGGTTTTAGCTGCTTCTGACCAGCCACCATTTGGATTTTCTATCCTTACTATATCACCTTCTGTGTGTTGTGGTAGTGGTTTTGCTTGCCTGTTACAGTAAGCTTGCTGCTTGCAATGCTTTTGCTTGGTATGTTGATGCATTAACTGTTCATCCTCGTTAGGAATGATAATAGCAGATAATGTCATTTGAATCTTCCTTCCCGAGAGTATTTGGACGGAGTTGCTCAATAGCTTGAGAGCGCCAGCAACAAGTCCTTCTTGTCATCATACGCCTTCCTGAAAAGTCGCTTTATTATGCCGTGCCTTTTTTCGGCTTTTCCATTAGACTGAGGATATAATGGACTGGAGGTAACGTGCTGGAAGTTGTATACCTCTGCAAAGGACAACCATTCCATGCTACTGAAATGACGTCCATTATCCGTCTCGACTTTGACTGGTATTCCGTGTCGAGCAAATACAGATTTTGCCTTATTGAGTGAGCAGTCGAATCCAACAACATCATTACTTCAAGATAGTCAGAGTAATAAACCATAATGATTAAATGATCCTTTCCTCAGAAATAGAAGAGATCCATCCCGACCTTTGCCCGTGGACGTGTGATGATTTCACTGGTCACAAAGGTTTCTTTGCACTGGGATGGTTGATGTGATTGGACAGACACTACACTCTTTCACGCAGTTATCAAGATCTCTATTGGTGCCTGGCCAGTACACTGACTGTCTGGCACGTCTGCGACACTTTTCTATTCCTAGATGCCCTGCATGTATCTTCTCAATGATACTTAGTCTCGGGTAGGAGGGTATCACAATCCCTGTCCCCATTTTAACAGGAATCCGTTCATCACTGTCAAATCATCATTGATGCTTTGAAAATTTCAACAACTGCCATTAGGCCATCCTTCAGTTAGATTTTTTATTACCCTTTGTAGAATTGGGTCTTTTTCAGTTTCATCTTTGATAGTTTTAGCTTTGCATCGGATGCAGGTAGCACGTCTGCAACAAATGTGGCATGTGCTTCCACATTTAGAACAACTTCTGATGCTTTCTCGTCATTGTTGCTTGTGGCGCTCAATAACGCCATAACTAAGGGTGGGATTCTCCAACCCCCCACCGGGTGGGAGAATCGCCGGGGGTCAGCGTGAATCCCGCCCCCGCCGTCCTCCTAATTCTCCCGCCCCTCAAAAACCGGCCCGGCGTGAGTCGTGCCGCCCGCCTCGGCGAATGGCGGGGTCCAGCGTGACTCAATGGGCGCCGGGGCTGCCCAAAATGTCCGGCCTGCGATGGGCCGAAGTCCCACCCGTCTGATGCCGGTCCCGCCGGCGTAAATTGGAGTAGGCCCCTTACTGGTAGGACCTGGCGGCACGGGCGGGCTCCGGGGTTCTTGGGGGGGGCGCGGGGTGGATCTGGCCCCGGAAGGTGCCCCCACGATGGCCTGGCCCGCGATCGGGGCCCACCGATCCGCGGGCGGGCCTGTGCTGTGGGGTCACTCTATCCTTCCGCAACGGAGACTGTGGTCCTTCGCCATTCCCGGTGCGGAAGCGAATCCCTCTGCGCATGCACGGGTATGACGGCAGCATGCGCTGGCGCTCCCGCACATGCGCCAGCCGGCGGAGGCCCTTCGGCGCCGGTTGGTGTGGTGCCAAGCCCCTTTCCCGCCGGCCGGCGGGGCGCAAACCACTCCGGGGTGGGCCTAGCCCCTGAAGGAGCGGAGGATTCCGCACCTTTGGGGCGGCCCGACACCGGAGTGCTTCACGCCACTCCGTCCCGCTGGGACCCCCCACCCACCCCCCCACCCCGCCGGGTGGGGCTGAAACCCGCCCTAACTCTTTGCCTGGTGTTTGATGCTGGTGTTCATCGGTAGGCAGATTTATTTCCACCAAATTTAACCTAACACATGCATCTGCACCACGTAGTGATGACTGTGTTCATCTACAATTTTGAAATCTACTGCCATGCAGATGTCACCATTCTGTATCATGAGGCAGCAGGAACCTTAGGTCATTGTGGCATTGCCTTTATAATCTGTCAGCCGACAGTTTGATGTTCTGATTTCTGGAGTGCTGTCTCAGATTGGCTTCAGTGAGTAAATTTGCAGGTTCACCTGTATCCAATTTGAACTGCACATCTGATCCATTTATAGTTAATAGTTTTGTCCAATCTTTTAGTAAGTTGGAAATTTGAAAAATGTATTTTTCATTTATATCTGGTGTATCGACTCTGTTTACCACTTCTACTCTGAAGTCATTCTGTATCGGAAAGTTTGAGGAATCATCATGTGCATTTAAAATGTTTTCATTATGTCCTCTACTTTGTATGCTCTGTGAAGTGTTGGCAAGTGTAGGCTTGAGAGATGAACAGACACTTCCAACACTGATGAAGGTTCAACTCAATGTTATTAACTACTTCTAACTAACTAACAACGATGACTGTGGTTCTAAATAATGCTAACTTGAACTAGAGACCGAAGCCTTGTCCGAACCAGTTGATTCTCTCAGCACGTGTTGTGAGTCTGTGCTGGGCTGGATGAGTTCTTGTTACACTGAGAGGCAGCACCCAGAATGAGCGGGAACCGTGGTGCCCTCTGCCTTTATAGTGTGTGTATTCTAGCTGGTGATTGGCTGCGATGTTTGTACATGTTGATTGGTCCCTGTGTGTGTCCATCAGTGTGTGTCTGCACCATGATATACTGGTGTATATTATGACATCCCCCCTTTTATAAAAAATGTTGATATAGGCATGTGATAATAAATAGTGTGGGTGTGTGGAGAATGTACCTAGCTACGTGTGAGGTGTGAATACATATGTACAAAGCTATATACAGGGAACAAGACTATTTACAGAGGAAGGTGCCTGGTGCAGATGACTACCATGAACTGGAACAACCAACAAATCTATTTACAAATCACTGGATAACGAATGCAACAATGAAGGATATAGAAAAAAAACATTTCAGAAAGTCCACGTGTACAGAGTTCATAAGTTCAGTCTCTGAGGTGGGCGACGAACTCTGGTTGACCGCCTCAAGGGTGGGGCAATGGCTGGCACATCAGGAGCCGGGAGGGCTGCAGCACTGTCAGGGGCAGGCAGAGTGACCGGAAGTGCCACACAGTCCACGGCGGGTCAGTAGAAGAGCTGGTCGGAGGATCCTGTGATGACCCTGGAACCAGGCAATGAGCACGCCTGTTGCGGCGCCGAATGGATCCATCCGGTAAGCGGACCAGGAAGCAGCAGGGGGGCCACCTGCTTTAGAACGACAGCAGGCGCAAACCAGCCACCATCCGGGAGGTGGAATGCGAACCTTGTCGTGTGGATGGATGTCGGGAATGTCAGCAGCCCGTTAGTCGTAGGACGTTTTCTGCTGCAGTTGAGACATGTGCATGCGGTGGAGCACAGGGACATAATCGAGGTTGGGACCGTCGTCCTGAGGGTGCGGTTCATTACTAGCTGAGCAGGCGACAGGCCGGTGGAGAGCGGGGCGGAGCGATAGGCTAGCAGAGCAAAATGGAAATCTGAGCCGGCGTCGGCGGCCTTGCTGAGGAGCCGCTTCCCATTGGATGGGGGTATAGGGGACTGGACGTAACATGCTCGAAGTTGTAGTGTCGGACGAAGCCGGCCCATTCCTGGCTCGCGAAACAGAGGCCATTGTCTGACATGACCGTCAGCGGAATGCCATGTCGAGCAAATGTCTCCTTACACGCCCTGATCACAGCCGAGGATGTGCAGCCTGATGTCCTCTGGGTAACTGGAGACATAGTCGATGATGATGACGTAGTCCCTGCCCAATGCATGGAACAAGCCGATGCCCACTTTGGTCCAAGGTGATGTGACGAGCTGATGGGGCATCAGGGTCTCCCTGGTTGGGTGGGCTGAAAACGCTGGCAGGTAGAGCAGTTGAGCACCACATTGGCGATGTCATCATTGATGCCCGGCCAGTAGACGGTCTCTCTGGCCCTGCGGCGGCATTTCCCGATTCCTAAATGGCCTTCATGGAGTTGCTCCAACACTAGCTGGCGCATGCTTTGTGGGACGACGATGCAATCCAATCTCAGGAGCTGCCCGTCGACAACCGCCAGGTCATCGCGGACGTTGCAAAATTGCGGCCATTGGCCCTTGAGCCACCCGTCTGACATTAGACGCATCACCCGCTGCAGAAGTGGATCAGCCGCTGTCTCGCGGCGAATTTGCATCTGAAGCTGGCAAATGGGAGGCTGCAAGCTGAACTTGAGCATCTATTTGGCAAATGAAGCCGTCGTGATCACACGGAGTTGTGATCAACCTTGAGAGGGCATCGGCAACGGCAAGGTCCTTGCCAGGGGTATAGATCAGTTGAAAGTAGTATCTGCGCAGCTTGAGTAGGGTACGCTGGAGGCGAGGCGTCATGTCATTCAAGTCCTTTTTGATAATATTGACAAGCGGGCAGTGGTCGGTTTCAACTGTGAACTGCAGAAGTCCATAGACGTAGTCGTGGAACTTCACAACTCCAGTGAGAAGATCTGGGGGGAACAGGACATCCCTCCTGGCCTTGACCGCATCGCAGAGTCTCCCCAGGTCAGCATCCCCGAATCTTGGGGCCGGCCATGCCATTGCTGTCAGCTGTCCGGGGTTGGTTGTGCACGTGCTGTTTAAGTGCTGCTCGACCTTGTTCGCGGGGTGTGTGTGTGTGTGTGTGGGGGGGGGGGGGGGGGGGGGGCTGGCGAGCGTGGTCCCGGTAAATTGGCTAGCGAGCGTCCATTCGCGGCGTGAAGCCCTTGAGGCCTCGGTCAGTGGAGCAGTTAATGTTGATTAATGTTCCTGGCCTTGCTGGGCTGAACGCTGGAAAGCTTGGGGCAGTTCATGCTCGCTACTACACTTCAAAATCTTTCTGGAGAATCGCACCCAATGGTTTGCACCTTCACTGTCAACTCAGTGTCCTGCGGAACCGGAATGCTCCCTTGCCAGTCTGGGAAATCTTTATGGAAGCTCTCAGCTGCTGGAACATCAGGATTCCCCTCTGGGTCTCCCCAGTTGGGTTGGGCATAATTCCACTTTGGGACTCCACTCCCGATTTTCTGGCAGAATTTACATCCTTTGCCTTCAACCCACCCGAGATACCCACAAAGCCGTGGATTTACTTGGCCATAGCTGGGAGTTTGGTTCGTGAGTGTCGGGGTGTGTTCCTGCGCCAGTGCGCCTGGGAGGGGGGGGGGGGGGGGGGGAGGGTCAAACCTCCTCAGCAGCTTCAGCCTGGGACATGCAAGGGACCCAGTTTCCACACTGTTGAAACAAGGAAACACAGCTGATGACTTGCCGGTGGGGAGGCTGCGCACTGACAGACAGGAGGCTGACAGATTTGCTCCTCCTTTTCGCTTTGCTGCTGGCCTGTGGGGCAGGCCGAAAACAAGGAGCAAACTAGCACACAGCACGCCAACCCCTCTTCACCCATGCACTAGATGCACCACACTGACGCGTTGGGCACCCACACACACGCACAGATAGCACAATATAACTCAACTGTGCGGGATGCGATAATGCAATATTGCTCAACATAGTGTCAGGTAACACAATACCAATGGGAAAATCGTCACTGATCATTGCCTGAAGTGAGGGAGTAGTGACTGAAGCTAACCAAGAAATGATCATATCTGGAACTCTTGGCCAACACGGTGTGTAGATAGTTATCACATTGTTCCAGGTAGGGAGTTTCTCTGAAAATGAGTGACGTACACAATCACCAACTGTGATTAAATGAGAAAAGAAATTACGGGGGGGGGGGGGGGGGTGTTGCGGGGTGGGCAGTGTTTCTGAAGATCACTTCAGTGGTGAGGGTGCGATGCTGTTGAATGTTACAAGTTGAATGTTTACTGCACTCATTTTTGGCGCATATTGCCTTTCAGCACAGCTAGTGTCACACATGGGGACAACCAGAGTGGAGAACAAGGGAGAGCAAGGTGATATGTCACTCCCTGGACAGACCTGTCAATCACAGGGCAACTTGAACACTGACACTTTCAAAACATTAAGTGCCAAGACCAATTCATACCCCCAAACCATTCTTATTTTCTTGATTCAAACCAACTTGTCCATGCGCAGGTAAATCCCCTTTTTACGGAATGGGCCGGGGCCGAGTTCATTCCGTAAAAAAGGATTTTCCTTAAAACCGGGATTTGTGTATTTATTTGCAAATTTCTCATCGTGGCTCAGTGTCGATTTTTTTAAAACGCTGCATAATTTGAGGTTGTTGTTTTTGATTGTTGTGCCAACCTTTGCCGTATCACTAAGCTTGGCTGATTCAGTGCGGTTAATTTGAACAGGTTGGCACCAATCCATGTCTTGAAGTGTCCCAGTCCGGCTAAGTGGCTGTAAACTTTCACAGTGGTTCTCGAAGCTGCTGTTACCAGAGTACCAGACCTACCGAGTCCTCCACAGCTCAGTACAAGCCAGCACCAAACTGAACTAACTACACCACCAATAACTCTCTAAATCAACCCACTCTGAAAAGGAGACAAACAACCACAATCCAATCTGTGTCCACAAGCCTGTCCATAAAACCGGCATTTCCCATAAATTGGTATTATATCAAACTGGGATTTATTTGTCCGTGCAGCATTCAAAAAAGTGCACATGCGGTCAGTGAAGGCCACACACAACCGTCGCGTTTCGCAACGGCACGAAATGGGCGCGGGGACGACCGATTCTGTACCTCACAGGGGGCCAGCACGGCGCTGGAGCGGTTCACGCCGCTCCAGCCTCCATTCCTGGCGCCAAATGAGCACCGCGCCAACCTGCGCATGTGCAGTTGGGCAGTGCCAACACTCGCATGTGCGGGGGACTTCTTCAGCACGCCGGCCCCTACGCAACATGGCGTAGGGGTTCAGGGGCGGCCGCGCAACAAAGTAGGCCCGGTGACGGAGAGGCCGGCTCGCCGATCGGTGAGCCCCGATCGCGGGCCAGATCCCATCGGAGGCCACCCTGGTGAAGGAGCTCTTTTCCCCGCCTCACAGGCCGCCCCCCCCGACCCTTCGTGCAGAGTTCACCCCGGTCGCTGCCGGCGGGACTCTGCTTTTTCCGCGCGGCCGCTCGGACCACCCGGGCCGGAGAGTCGGCGGCCCCGCCGATTCCAGCGACTCGCGGCCGGCGTCACGTCAAACGCCCCGGTGAAAATAACTCCAATTCTCCGCACCTCAGAGAATCACGCGTCGGGGCATCGTGGCGCGGTTGCGGCGATTCTCTGGCCCAGCGCGGTGCTCGGAGAATCACGGCCAATGTTTTAAATCTCAGGCTGTGTCTATGGCTGAAACAGTAAGCATTTATTGTCCATCCCTGGTGGTGAGCTACTTTCTTGAACCATGGCTAACCATCTGGCATAGGTACAGCCACAGTGCTGTCAGGGAGGGAGATCCATTGTTTTGACTCAGTGGCAGTAAGGAGCAGGGATACAATTCCCCAAGTGGCTTGGCGGAATCCTGCTCGCGGTAAACTCGGCGAAACGGAGAATCACGCTGGTGGGAAATTCTGAGCTAAGGCTCTCTCAAAATTCCACTCCAGTCCCCTGACCACACCTGACCGATGGAATTGAATCTTGACACAGACCCATGGACAATGTATATAATCACCCTCGACTACCTGGCACTTTAGGCACATCATCAAGCAGGATCAAACCTGTGTCTAAGACTAGGCGTAATATGAATGCGGTGCAGTATCTTGAACTGGGTCTCCTTCATCTTATTGCAAAGCAAACTTTTACTGGCATAGTCCCATATGTTACCCTGTGTTTCCCCATCAACGTTGATAGCTAAGTCTTTTGTCCCCTGCCTGCAAGGCGCTCAGCCTGTTGATGCAAGCTCTGGAGTTCACAACATCATAGAACTTGCTAATCAATTGTTTAGGGTCCACAGGATTCAGGATTCTTTCCACTGGGAAAATTGAGGAGTCAAGACGCAGGGGAGTCTTGTTAAGAATAAAGTCTCTGAGCTGTAGATATTTTAAAAATAATTGTCTTGGGATGCCAAATTTAGGACATAGCTGCTCAAAGGATGACAAGGAAGCATCTCTGAACATGTCTTCCAGCCTATAGATGCCTTTACCTCTCTAGGTATCCAATCCATGGTCGATTAGATCAAGTGGGAAGTCTGGACTGCCCTGGATAGGAGAGAGAGCACAAGTCTGTTTGGATCTCCCTTCTAATTGGTGAACCAACCTTCTCGCTCCAATAGTATGAATAATGATAGGATATCATACTTGGCAGAGCCTACCTTAATGTCACCATAAAATAACAGAGGGAAAACTGACAGCTCTGCTTCAATATTTTAAAAAATTTAGATTACCCAATTCAAGTTTTTCCAATTAAGGGGCAATTTAGCGTGGTCAATCCACCTACCCTGCACATCTTTGGGTTGTGGGGGTGAAACCCACGCAGACACGGGGAGAATGTGCAAACTCCACACGGACAGTGACCCAGAGCTGGGATTAAACCTGGGACCTCGGCGCCGTGAGACTGCAGAGCTAACCACTGCGCCACCGTGCTGTGTCTTCCGAATGTTGACTTGAAACTGTTACTTTACGTTGCGGCCAAAAGGCAGGAAATCATCATTCCGACAATCGGCAGGAGGATCAGACTGACAGGACGACCTGGCAGTTGACTGTGATGCCGGTTTTTCAGGAGCATGCACTGGATGGACTCGGGATTGAACCTGAGGCCTCGGCGCCGTGAGACTGCAGTGCTAACCACTGCGACACCTTGCTGCCCGACTAGTTGTTTCCTTAGATACAGAGAAAGCTTTTACCAAGTTGGCTGAAGTTATTTGGTTTACACATTGCAGGGTTTTGGGTTGGGGGAAGGTTATGTCAAGTGAATTCAATTATTGTATCATGGACCTGTGGCTGCAGTGCTCGTGAACAATTTAAGGTGGTCGAACTTTGGACTTCAGAGAGGGACGAGGCAGGGCTGCTCTCTGTCCCCTTTGTTATTTGCATTATTTGCCTATGAGGCATTGGCGGAGGCCATTATGTCGGAGCCTTTGATACTGGGATTGGAATGTGGGATGAAGGAGCACAAGGTCACACCTTATGCAAATGGTTTGTTGCTCTTTGTGTCAAATCCCGGTGTTTCGGTCCCAGCTATTATTGGAGTGGTGGATAGTTTTAGTATGTTTTCTCGTTATAAGATTAACTTTGCTAAGTCAGAGACCATACCGGTGGAGGAGGATTGAGGGGTAAACCATCTCCCTTTGCTTATTTCCCCTTTAGATCGTCCCCCATGGGATGTAAATATCCCTGGGTTTCCATTACCCCTTCCTTTAGACAATTATATGGGGCAAACTTGCCCCAGTTAATGATCGCTGATAAATGGGATTTTGCTCAGTGGTTGATGCTCCCGATGTTTTGGCTTGGGAGGATTGCATTAATTAAAATGAATGTAGTGAGCAGATTGTGATACCCTTTACAAATGCTGCCTATTCTGTTGTTGATTAGAGTCATTATAGAAATCAATGGAATTATTGGTACATATATCTGGAACAAAAAGATACTTTGCCTTAAGTTTTCTAAGCTTCAGTCACCGGGAGGTGCAATGCGGGGGGGGGGGGGGGGGGGGGGGGGGGGGGGGGGGGGGCGTTGGGTCGAATATTAGCTATATCAGCTGACCTCTCATCTAATATTCATCGGGGGCTGTGTTAGGATGGATCCAGCATCCATATGGCTCAATATTGAAGCAGAGCTGGGCAGCACGGTGGCGCAGTGGGTTAGCCCTGTCGCCTCACGGCGCCGAGGTCCCAGGTTCAATCCCAGCTCTGGGTCACCTAAAAAAAAAACCATGTTCATAGAATCCCTATAGTGCAAAAGGAGGCCATTCAGGCCATCAAGTCTGGCCCTTGGAAAGAGTACCCTACTTAGGCCCATGCCTCAACCCTATCCCCACCTAACCTTTTGGACAATAAGGGGCAATTTAGCATGGCCAATCCACCTAACCTGCACATCTTTGGACTGTGGGAGGAAACCAGAGGAAACCCACACAGACATGGGGAGAATGTGTAAACTCCACACAGTCACCCAAGGCCGGAATTCTAACCGGGTTCCTGCCGCCGTGAGGCAGCAGTGCTAACCACTGTGCTACCGTGCTAGTGTTAGGGAAAGAGTCCATATTAGAGCTTGAGTTAATACAAGCTGCAAACCATATCCTTGCCTCTCATGGACTGAATAAAGGCGAAGGCAGTAGTTGGATTATCGAATGACTTGACAGAGTTGTTGGATACAATTTTGAGGGTCGCAGGATGAAGCATAGCATAATTCACTCCAACAGCCGTGTGTTGTCTTCAAACTTCATCGAAGCCCTTGATGCTTGGCGGGCATTGATGCTGAAAAGTCCTGGAAGAAAGAAATCCTTACTCCCTCATGGAGCCAGGCCCCACCTCGCCATGAATTCTCCCAGACTTTCTGGCGATCTTTAAGGTTGTGGAAGTGAACGATTAAGGGCCTGGGATGAAAACCATCCCTTGGCCTCAAAGATAGGCTACGATTTGCCCTTTCTAATTTGAAATGCCCAGCCTTCAGATCCAGCTTGACAAAACGTGGCAGCCAACCCTCAAAGAACTTCACAGGGATCTTACCCTCCACACCTTCTGGCAAACCGACAATTCGGATATTCTTTCTCTGACCTTTGTTCTCCAAGTCCTCCAGGACCTCCACCATCCCACTCAGCTGGTTTTCAAGGGTTGAATTTTTGCCTCCGCAGAGAAAGCATCAAGTTCAACATGCAGGATTCTCTCCTCCCTAACATCAAGCCTCTTAATGGCGCTTTGCAACTCGGCCTCATGAGCATGTTGATTTTGGGTCAACCCACCAAACCTTTGGTCAATCACCCGGGTAATGTCGGCAGTCACCATTTTCACCATTTCCAAGGGAACTCCATGGAGGGCCGAGAGACCTCCTGAGGATCAGGCCGCCATATTGGAAGGAAGGATCCACTTCCACTGAATCTGGTTGTACCCTTTTATCGATGGGTTCCTTGACTTTTTCCCGGTATCCTATTACCAATATTAATCCCAAAGTCTTCCAGGGATATAACAGCCAACATTAATTTGAGGATTAAGCAGATAAACATTGGGCAATCAGGAAAAATGACGGATGATAAGTGAGTGACGCCAGAACCCGCAGGTTGATGTCTGAGGTTTCAGGGGCAAGGCTGGTGGGGTAGGGAGGCCCAGCAGCCACCAAACCTTTAGTAAGGGGGGGGGGGGCAAAGTCAGAAGGGGGCATCTGATATCTGATGGAGGTGCCCCACCCGAGATCAAAGCCCCTTGCATTTTCAGGCTTTCCCCCATGTCAGGTAAACCCTCCTGCTAGCTGGGAAATTGAGGTTGGACGGGAAGCGGACAGTAACTGGTCACTTCAGGGCTTCAACTGGGGCAAAGGTGGACGGCCTTCCCAAAAACCCTGCTGGCGGGGGAGCGTGAAATTCAGGCTGATTGTGGGAACAGCCAGTAAAGAAAGATCAGTGTAATGCCCTGTCGTTCCTCCGGGTGGCACTGCTGTATAATAAGTACCCCAAAGTATTGCCGGAGTATGTGGTACTGTGGTCAGTGGCCTGACTGTATATAACATCAGCCTCAGGTCTACAGAGTAAGGAATCTATATCGATTCCAGTGATCCCAGACAAGAGACTTTAGCCAGTTCATCCTTCAGCTCCCCCTCCTCTGTTCCAAAACGCTATTTACATGAGTAAAACTCTGGCGTTCCTGTGCAGCCACGCTGTTGGAGTGGATGCTGTGTGTACACGTGAGCCCGACACCCTATCCTTCGCACGGTGGTGGCACTCTCACCTCTCCGACACAAGCACCCCCCCTCCCCCCCTAGCCCCTTCTCCCCCACAAGAATAATCCAGAGGGGCAAACTCACTCCAGGCCTGGGGGAGAATGAAGCTGGCACTTTCCTGCGGAGCTGCTGTTAAATTGAGGCCCTGGTTCAATAAGGGTTCCCGTGGCATTATTGTGTTCTCCGGGTGTCCTGGCCAATTCTGACCCTTTAACCTAACAATGGGGCTTTTAAAAGGAATCAACAGATTGTCTGCTTATTTATCTCAGGGCCTTTTGTGGGATCTTGCTGAAGTAAATGGCCACATTTTCCCAGAGTTACAAAATTGACCGCCCTCAAAAAGTTTGATTGGCAGGGCAGCACGGCGGCCTAGTGGTTAGCACAACCGCCTCACGGTGCTGAGGTCCCAGGTTCGATCCCAGCTCTGGGTCACTATCCATGTGGAGTTTGCACGCTCTCCCCATGTCTGCGTGGGTTTCGCCCCCACAACCCAAAAATGTGCAGAGTAGGTGGATTGGCCACGCTAAATTGCCCCTTAATTGGAAAAAATAATTGGTTAATCTAAAAAATTTTTTTTTTAAGTTTGATTGGCTGTAATCATGATTCTTTTGCGGTCAGGAAAGGCGCGATACAGATGCAATTTCTGTCCTTCCTGAAGCTCAGGGTTGAGGTCATTTCCATAGCCAGGCTGGGCATTTCCTCTCCCCTCCACCCCCTCCCCAATCCACTAGACCTGTTTCAAAAGCTGCCCTGTGCCACTCCAACAGCAGAGTAAGACCTTTGAACGAAACCATCCAGTCATTACAACTTTGCTGTTTTGGGATCTTGCTGTGTGAAAATTGACGGCCTTGGTTCCTGTATTATAACCGTGACAACCTTTCAAAAATACTCAATTGGCTGTAAAGTGCTATGGGACGCTCTGAATTTGTGAAAGGTGGTATATAAAGTATGGCAGTATGGAAAGTATGAGATGAAGTAACGAATAGCAATTAGGCAAGCAGAGAGGGGATACGAAAACGATATTGGCCGGCAAAATCGAAGAAAATCCTAAAATCTTTCACCAGTACATTAAGAGCAAGAGAATAATTAAGGAAAAGTTTGGGCCTATCAGCGATGTACATGGTAACTTGTGGATTGATTCAGAAGATGTGGCCAGTGTTCCCAATGAGTACATTGACTTCACTGAGGACCGAGATGATTCCGATATTCTAGTTAAAGCAGAGTGTGAAAGGTTATTTTTTAAATAAATTGAGAGTACCTAATTATTTTTTTCCAATTAAGGGGCAATTTAGCATGGTCAATCCACCTACCCTGCACATCTTTTTGGGTTGTGGGGGTTGTGATGTTCTCTGTTTTCTTTGTCTGGATGTCTTGAATGCATAGTGTTTAACAAAGAACATCAAGTTATGTGAATTATCAAAGCTGCTTTATTAACACTACTTTAAAATAGATTTGCATGTATTCCTTAGTACAATGGTTGCTAAAATAAACTATGCTATAACTCCAGCTACAGGGATGGCATGTGGCACAGTGGATAGCTCTGGGACTGTGACGCTGAGGACCCGGGTTCGAATCCCGGCTCTAGGTCACTGTCCGTGTGGAGTTTGCACATTCTCCCCATGTCTGCGTGGGTTTCACCCCCACAACCCAATGATGTGCAGGTTAGGTGGATTGGCCACGCTAAAACATTTCCCCTTAATTGGAAAAAAAAATAATAATTGGGTACTCTAAATTTAAAAAAATAACTCCAGGGCAGCATGGTGGCCTAGTGGTTAGCACAACTACCTCACAGCGCTGAGGTCCCAGGTTCGATCCCGGCTCTGGGTCACTGTCTGTGTGGAGTTTGTACATTCTCCCTGTGTCTGTGTGGGTTTCGCCCCCACAACCCAAAAATGTGCAGAGTAGGTGGATTACCCCTTAATTGGAAAAAATAATTGGGTAATCTAAATTAGTTTTTAAAAACTCCAACTACAGAACTCTCAAATACACAACAACTCTCTCATGCCTGAACACCTTGGGTGGGATTCTCCGATCCCGTGCTGGGTCGGAGAATCGCCGGGGCGGGGTGCGAATCCAGCATGGAGGCCGGTGCGGGTCCGTGCATGTGCGTGGGTTGCCGTCTCTTGCACGGACCTGCGCCAGCTGCGGCACGCGTGCGTGGACCCGCGCCGGCCATGCTGAGGCCCGTATCGGCAGCTGAAGCTGCGTGAAGCGCTCCTGTCCTGTGCTGGTCCCCTGTGGGTTGGGGGATCGCTGCTCCTAGCGACAAGCTGACGCCGTCGTAAAACGCTCCGGCGTTTACGACGGCGTCAACACTCTGCCGCTAAAACGGAGAACCCTGCCCCTTCTCCCTGAATCAGGGTCGTCACATGATATATATGTGACTGCTCTTGATCACCATCTGGTGGTAAGAGGTATTGACATGAAATTGTTAACCCTTTAACTCCCATTCAATATCCATATTGTTACAGGGTGGGACCCACGCAGACATGGGGGAATGTGCAAACTCCTCACAGACAGTGACCCAGGGCCAGGATTGAACCGGGTCCTTGGCGCCGTGAGGCAGCGGTGCTAACCACTGCACCACCATGCCACCCTGAGTGTGAAATATTAGATACAATAAGTATAGTGAGAGAGGAAGTACTGGAGGGACTGACATCCTTACAGCTGGATAACTCACCAGGGCCAGATGGATTGTATCCCAGGCTTTTGACGGAGGCCAGGGAGGAAACAGTGGAAGCTGGGAGAATCATTTTCCAAACCTCACCAGATACAGATACGACAACAGAGGATTGGAGGTCTGCAAACGTCGTGCCAGTATTTAAAAAGGGTTGCGAGGGATAGACCAGAAAACTATAGGCTGCTCAGACTAAGGCCATAAGAAATAGGAACAGAAGGAGGCTGTTCAGCCCCTTGAGCTTGCTCCACCATTCAATAGGACCATGGCGGACCCAACATTCCTCACATCCACTTTCCTGCCCTTTCTCTGTAACCACTGATCCCCTTACTAATCACGTATCTGCCTATCTCAGCCTTAAATAAACACAAGGACTCTGTCCCCACAGCTCTGAGACTATGCCCGCTGGTCCTAGACTCTCCCAATAAGGGGAAATGGCATCTCGGCATTTATCCTGTGAATGCCCGACCAACATCGGTGGTAGGTAAATTATTGGAATCATCCCTGAGAGACAGGATAATCTGGCGTTTAGAAAGGAACAGATTATTATAATCATAATAATCCTTATTGTCACAAGTAGGCTTACATTAACACTGCAATGAAATTACTGTGAAAAGTCCCTAGTCGCCACATTCCGGAGCCTATTCGGCTACACGGAGGGAGAATTCAGAATGTCCAATTCACCTAACAAGCACGTCTTTCGGGACTTATTGGAGGAAACCGGAGCACCCGGAGGAAACCCACGCAGACAACGGGAGAACGTGCAGACTCTGCACAGACAGCGACCCAAGCCGGGAATCGAACTTGGGTCCCTGGAGCTGTGAAGCAATGGTGCTACCGTGCTGCCTCACGGCGCTGAGGACCTGGGTTCGATCCCGGCCCCCGGTCACTGTCCGTATGGAGTTTGCATATTCTCCCCTTGTCTGCCTGAGTTTCACCCACACATCCCAAAGAGCGGCTGGTTTAGCACAGTGAGCTAAACAGCTGGCTTGTAATGCAGAACAAGGCCAGCAGCACGGGTTCAATTCCCGTACAGGCCTCCCCGAACAGGCGCCGGAATGTGACAACTAGGGGCATTTCACAGTAAATTAATTGAAGCCGACGCGTGACAATAAGCGATTATTATTATATTATTATTAGATTGTGCCTTCCATCTCCTTATCGCCCTGGGGTGCATTGCAGGACAAGTGTTTGAACTATGCGTGTGGCAACAGGTTACGATTTTAGATCAGTGAGTTGGGTAATCGATACAAGTGAGAGTTCGAGCAGACCTCGGGAGTGGTGGTGAAGGAGTTAATGCTTGGATGCAGTGAGAGTGACAGCTGAGTGTCCTCGTCCCTGTGTGTGCTTCTCTGGTTTGAGTTCAGCTGAAGAGTGGGGACCAGGGGCTCCGCGACTAAGATCACAAGACGTCCAAAGCAGCTGCCTCAGCCATCAGCGTGCTCAGGTGCTCTTGAGGAAGATTGTGAAATAATTTGAAGCCAGGAAAAATATGGCACGTTTTTTTTAAAAAGCGAGCAGAGGACAGCCTGTCTCTCTCTCTCTCTCTCTCTCCGCTGCTCAATATGGGTTGCTGCATCTCTAGAGGTGAGTCTAGTCTGAAGGATGAGAAATAACCCACTCGCTCCCAAATCAGACTGCACCCCTTGCTGCCTGGTTCAATTCCCCCCCCCCCTCCCCCCCTCGATGTGGTGCTAAATGGCTGTCCCGGAATTGCAAGGAGACACCGTGCTAATACGGTGGTTTAAATCAATCTGGTTTGTTGTTGCTATGGTTACATGTACCAATGGAACAGGACTTCACTGCCAGTGCCAGCCCTTTGTTTGAGAGAGTAGCAGTGAGCACAGAGGGGGGCGGGGGGGAGGACATTGACAAAGATGGCCAAAGCTACATTCGGTGCACGTTCGCTGGAATATTCTAGAAATACCCAGTCACCTTTTCTGCTTTTTAAATCTGTGGTAATTTAATCTGTAATTGTGGGCCACCATGCTGCAAATGCTCTTGTTGTCTTTCAAACGGGAAGCAAAGGGAGTGTACCCAGCAGGCACAGTCACCATTCCATCAATAATTCCTCGAAATGATTCAATGGAGTGGCCTCGGCCTCGTCAGGGGTCTGAGCGGGACCAGACCCACAAGGACCCATATGTCCGTTTCCCCCAAGGGGCACAGGGGGTGAACCAATTGGATTTTTGCAAGAGTCCGTCAGCTTTGGAGAGAATTGTTCGAGACAGGATCTACTCCCATTTGGAAGCCAGTGGACGTGTTAGCGAGAGGCAGCACGGTTTTGTGAAGTGGAGGTCGTGTCTCACTAACTTGACAGAGTTTTTCGAGGAGGTACAAAGATGATTGATGCAGGTAGGGCAGTGGATGTTGTCTATATGGACTTCAGTAAGGCCTTTGACAAGGTCCCCCATGGCAGACTGGCACAAAAGGTGAAGTCACACGGGTTCAGAGGTGAGCTGGCAAGGTGGATACAGAACTGGCTAGGTCATAGAAGGCAGAGAGTAGCAATGGAAGGGTGCTTTTCTGATTGGAGGGCTGTGACTAGTGGTGTTCCACAGGGATCAGTGCTGGGACCATTGCTGTTCATAGTATATACAAATGATTGGGAGGAAAATGGAACTGGTCGATTAGTAAGTTTGCGGACGACACAAAGGTTGGTGGAATTGCGGATAGCGATGAGGACTGTCAGAGGATACAGCAAGATTTAGATTGTTTGGAGACTTGGCCAGAGAGATGGCAGATGGAGTTTAATACAGACAAATGTGAGGTAATGCATTTTGGAAAGTCTAATACAGGTAGGGAATATACAGTGAATGGTAGAACCCTCAAGAGTATTGACAGTCAGGGAAATCTAGGTGTACAGGTCCACAGGTCACTGAAAGGGGCAACACAGGTGGGGAAGGTAGTCAAGAAGGCATACGGCATGCTTGCCTTAATTGGCCGGGGCATTGAGTATAAAAATTGGCAAGTCATGTTACAGCTGTGTAGAACCTTAGTTAGGCCACACTTGGAGTATAATGTTCAATTCAGGTCCAGAAGGATGTGGAGGCTTTAGAGAGGGTGCAGAAGGGATTTACCAGGATGTTGCCTGGTATGGAGGGCATTAGCTATGAGTAGAGGTTGAATAAACTTGGTTTGTTCTCACTGGAATGAAGGAGGTTGACGGGCGACCTAATAGAGGTTTACAAAATTATGAGGGGCATAGACAGAATGGATAGTCAGAGGCATTTTGCCAGGGGTCAATTACTGGGGGGCATAGGTTTAAGGTGCGAGGGGCAAGGTTTAGAGGAGATGTACGAGGCAAGTTTTCTACACAGAGGGTAGTGGGTGCCTGGAACTCGCTGCCAGAGAAGGTGGTGGAAGCAAGGACGATAGTGATGTTTAAGGGGCATCTTGACAAAAACATGAATAGGATGGGAATAGAGGGATACGGACCCCGGATGTGTAAAAGATTTTATTTCAGACGGGCAGCATGGTCGGTGCAGGCTTGGAGGGCCGAAGGGCCTGTTCCTGTGTTGTACATTTCTTTGTTCTTTGTGGTCACTTCCAACAGGGATTTATTTCCCGACTTCAAAACCTGAATTCAACTTTCCAAATTGCCCCAAAGGCACTTGTACGCAGTCTCTGTATTACTGTTCCACTCACACAGCAACCAAAGGATGAGGGATTGGGAGAAATTTCAAAGCTGCAAGACTCCGCATGCAAAGAGATCAAGCAAAATTCATCCACAGCTGTAATGAGTTGAAAATCGAGGGCGAAGGTGGAGATTGGGAAGGACCAGGGAGAGTGGGGAAAGGGAGAGTGGGGAAAGAGAGAGAGAGAGGAACGCGTGTGGAGAGAGAGGGAGAGAGAAGGGCAGGAAGGGTGAGCGTGGAAAGTGAAGGGGACAGAGAGGGAGGAATGAGTGTGGAGAGAGACGGAGAGAGAAGGGCAAGAAGAATGAGTGTGGAAAGTGAAGGGAGGGAGGAGTAAAGGGGTGAAGAGAAGGGGGTGGGTAAGTAGAATGAAGATAATGACTGAGTTAACTGTAGGTGTCATAAGCGACCCACGGAGAAACCATTATCAGTATGCCCGTGGACTATGAGCTTCCCAGGTAGTGGGCAAAGGCCCACTCAGCTGGGGCTCGTAAAAACATAAAAGCCGGCTCGAGCAGGGACCGCCATGCTTGCTGCCTCAATGCGGACTGTGATTGTAAATAATTACTGCCGTGGGCAGACTTCATGTTTAAAGTAAAATAATTCTTTACCCTTCTTTGCGCTGGATTCCTTGGTCACTAAGTAGGCTCCCCGTGAGTGAAAGGTGAGTGAGGAGAGAGGGCTATCACAAAATGGTGGACCACCATAGGGAATAATTAGACAAGGGAGGAAATATAAAGAGATGACATCGCAATGGTTCACTGTTTTAGGCCTCACCCCATATTCTGCTTCATGGACTGGGAGTTTCAGGCCTCGCCCATGCAGGAACCGTCATGGGCGGAATTTAAAAATTTGACGGACCAGCCAAAGGTCCACTAACTTCGAGCTTGAATTTCCAGTTCCATGGCTGGCAGGACTGGAAGATCTCAGTCATTGGGCACAATCGTCCAGCTGCGTCCCGCCCAAACGGGGGCAGGAGACAGCCGGTAGATGCCAGGAGGGGCCTCTTCCAGGATTTACCCAACCTGCCACGCCTCGCAAGATGTAACGGGATCTCACAAAACACCTCGATCTGGATGCCGTCCACTGTGGGTTGGACCAATATTTTGCAAATCTGCGTATTAGAGTGCGTAGCTAGTCTCACTCTAATATGCAGCCCACCTGACCTACCCGAGGTGGCAAACAGGGACCAGGCAGAACAGCACTTAGGAGGGGTCTCCCAGGGGGTGGGAGGCCCCAGGGTGGTTGGCCTCCTGGCATGGTAGCACCCTGGCATTGGTGGTGCCATCCTGACATTGCCAGTCTGACACCGCCAGGTTGGCACCCTGGCAGTGCCACCTAGATGTCAACCTCACGCTGCCAAGGTCCCAGGCAATACCAGGGTGACAGGCTGGCAGTGTGCCCACGCTGGGGATCGGGCCTGGGGGAGTCCTGCCCATGTGAGGTGGGGTTGCCCTGCCCAAGGACCCTTATAGGTGAGTTGAGGCTTTGGGGGAAATCAGCATTGGGGGGGTGGGGGGTGGGGTGTGTGGGGGGTGGGGGGGGGGGGGGGGGGGGGCAAGATATCAGAGCCAAATTTTTAAAATGGCATCCCGATCTCCTCCTGCACTGAGGGGTTCTGGCGAGTGAAGCTCCTCAGTGCAGGAAATGGGACTAAGTGCTGCTTTGGAGAGGTATTCCCCGCTGAGGCCCCGGATTGCAACGTGGTGTTTGTCGGCATTGTGAGCATCGGGAAACACTCGGCTAAACGTGCTCGACACGAGTTCCAATTCATTTAGATCGCACTCATTGTCTTCAATAATACAAAATGTCGTCCATTTTGCATCCCTGGCCTATGTCCAGTTTCACACAGGGGCCAAGTGATGTGTTCTCAGGTACACCACCTGCATGGGCTTGGCTGAGATCAGGAACCAAGGTAAACGGGGCTCAGAAGTACTAGTCCCGTCGGCATTGCTGGTATCCCAACCCAGTTCCCTGCGGCAGTTTATTTTTTGCCAAGGTTTGTTCGGGACCCCATGACCTGGGCAGCCAATTGGACCCCTTCAGAGCCTTGTTAAAGTCAGTTTCCTCATATGTCGAAGGGGCATTTAACTGTCAAGAGGCGGGCACACAGTGGCAGGACAGGAGGTGGGGATCAACACCCCAGGCAAGGCCTACCGCTCTTCCCTGTCTGCCTGCATGAGGGAAGGATTCTTCCCCCACTCCTCCCATCTCTCCCCACAATGGTGGCCTGACCGCTGAGGCTGTTTTACATTTAACATAAGAACATAAGAACTAGGAGCAGGAGTAGGCCATCTGGCCCCTCGAGCCTGCTCCGCCATTCAATGAGATCATGGCTGATCTTTTGTGGACTTAACGTTTGAAAATAGTTGGTGAGAGGCACCTCCATGTTGAAGCACCCTCACAGTTATTTACCCTATGCTGCAGCCTGCTGCTCCGCTCAAACTGGAAGACCTCTCTGATTGTTCCTACAGCTTATCTCTCCCTACAGCATCTGTAGGGAGAGAAAAGAGCTAAAGTCTAGATGACCCTTTGTCAAAGCCCTATATCCTCAATGTTGCTTAGGAGGGGCACATCTGTATTAGATCCCCCCTGTTCTCAATGTCATCTTGTGCTCACTGCCTGTAGATATCTGAGCATGCCTCGAACCAGAGAAAAGATACAGCACGAAAAGCGGTCATTTACTCCATTGTGTCTTCAGAGGCCAAAGAAAAAAAAAAAATGAAAACTAACTGTCCATCCTAATCCCACCATCCAGCACCCGGTCTGTAGCCCTGCAGTTTATGGCACTTCAGGAGTGGATCCAGGCAGCCTTTAAATGAATTGAGGGTTTTTACCTTAACCACCAAACCAGGCAGTGAATTCCAGGCGCCCAACCATCCTCTGAGTGAAAAGGTATTCCTCATGGCCCCTTTAATCCCTCTGCCAATCACCATAAAGCTGTACCCCCTGGTTATTGACTTCTCCACCACAGGAAACATTCTGTCCTGTCTACCCCATCCAGGCCATACATTATTTTCCACATCTCAATTAAGTTGGCCTTCAGCCTCCTGGAAAACAATCCCAGCCTATCCAATCTCTCCTCATAGTTGCAGTTTTCAAGCCCTGGCAACATTCTTGTAAATCTCCTTTGCACTGTCCAGAGCATGTATTTACTTCCTGTAATGGGGTGACCAGAATCGTGGCCTAACCTAACCAGTGTTTTACACAGCTCCGTCATTACATCCCCGCTTTTGTATACAATGCCTTGCCCAATGATGGAAAACATTCCATTTCCTTTCTTGACCACCTTGTCCAACTGTTCTGCCGCCTTCCGGGACCTGTGGACATGCACTCCAAGGTTGCTCATTTCCTCAACTGCTCTCAGTATCCTCCCATTTATTGAGTATTCGTTCCCTTGCTTTATTTACCCTCCCCAAATGCATTACCTCACATTATTCTGCCATTAAATTGCAGTTACCACTTCTTTGCCCACTCAACAAAACCATTGATATCATTCTGAAGTCGACAGCTATCCTCTTCACGATCAACTACACGGCCAACTGGGGCAGCACAGTGGCACAGTGGGTTAGCACTGCAGCCTCACGGCGCCGCAGGTCCCAGGTTCGATCCCGGCTCTGGGTCACTGTCCGTGTGGAGTTTGCACATTCTCCCCGTGTTTGCGTGGGTTTCTCCCCCCACAACCTAAGGATGTGCAGGCTAGGTGGATTGAACACGCTAAATTGCTACTTAATTGGAAAAAAATGAATTAGGTACTCTAAATTTATTCTAAAAAAAACTACACGGCCAACTATTGTGCCACCTGCAAATTTCCCGTTCACGCCTCCCACTTTTAAGTCCAAACCATTAACATACACAACAAACAGCAAGGACCCCAATACTGAGCCCTGTGGAATGCCACTGGAAACCGCTTTCCATTCACAAAATCATCCATCGACCATTACCCTTTGATTCCTGTCACTGAGCCAACTTTGGATCCAACTCACCACATTCCCCTGTATCCCATGAGAACTCACTTTTTTGACCTGCCTGCCATGTGTAACCTTGCCAATTGCCTTACAGAAATCCATATGGACAATATCCACTGTACTACCTTCAGTAATCTTCCCTGTTACTTTCTCAAAAAATTCAATGAAATTAGGAAGACCCAAATGTCTCCTAACAAAACCATGCTGACTACCCCTGATAAATGGTGTCTTTCTAAGTGACAGATTATCCCGTCTCTCAGAATTGTTTTGAAAAATTTGCCCACCACTGAAGTCAGACTGACCGGACTATAGTTTTCTGGCTTATCCCTCGCACCTTTTTTAAATACTGGTGCAACATTTTCAGACCTCCAATCCTCTGGTACCTCACCTGTATCTAGTGAGGATTGGAAAATGATTATCACAGCATTCACTATTTCCTCCCTGGATTCCGTCAATAGCCTGGGATACAATCCATCTTGCCCTGGTTATTTATCCACCTATAATGATGCCAGTCTCTCCAGTACTTCCTCAATTACTGTACTTATTTTATCTAATATTAAACACTCCTCTTTAACTAGAATGTCTGAATCATCCCTGTACTTAGTGAAGACAGAGACAACATACTCATTGAGAACACTGCCCACATCTTCTGAATCAATCCACAAGTTACCATGTACATCTCTGATAGGTCCTACATTTTCCTTAGTTATTCTCTTGCTCTTACTGTACTAACAAAACATTTATGGGTTTTCCTTTATTTTTCGGATCTGAGACTCCACATCTATTGGAAAAGTAAAATGCTCCCCTATGCCAACACAGAGAGCATCAGTCACTGATGTTATGCCCCTGTGGGTGTCAGAGGTCTGCAGCAGAGCCCTGGAAGAATCAGGCTGTATACAAGTTGAAGCCACAGTGACTTTCACTGCAATTGGCAGGGCTTAGGCACCTCTTGTTAGGGATGCGAGCTCTGCCTCCAACATGGCGCAGATTTCTCTGCCCATTTCCCACAACATTCTTAGCCTCCACCCACATTGGTTTTCAGTCATTTCGAGGAAGCCATACCTGTTCCAGTATATCCTTCACATTCCTCTTTCTTACTGTTCTGACTGGGGGCTCTGCCAACTCATATCCGGGTACCATGGCTGTAGCCACATGCTGCTGTCTCCACCTTTCCTTTACATGACACATACGTGAGGCTTCTGTGCCCAATTCTTCAGTCTCCCTTCCTTCTTTCGTGGACAATGCTCTGCTTACCCAGCGAGATTAGCAGTCTGAAACGTTGCCCTCTTGGTTGGCGTGCCGCGGAATGATGAAGAGGAGCCCATACAGATGTGACCTTCCTCTTTTCCAGCCAGCCCAGGCCACCTTCCTTGAGGTCAGGCAGCAGCTTCTACCTCAGAGGCAAATTCAGTTTTAAACTTGATACCTCACACAGCTCTATAGGAGGTTTAGGAGGCTTAGAATTGTTCACCACAGACCTCCAGATCTATTCACGTCTCGAGTAACAAGTCATGGAGCACCCACAGGTTTTGTTGGATCTCTTGACAGTGAAAATGACAACTTCCTGTTCTTTCCTGTCTCCTTAACGGCTCCAGCTGGCTCATAAACACTCTGTGTGGTCAGGATCTGTCACATGTTTCTTCAGCCAGAGGGTGGTGAATCTGTGGAACACTTTGCCACAGAAGGCTGTGGAGGCCAAATCACTGAGTGTCTTTAAAACAGAGATAGATGGGCAGCACGGTGGCGCAGTGGTCAGCATTGCTGCCTCATGGCGCCGAGGCCCCAGATTCGATCCCGGCTCTTGGTCACTGTCTGTGTGGAGTATGCACATTCTCCCTGTATTTGCATGGGTTTCGCCCCCACAACAAAAAGATGTGAAGGCTAGCTGGATTGGCCACACTAAATTGCCCCTTAATTTAGGGCAGCACGGTAGCATTGTGGGTAGCACAATCGCTTCACAGCTCCAGGGTCCCAGGTTCAATTCCGGCTTGGGTCACTGTCTGTGCGGAATCTGCACATCCTCCCCGTGTGTGCGTGGGTTTCCTCTGGGTGCTCCGGTTTCCCCCCACAGTCCAAAGATGTGCGGGTTAGGTGGATTGGCCATGATAAATTGCCCTTAGTGTCCAAAATTGCCCTTAGTGTTGGGTGGGGTTACTGAGTTATGGGGATAGGGTGGAGGTGCTGACCTTGGGTAGGGGGTAGGGTGCTCTTTCCAAGAGCCGGTGCAGACTCGATGGGCCGAATGGCCTCCTTCTGCACTGTAAATTCTGTAAATAATTGGAAAAAATTAATTGGGTACTCTAAATTTATATAAAAAAAGAACAGAGATAGATAGGTTTTTGATCAATAAGGGGACCAGGGGTTATGGGGAGAAGGCAGGAGAATGGGGATGAGAAAAATATCAGCCATGATTGAATGGCAGAGCAGACTCGATGGGCCGAGAGGCCTAATTCTGTTCCTATGTCTTATGGTCTTATGAGGTGTGACTGACTCGTTATAACAGTGCATATATGGTGCTGGAGACACAAAACTACAGGGGCAACACTCAGTGCTTCACTTCCTTAACCATGATAACTGCCAGTGATAGTTTCTTCACTCGAGGCACTAATGTCAATGTCCCGGCGGATGACTCCTAATGTCGAAAAGAGTGGGAGTGAGTTAATAAATCAGGAAGTGGTAATTAGGTGACTCCACACTTGGTTTTGAAAGCCTGCAGATTCTGACAGGATGCCAAGTTGGAAAACGGTGGGAAGTTCCTTGGTTTCGAAATCCGGGGAAGAATGTGTTAGAGGAGGAGGCGATGTATTGAGTCTTTATTTCAACACAGCAAAGATTGTGAGATGTGCAGGGTGGTGTATTATGGAGCTTAGAAAGAACAAAGAGGAAATGTTACCTTTGGATTGATAGAAAATTGGGAATGGGATTGGAACAGGGAGCAGTTAGAGGCGAGAGAGTTGTTGTGTTTCTTTTGTTGTACAGTTCATTATTTATCTCTGGTGCAGACATTGCTTACATCTCTATCAATATTTTTAAATTATTTAATCTCTTCAGAAATCCTCACAAATAATTGTGAAAATCGCTCAAAAGCCAGTGATGTCCCTCAGGTTCCAGTTTCTCAGGAGAAGAGAGAATCTCCACAAAAAGCTGAAGACCATGAAGTCTGTAAGGTAATGTCCCCCTGTGACATCATTATACACGAGCACAAAATAATCAATTAAAGACAACAAGAAAATACCCTTAACCATCCACCCTCTCTAGGCTGAGATTCTCTGTAGCCCACCGCCGGTAGCAGAGTTCCTGACATAGAACATACAGTGCAGAACATACGTGGCGGAGAATCGTGCACGGCCCCATTCCCATTGCGATGCTCCAGTCTTCCATTGGCAGCGGAATTGAAGTTCGCGCCCCGCGCTGGCAGGAGCATGCAAATGGGTCATTTGAACCCAGCAAGGGGGGGGGGGGGGGGGGGGGGGGGGGCGGTAGCACAGTGGTTAGCACAGTTGCTTGACAGCTCTAGGGTCCCAGGCTCGATTCCCGGCTGGGTCGCTGTCGCGAGAAGTCTGCAAGTTCTCCCCGTGTCTGCGTGGGTTTCCTCCGGGTGCTCCAGTTTTCTCCCACAGTCCAAAGATGTGCAGGTTAGGTGGATTGGCCATGCTAAAGTGCCCTTAGTGTCCAAAAAAAGGTTAGGCAGGGTTAGTGGGTTACGGGGATGGGGTAAACGTGTGGGCTTAGGTAGGGTGCTCTTTCTAAGGGCCGGTGCAGAACCGATAGGCTGAATGGCCTCTTTCTGCACTGTAGATTCTATGATTCTATCTATGATCAGGTGAAGGAGCTGCTCTCCGAAAGCTAGTGATTCAAAACAAACCTGTTGGATTTTAACCTGGTGTTGTAAGATTTCTGAGATTATCCCCTCTGATCCGAGACGTGTCTGGGAGCAGCCTAGGAGCCAGCCAGTGCTTCAGGTAGGCCTTGAGGCCCTCTCTGCCTCCCTGGCTTCAGCTTCAGACACAGGCCATCATGTGGCCTGGATGTTAAGAGCACTTTTCATTTTGAAGTTAAACATGTTGCTGAGAGGAAATGGCCACCTTGGAACCCCCCCGCCCCACCCCACCCCACCCCACCCCGCCCGCTCTCTCTCTCTCCCCTACATGCCATTGAATCCTGCTGCTTCTTGAATTCTGGAGGGCCTTCAGCTTCACGAGCCCACCTGCAATAAAACTGAACATTAAGCTTGTCCTCTGGCCATCAATTGGCCACTTGGGGAAAATCACAGTCAGGTGACTGTCACCCACACAACGCGGGGACATAAGCCCCATTTGACCCCAACATTGGGATCTAGTGGCCCTAAGGGGAAATCCTGCCCCGCATTAGCCTCAACACTCTGGGAACTGTTCTTTATTCAAAATAACACCCAGTGACTCCTGGTGGAAATTGGGAAAGTGCAAATACTGGGTAAGAAAGTCTGACCCCTCCCTGTTCAGGGGCCCTGGACTTGCACATTAAAAATGGCTGCATGGCCGACATTGAGAGAACTTCAGATGGTGATGGAATTGTACCACAGCATGTTGAAGTGGGGGAAAGATTGCAAAGGGGAGTGAGACATAATTGCACTGTTGAACTAATACTTTCTTTTGTTATGTTTCAGCAAGACAGGATGGATTTCTGCTGGGACCCCATCATACAGGTCGGCATCTCTTTCATCGCGTTATACGATCCTAAACGTGGCTAAATGCAGGACCACATTTAGAGAAAAGGAAAAAGTTGACTAGAACTCTCCTAATCCTCAATGCATTGTCCAGTGGAATGCAGAGCTTAGTAGAGGACAAAGTTCCTGGGTTCAATTCCAGCTTGTGTTTTTAATTATTCTAGGAATGTAGGCATTTAAAGCATTTGGGCGGCATGGTGGCACAGTGGTTAGCACTGTTGCTTCACAGCGCCAGGGAGTCGGGTTTGATTCCAACCTTGGGTGACTGTGTGGAGTCTGCACGTTCTCCCAGTGTCTGTGTGGGTTTCCTCCGGGTGCTCCGGTTTCCTCCCACAGTCCAAAATGTGCAGGTTCAGGCTGATTCGCCACGCTAAATTATCCTGTAATGTCCGATAGGTTAGACGGGGTTACAGGGTTAGAGAGGGCTGTGGGCCGAGGTAGGTAGGGTGCCCTCGCGGATGGTTGGTGCAGATTCGATGGGCCAAATGGTCTCCTTGTTCACTGGGTAGGGAGTCTATGATTCTATGAATGTAGGTGACATTAATTATTCCAGGAATGTATATGATGATACGGTCTGGGACACTACTAACATAAACCGGAGGAGGAAAAACACAATGAATGAATAATGGTTAAATGCCAAGCGTGAGCTTTGCCAAGTACCGGCCTTGTTTCTGAGTCAGAAGGTTCAAGCCTCACTCCATAAATATCTAGGCTGCTGCTTCAGTCCGTGCTGAGGGACTGCTGCACTGTTGGTGATACTGTTTTTCAGATGAAACATTAAACCAAGGACAATCTGCTCTGACAAGTAGATTTAAAAGATCCCATGGCACTATTCAAAACTTAAAAAAATTTTTTTTTTTATAAATTTAGAGTGCCCAATTCATTTTTTCCAATTGAGGGGCAATTGAGCGTGGCCAATCCACCTAACCTGCACATCTTTCGGTTGTGGGGGCGAAACCCACGCAGACACGGGGAGAATGTGCAAACTCCTCACAGACAGTGACCCAGGGCCGGGATTCGAACCCAGGTCCTCAGCGCCATAGGCAGCAATGCTAACCACTGTGCCACCGTGCTGCACTCTATTCAAAACTTAAGGGCACTCCCCCATGTCCTGGATAATGTTGATCAAAACATGGGATTTAGGGGCAGCATGGTGGCGCAGTGGTTAGCACTGTTGCCTCACAGTGCCAGGTTCGATCCTGGCTCTGGGTCACTGTCCGTGTGGAGTTTGCTCATCCCCCCCCCCCCCCCCCCCCCCCCCCCCCCCCCCCCCCCCCCCCCCGGTGTTTGCGTAGATTTCGACCCCACAACTCAAAGATAGTCTGGTTTAGCACAGTGGGCTAAACAGCTGACTTGTAATGCAGAACAAGGCCTGCAGCGTGGGTTCAACTCCCGTACCGACCTCCCCGAACAGGCGCCAGAATGTTGCGACTAGGGGCTTTTCACAGTAACCTCATTGAAGCCTACTTGTGAGAATAAGCAATCATTATTATAATTATGTGCAGGGTAGGTCGATTGGCCTCACTAAATTGCCCCTTAATTGGAAAAAAAAATGAATTGGATACTCTAAATTTATTTTTAAAGGCATGGGATTCAGGAGTAGGAATAGGCCACACAACCTTTCAAGCCTTTTCTGCCATTCAATAATCTGGTTGTAGTCTCAATTCCACTCTCCTGTTGCCTTCCCCCAATAATCCTTGACTCCCCTGTCCATCAAAGATATGTCTAACTATGCATGGATACATTAAATCTTTTGGGGCCTCACGGTAGCATGGTGGTTAGCATCAATGCTTCACAGCTCCAGGGTCCCAGGTTCGATTCCCGGCTGGGTCACTGTCTGTGTGGAGTCTGCACGTCCTCCCCGTGTGTGCGTGGGTTTCCTCCGGGTGCTCCGGTTTCCTCCCACAGTCCAAAGATGTGCGGGTCAGGTGGATTGGCCATGCTAAATTGCCCGTAGTGTAAGGTTAATGGGGGGATTGTTGGGTTAGGGGTATACGGGTTACGTGGGTTTAAGTAGGGTGATCATTGCTCGGCACAACATCGAGGGCCGAAGGGCCTGTTCTGTGCTGTACTGTTCTATGTTCTAAATGACCCAGCCTCCCCTACTCTCTGGGACCTGAAGAAGGAGCCGTGCTCCGAAAGCTCGTGTTTGAAACAAACCTGTTGGACTTTAACCTGGTGTTGTAAGACTTCTTACTGTGCTCACCCCAGTCCAACGCCGGCATCTCCACATCATGGCGTACTCTCTGGGAAAGAGAATTCCACACACTAACAACCCTAAGAGATAAAAACAATTATCCTCATCTCAGCCTTAAAAAGGAGACCCCTTATTCTTAAACTGTGTCCCCTCATTCTCATCTCCTCCATGAGTAGAAACATCCTCCTGGTATCTACCCTGCCGAGTCCGCTCAGGATCTTATATGTTTCGATAAGATCACCTCTCATTCTTCTAAGTTCCAATGGGTTTAGGCCCAGCCTTGTCCAATGTTTCTTCACAGAATAAGCTTTTCATCCCAGGAATGAGTTGAGTGAACATTCTCTGTCCTGCTTCTAAAGCAATTATATCCTTTCTCAGGCAAGGAGACCAAAACTGTACATAGTCCAGATGTGGTTGACAAAGACCCTGAACATCTTCAGTAAAACTTCCCTCCTTTTATATTCCATCCCCTTTGCAATAAAAAACATTTCATTTGCCTTCCTAGTCATTTGCTGTAAGCAAGTTAACTTATTGAGACTCATGTATCCAGATCTCTCTGTACCATTGAGTTCAGCAATCTCTCTCCATTTAAATAATATACTGCCTTTCTCTTCTTGCTGCCAAAGTGGACAAGCTCACATTTTCCCACATTATACTCCATCTGCCAAATTTTGTCCACAAACTGCCTCGCTTAGAACAGATTATCTGGTAATTAACACATTATTGTTGTGGGAGTTGCTGTGGGCTGCTGTTTCATGCATTACAATAGCGACTACACTTCAAAAGTACTATGTGGGCTGTAAAGTGCTTTAAGGTTGTGAAAAACACTAAATAAATTAAAGTCTTTCGTTTAAAAAAAATTGCAGTTTTAGGAAAAAGGGAAGCCTGTTGATGAGGAGGTGGATAGTTCGTACTAGAATCACAATAGCAGACAGTTAAGCTGACAGTGAGGATGGGAGAGCTGCTCGGAGTTAGGAAGGAATGTTACAATTGGTTCAAAAGTCTCAGAGCAAAGTAGGGGAAGAAAAATCAAGCAGGATTTTCAGCCCTGAGTGACCCTGCTCAAACGAACATTTGAGAATGTGGTGTGAGAATAGAATAGAACTGGCCTGAGTTCTGATATCCTTTTCTCTCTGGTCACACAAGCTATTCGGTTCAGACTTAAAGAATGAATGAAACAGAAGATGTCAGTTCCCTTGGAAAGTTAGCCCAAACGACAAAGAGAGGACAAAGGGAGAACTTTGCAAAAGAAACAATCTCAGCCCTTTCAGCCCTGAATCTTGACATACCTATGTGTCACAGAGAGATATCAAAGATCATGAGGGCAGCACAGTAGCATTGTGGATAGCATAATTGCTTCACAGCTCCAGGGTCCCAGGGTCGATTCCGCCTTGGGTCACTGTCTGTGCGGAGTCTGCACATCCTCCCCGTGTGTGCGTGGGTTTCCTCCGGGTGCTCCGGTTTCCTCCCACAGTCCAAAGATGTGCAGGTTAGGTGGATTGGCCATGCTAAATTGCCCTTAGTGTCCAAAATTGCCCTTAGTGTCCAAAATTGCCGTCAGTGTTGGGTGGGGTTACTGGGTTTTAGGGAGGTGTTGACCTCGGGTAGGGTGCTCATTCCAAGAGCCAGTGCAGACTCGATGGGCCGAGTGGCCTCCTTCTGCACTGTAAATTCTATGATCTATGATTATAAAATCTGTTTTCATGTGTTCTAAGGCAAGTAGTTACATGATATTGCGAGGGATGTGATACATTAATGCAGATATGTTTGGCGAATAACCTGACCATATTTAACATCCTATTTGTAATCTGTTTTATGTTACATTGTTATGCACTTTTGTAACACACTTTTTAACTGAAATCTGATGGATTATTCTGAGAGATGTGATACATTAATGTGGGTATATTTGGGGAATAACCTCACCATATTTAACAGCCAATTAGTAATCTGTTTTACGTTACATTGTTATGCACTTTTGTAACACACTTATTTTTTAAATTTAGAGTACCCAATTCATTTTTTTCCAATTAAGGACAATTTAGCATAGCCAATCCACTTACCATGAACATCTTTGGGTTGTGGGGGTGAAACCCACGCAAACACGGGGAGAATATGCAAACTCCACACGGACAGTGACCCAGAGCCGGGATCGAACCTGGGACCTCGGCGCCGTGAGGCTGCAGTGCTACCCACTGCGCCACCGTGCTGCCCTAACACACTTTTTAACTGAAATCTGATGGACGAGATACATTAATATAGATATGTTTATTAATAATCTCACCATATTTAACAGCCCATTAGTAATCTGTTTTAAATTACATTGTTATGCACTTTTGTAACACACTTTTTAACTGAAATTGGATGGATTATTCTGCAATTTAATTTTTTTGTAACTCTTCTTTTCTTGGGGATTTAGAATTGCTTTGGAAGCTCGAATGTAATTTTCTCTGGCTCTAAGCAAACTCTGAATGGCTACGACATCACTGCACTTGCCAGGTCGTCACTGGTTGGTAGGTTATTATGCATCGTATGTAAGTTCTACTGCACAAAATGGACTGAAACCCCTTCCACTCAGCCTTTAGCACGTTGAACGCTACTTTTATAATGATCATTATGGTCACAAGTAGGCTGACATTAACACTGCAATGTAGTTACTGTGAAAAGCCCCTAGTCACCACATTCCGGCACCTGTTCGGGTACACAGAGGGAGAATTCAGAATGTCCAATTCACCTAACAGCACGTCTTTCGGGACTTGTGGGAGGAAACCGGAGCACCCGGAGGAAATCCACACAGACACGGGGCGAACGTGTCGACTCCCCACAGACAGTGACCCAAGTCGGGAATCGAACCTGGGACCGGAGTATGGCAACTAGGGGCCTTTCACAGTAACATTATTTTTTTAATTTAGAGTGCCCAATTCATTTTTTCCAATAAGGGGCAATTTAGCGTGGCCAATCCACCTAGCCTGCACATCTTTGGGTTGTGGGGGCGAAACCCACACAAACACGAAGAGAATCTGCAAACTCCACACGGACAGTGACCCAGAGCCGGGATCGAACCTGGGACCTCGGCGCTGTGAGGCAGCAATGCATGTTGCCCTTTTCACAGTAACTTCATTGTAGTGTTAATGTAAGCCTGCTTGTGACAATAATAAAGATTATTATTATCATTATTATTATTACTTGAGGGACACCTCTCCACATCAAGCTTGACTGACCAGGAGTCTCTCCCTCTAACCACCAGCTATTGCCGTATTGGAAGTATTTACAGGTTGTCACACTCAACTTGTTTGACCACTTTATGAATGTATCTTCCTTGGCTATCAAGTCCTGAAGTGGGACTTGATCCCTGAGCTTCTGGTTCAGAGGTAGGGATGCTACCAACCACATCATAAGAGATGGGGAGGATACGCGCAATAATTACATGCCCAACTAACCATGGCAGGACTGCCAATAACCAGCATGTTTGAACAACCACAGAGATGCTAGGGAGCAGTTCTGCATATACTTCAATCAGCTGCTTTGAAGTGCGTTCAAGTTCTGCAAAGCAATGAGTCCAAATTGGTACTGGTTAACCCTTTGAGAAACTCAGTTCCCTTAGAATTTCACTGGTTTTTGGGCAGCATGGTGGCACAGTGGTTAGCACTGCTGCCTCAGGGCGCTGAGGTCGCAGGTTCGATCCTGGCTCTGGGTCACTGCCGTGTGGAGTTTGCAAATTCTCCCCGTGTTTGCGTGGGTTTCGCCCCCCACAACCCAAAGATGTGCAGGGTAGGTGGATTGGCCACGTTAAATTGCCCCTTAATTGGGAAAAAATGAATTGGCTGCACTAAATTATTAACAAAAAAAGAATTTCACTGGTTTAAAATGCTGAAACTGTGACTCATTGGCGATTGACAGCTTTGAGCAGCATTGCTATTGAAAACTGCAATTAAGGCAATAGTGGAATCCACAGCAAGTTAAATTGAAATTAATTTTATTCTCGAAGTATTCAGTATGGATCATAAGAACATACGAACCAGGAGTGGGCCATTCAGCCCCTCAAGCCTGCTTCACCATTCGGTAAACTCATGGGTGATAGTCTACTTCAATTCTAACATCCCGTTCTATCCCCATATCCCTTCTTTCTCTTGCTATCCAATAATCTATTGGTTTTGAATATACTCAAAAGCTGCGAATCAAGGGTCTCTGTGGTACACAATTCCAAAGATCATGATCCTTTGAATGAGGAAATTTCCCTTCATCTCTGTCCCAAACCCCTTGTTCGGAGTCTCTGATCCCTGGTCTGAATTTTGGCCGATTGTGTGCCTACTCGGTGGGTCTGTAAATGGCCGCAAATCGTGCTCCCGTCTGTCGGTCCCAGAACACAATTTCACTCTGGCTGGCCGGTTAATGGCCATCCAACGTGAATCACACTCTGGGAAAGGCTGAGGTGGATGGGGAGAGAGCGAACGCTGAGAAAGGGAGGGTTGAGGGCGGGCGTTCCCAATGAGCCTCCCTCAGGGGGATGGCCGCTGTGGAGCTGTCTCAAGGGAGCCGGAGAGGAAAATAAATGTCAACATTGGGCGGAATTTTCCGGCCTTTCCCGCCGGCAGGATCTTCCGGTCCCACATATGGTGATCCCCGGCGGCGGGTACCACGGCAGCTGAAGCCATGGGCTACGCAAAGCCTGTAGACATCCGTGGGACCGGAAGATTCCGCTGCCAGTCAATGGCAGGCCGCCTCTGCCGTTGAAAAGCACAGCGTGCGGGGGATCGGAAATTCCCGCCGATGAATACTTAAACGTAAAGGCCGTCTTGCTGTTGAGCCTTCCTGTCAACTGCAAAGGAATAGGGACCACGTAAAATCCCAAACTCGCACATGTGCCTGCCGACTGAAATATTGTGAGGCGGCGCGATGACATCGGGGCGCACGCCTAAACTTTCTGACCCTAGTTTTAAGCTCGCCAGCGAGGGGTAACCTCCACTCAGCATCCTCCCTGTTAAGCCCCATCAGAATTTTCTAAGTTTTGTTGAGATCGCCTCTCAGTTTTCTGAACGCTGAAGGCCTAATCTATTCAATCTCTTCTCATTGCTCCAGGTGTCCAATTCCTTGATTATCCGTCAAGGCCAATGGCCCAAAGCAAACATCGCCTAAATCCAAAGTTAATTCAGAATGAAAATCTATAAAAATGCCCCTCTCATTGAAAGTTGAATTTCCGGCAGAGTTTTAGGCCTGTGACTAAACTTCATTGCTTTCAGTCTGCTTGGCTCATGCCTACATAATAATAGAGCCCAAATTCACACAGGGCTCACTCGAAACAGCCCAGGGGAAACATGTAATCAATCTGCAGGTTACTAAGTAGAGCAAAGCATTCAGAACGTTCACCCAGTTGAGAGGAATGTTTCCTCTCTGAGATTCATTTTGAGTGAGATCTCATGCCTATGTGATCTAAACCATTGTGTTGTTTCTGCCTTTGGGCAAAATAACATCACACAATCACTTCAAGGTAATTTTCTGACTTCGCACAGTATCAAAGAGCTGTGCTCATGTAATACATATCAGGCATGTGCAGCAGACCATTTTCCAACTATGATTTCCCATGACGGTCGGGTGAGTTCACGCCCCACTCCTGATTTAAGTGAGTTCCCGCCTGACCCCTGATTTAATCTAGACCGACACTTCACTGAGCGAGTTCGGTATTGTCTGAACACAGCATGGCTGCTGGGTGGAACCACAACATGATTTTGCAATATAACTGCAAGTCTTTTTCCTTCTTTAAGTCAACCTCAGTCTCCAGATACATTTGCTAATTTCATTTGAGTCCTGACCTTTCATTCTGCCCTGGATTGAGGTTGCAGCTTAAATCTCATTTGTAATGCCCAGTTGAAATTCAAATAGTTGCTTTCTTCCGTATATAATGAAATGTATGGACTTGTTTTACCATTGTAGTGAAGTGTGATTTTCTGTTGCAGGTCTCGTTCAGACAGTGAAAGATCACATAACAAAGCCAACAGCTATGGCTCGCGGGCGAGTTGCTCATCTAATTGAATGGAAGGGTTGGGGTGCACACGGGCGAGGATGTAATACATACCCGATGGATGAAGCCCATTACTTCAGTCTCACTGATGAACTGAAGGAGGCTCGCTTTGCAGCTGGTAAGATGAGCAACGCTGTGTTTGACATTGTGTCCCACTCAACGTGCACAGAGATGAAAGTAGGGCGGCACAGTGGTTAGCACTGCTGTCTCACAGCACCTGGGACCCGGATTCAATTCTGACCTTGGGCGACAGTCTGTGTGGAGTTTGCAGGTTCCCTCCATGCCTACATAGGTTTCCTCCGGGTGCTCCGGTTTCCTCCCACAGTCCAAAGATTTGGGGGTTAGGTGGATTCGGCATGCTAAATTTCCCCTTACTGTCTAAAGGTTAGATGGGTGACGTAGATGGGGCGAGAGATTGGGCCTAGGTAGGGTGCTCCTTCTGAGGGTCGATGCAGACTTCTTGGGCTGAATGTCCTCTTTCTGTACTGTAGGGAATCTGTGATAAAGCAGTCAGTTAGACTACCAGTTCAGAATTTTAATATAAATTTAGAGTACCCAATTTTCTTTTTTATTAAGGGGCAATTTAACGTGGCCAATCCACCTAACCTGCATGGCATTGTGTTGTGGGGGTGAGACCCACGCAAACACGGGGAGTGTGTGCAAACTTCACATGGAGACAGTGACCTGGGGCCAGGATTGAACCTGGGTGCTCAGTGCATAAGGCAGCAGTGCTAACCACTGCGCCACCGTGCCACCATACACTACCAGTTCTAAACTAAATGTCTACTCAAACAATATGAGGGCGGGGGTGCACAGTGCCCATCTTCCCTCTGCCCCAATTCGACCCTTTGTGTCACTGTAGTTTTCAAGTAACAGCACATGGTCAAAGTATTTGAAACTGATTCAAAACTAAAATAGGAGCTGCTGTGTAGTTTCAAGCCTTGATCCGTTGATCTAAAACTTGACGTATGTAAACTGGTGAAGTACTGTTACTGCTATTGATGTCCAGACTCTCTACCAAACGGAAGTGGCCAAGGCTGGTCTTCTGCTTCAATGCTTTCCCGCTTCCACTTAGCACCTCAGTGTGGAAAATCTGTGCTGAGGACAGAACTGCAAAGCCCCAACCAGATTCTTTTTCAAACAATCCATCATCTACAAGGAGATATTGAGCAATTTCTGGGTTGAACTGGGACTGCAAATATGGGCAGGGTTGGAGCCCACCATGACCCACCCATTTCCACACCCACTAGATTGCCTGCAAGAACTAACAGGCGAGGCTGAATTTTCGTCTGGACTTGGGAAAATCTGATTGGCGCACTTGCACAGCTCGCAAAATGCATGGCCAATCCCATGTGTGGGTTTACGCGGTCTTTTCAAACAGTGGTTGTGTCCAGTTTACATTTTGAAAGCTGGGATGGGGTGTGTGAGGTCAGATGCTCATAAGGCCTGGCTCAGTTCTCTAACACAGCAGCCCAGCTCCCAAATTCATTTAAAGGCCCCTACTTTTCACCCTATTCCTACTCCATGCCATCTCACATTTCCCAAAGTCACCACTTGCCAATTCTATGTCCCATCCCACCCTATACTCCTCACATGCCACATTCCACATCTATGTCCCCATCACTCCATTCACCTTGATGTCCTCGTGCCACCCCATCCCACCTCTATTTCCCCTTGGTACCTCACATTCCCCATGCTTCTTTCCCTCCACCCCCCCTCCAATATATCCTCCACTGAATTCATAGAATCTATAGAATTCCTACAGTGCAGTCGGAGGCCAGTCAACAAATCATTCTGCACCAACCCTCCGAAAGAGCACCCTACCCCTAGGCCCACTCCACTGCCCTTTCCCCATAACCCCACCCAACTGGCACATTTTTGGACACTAAGGGACAACTTAGCATGGCCAATCTGCCTAGTTTACACACCTTATCTTTGGACTGTGGGGGAAAAAAAACACACAGACACGGGGAGAATGTGCAAACTCCACACAGTCACCCAAGGCCACAATCAAATCCGGGTCCCTGGCGCTGTGAGGCAGCAGTGCTAAGCAAGGTGCCACCTACCCCCCTCCCCCCCCCCCCCCCCCCCCCCCCAAAAGCCACTCACCCAGTATGCACTATGTCATGTTCTCAGGAGCTGTCCTATGGTAATAGGAATGATCTTAAAATCATTAGAAAACCATTGAACCTCTGACAATCTAAGAAAACTCTGGATTGAAACTCACTATCATTGAGTCAGGACCAAAAATACAAAGGCAAAAAAAAGATGCAATCCTTTAAGTGCCTACTTAAACATTCCCCAATTAGTGACAGCTACTCTCACCTACAGCTGGTGCATGAGCTTCATTGTGATAGGATTAATAATTCATGCCTTTGTTACCTCTAGATTCAACTATTCCAATGCACTCCTGGCTGGTTTCCCACTTCTGCCCACTCTAAACTTGAGACAATCCAACACTCTGCTGCCTGTGCCTTAACTCACAGCAAGTCCCGTTCCCCTATCACCCCCGTGCTCGCTGACCTACATTTGCTTCTGTCAAGCAATGTCTGGATTTCAAACTTCTCAATTTCATTTTTTTTCTCGAATCCCTCCATGGTCTTGCCCCTCCCTATCGCTCTAATCTGCTCCAACCCCACAACCCTCCGAGATATATTTGCGCTCATCCAATTGTTGTGCGTCCTAATTTTAATCACTTGACCATGGATGGCCGTGCCTTCTGTTGCCTGGGCCCAAATCTCTGGAATTCCCATCCTGCACCTCACCACCTTTCTTTCCTCCTTTCAGACACATCGCTTTGACCAAGCTTTTAGTCATCTGACCCAATATGTCCAAGTGTGGCTTGGTACCAAACTTTGCTTCATTATCTGCCTGTAAAGCACATTGGGATGTTTCACTGTGAATTCAGGTTGTTGTTGAAATCACCCCTGTAGCATAACAAAACGCTCCCCGGCACTTTGCAAGGGGGAGAGGTTTTGGACAGCAGGCAGACATTGGAAAGATAACAGAACGTGGTATCTTCTGAAGAGAGAGGTTTTGGGAGGGCTTTTGAACCGCAACGGAGCAAATCTAAGGGGTTTGACAGTGGGACCATTGGCAGGTTTATCAGATGCAGGCTTGCATTTTGCAAACAGGGGAGGCTACAAATTTCAAGGTTAAAACCCCACTGCCTTCCACAACTGGCGGGAACCCCCAAAAATGAATTATATATTTGATTGCAGCAACAAGATCCTGATTCAGTTTCACACTATGCTTCATTCAGTTTGATTTTACTTTGACTTGGATTATTTTTTTAATGCTATCCAACTGAGGTATAATTGGTGTCACTGGTTTCCGTTTCGTCATACCGGGGTTTGCCCAGTGCCGTCTCTTTTGGTCCAGTTAAACTCGCTTTGGTTCCTGTCAGTTATTGCGCTTAATGTTGATAGTCTTTTTCTTGAGCATTCGCTGGTTAATTCGGTCTATTTTGTTTTTGAATAGGCGTCGCTGAACAATTTGCCATTACTGAAGCAACACTGAGTGCTTGGTCCTCTCCAGATGCAGAAGAGGTGGTTGGTGGCAGTAGTCTGAGCAACACAATTGACTACCTCAGTGGGTCAAACCTTTTTAATTCTTTCCTTCTATTTATTATCCATCGGTCATGTCGAAGTTGATTTGGATGAAAAGGCCCCTCTTCTTATCTAATGTCATTGCGAAATCATTCTGTTGCTGATGTGATTCCAGTCATCTTCCCCTGTCTCACGTTCCAGTTGGGCTGGTTTAGCACACTGGGCTAAATAGCTGGCTTTTAAAGCAGACCAAGGCAGGTCAGCAGCATGGTTCAATTCCCGTACCAGCCTCCCTGAACAGGCGCTGGAATGTGGCGATTAAGGGCTTTTCACAGTAACTTCATTGAAGCCTACTCGTGACAATAAGCCATTTTCATTTCATTTCAGTTGTTGACCATTCCCTAAAGAAATATACAGAGTCATTGAGTTTTATCGCACAGCAAGAGGCCCTTCGACCCATCCTGCCTGTGCTGGCCATCAATTCTATTCCCATTTTCCGGCACTTGCTCCACAGCCTTGTCTGCTATGGTGCTTCAAGTGGAATTCCTGCCTTGACCACCCATTTCAGGCAGTGAGTTCCAGATTCCCACCAACCTCTAGGTGAAAAGGTTCCCCCTCAGATCCCCTCTAAATCTCCTGCCCCTTACCTTAAATCTATGCCCCTTCATTATTGACCCCTCTATTAAGGGGAACTGTTCCTTCCTATCTGCCCTATTTATGTCTCTCATAATTTTGCGCACCTCAATCAGGTCCTCCCTCAGCCTTCTCTGCTCCAGCCCCAGCCTATCCAGTCTGATTGATTGATTGATTGATTTTTGATTGATATTTATTGTCTCATGTACCGAAGTAAAGTGAAAAGTATTTTTCTGCAGCCAAGGGAGCGTACACAGTACGTACATAGTAGACGAAAGAATAATCAACAGAGTACATTGACAAATGGTACATCAACAAATAGAGATTGGTTACAGTGCAGAACAAGGGCCAAACAAAGCAAATACATGAGCAAGAGCAGCTTAGGGCGTCGTGAATAGTGTTCTTACAGGGAACAGATCAGTCCGAGGGGGAGTAGTTGAGGAGTCTAGTAGCTGTGGGGAAGAAGCTGTTCCTATGTCTGGATGTGCGGGTCTTCAGACTTCTGTATCTTCTCATGGAAGGGTCTGGAAGAAGGCAAAGCCTGGGTTGGAGGGGTCTCTGACAATGCAGTCTGCCTTCCTGAGGCAGCGGGAGGTGTAGACAGAATCAATGTGGGGGTGGCAAGCTTGTGTGATACGTTGGCTGAGTTCACCACACTCTGCAGTTTCTTGTGATCTTGGGCCGAGCAGTTGCCATACCAGGCTGTGATGCAGCCGGATAGGATGCTCTCTATGGCACATCTGTAGAAGTTTGTGAGAGTCGATGCAGACATGCCGAATTTCTTTAGCTTCCGTAGGAAGTAGAGACGTTGTTGGGCTTTCTTGACTGTTGCATCAATGTGAGTGGACCAGGACAGACTGTTGGTGATGGCGACCCCTAGGAACTTAAAGCTATCAACCATCTCCACTTCGGAGCCATTGATGCAGCCGGGAGTGTGTGTCGTGCTACCCTTCCTGAAATCGATGATCAGTTCCTTGATCTTTCCAACATTTAGAGAGAGGTTGTTTTCAGTACACCATGTAACCAAGTGATCTATCTCCCTTCTGTAGTCTGATTCATCATTGTTTGAGACACAGTCATATCATCCGCAAACTCTCAACATCACTGAAACGATCGAGCCCAGGCAACATCCTGGTGATTCGCCTCTGTACCCTTTCTAGTGCAATCACTTCCTTCCTACAGTGTGGTGGCCAGAGCTGCACAGGGTACTTTATCTGTGGCCTAACCAGGGTTTTATACAACTCCATTATAACCACCCTGCTCTTATATTCTATACTCAGCTAATAAACAATAGTAGAAACCAATACAGGGAAATCTATTGTCAACTTGTCAGACTACACCCATCAACCAGATGAAATCGGTCCTCAGCAGAGGGCTCAGTTTCTGCACCACCACCAAAATGGACCCCATCAGTCTTAGAACATAGAACATAGAACAGTACAGCACAGAACAGGCCCTTCGACCCTCAATGTTGTGCCGAGCCATGATCACCCTACTCAAACCCACGTATCCACCCTATACCCGTAACCCAACAACCCCCCCCCCCCCTTTAACCTTACTTTTATTAGGACACTACGGGCAATTTTTTTTAGCATGGCCAATCCACCTAATCTTGCGGCAGACACGGAGGAATTCATCAGGCGAATGAGACTCCGCGAGTTCTTCCACAGACCACAAGAGGCTGACAGCGAACCCAATGAGACAACCAATGAACCGGAACAGCAGACCGAGAGATCTGCGATGCGGCAACCGAAGAGGAAAGAGTCGAATTGGACCCCTCCAGAAGGCCTCTGCCCTAGACTCGACATGTATGCACAAGCCATCAGGAGTCGCGTCAATGCCAGATTCATCAGTCGCATTCATAAGACAGCCCCGAACATCACCCAAGCAGAACGCAACCCCCGCGTTCCCAAGAACAACCGCAACATCGTCATCAATAAAAGCAGACAAAGGAGGGGCCACCGTCATACTGAACAGAACGGACTCCCTGCGTTGGAGATCTCTACTGCCTTCCGAAAATCTTCCCATACCAGCCTCCCCGAACAGGCGCTGGAATGTGGCGACTTGGGGCTTTTCACAGTAACTTCATTTGAAGCCTCCTTGTGACAATAAGCGATTTTCATTTCATTTCATTTTCAAATACACAATGCCAACACATCAGGTCAGCCTATCGTATCAGGCAATGGGACCCTGTGTGAGAACCTCTCTGGCTACATCGAGGGCATCTTGAAACCCATCGTACAAGGAACATCCAGCTTCTGTCGCGACACAAAGGACCTCTTACAGAAACTCAGCACCCATGGACCAGTTGAACCAGGAACATTCCTCATCACAATGGATGTCTCGGCACTCTACACCAGCATCCCCCATGACGACGGCATTGATGCAACAGCCTCAGTACTCAACACCGACAACTGCCAATTTCCAGACGCAATTCTGCAACTCATCTGCTTCATTCTGGATCACAATGTCTTCACTTTCGACAAAAAGTTCTTCATCCAGGCACATGGAACAGCCATGGGGACCAAATTCGCACCTCAATATGCCAACATCTTCATGCACAAGTTTGAACAAGACTTCCTCAACACAGGACCTTCAACCGACGCTATACACCAGATACATCGATGACATTTTTTTCCTTTGGACCCACGGCGAAGAATCACTGAAATGAATACACGATGATATCAATAAGTTCCATTCCACTATCAGACTCACCATGGACTACTCTCCAAAATCATTTGCATTCTTGGACACACTCATCTCCATCAAGGACGGTCACCTCAGCACTTTGCTTTACCGCAAGCCCACGGATAACCTCACGATGCTCCACTTCTCCAGCTTCCACCCTAAACACATTAAAGAAGCCATCCCCTATGCACAAGTCCTCCGTATACACAGGATCTGCTCAGACGAGGAGGAAGGAACAAACATCTACAGACACTAAAAGATGCCCTCGTACGAACGGGATATGGCGCTTGACTCATCGATCGACAGTTCCAACGCGCCACAGCAAAAAACTGCACCAACCTCCTCAGAAGACAGCCACGGGACACAACCAACAGAGTACCCTTCATCGTCCAGTATTTCCCCGAAGCGGAGAAACTATGATATCTTCTTCGCAGCCTTCAGCATGTCATCGATGAAGACGAATATCTTCCAAGGTCATCCCCATTATTTGGCTTCAAACAACCGCGCAACCTCAAACAAACCATTGTTTGCAGCAAACTACTCAGCCTTCAGAACAGAGACCACGACACTACACAACCCTGCCATGGCAATCTCTGCAAGACATGCCAGATCATCGACATGGATACCACCATTACACACAAGAACACCATCCACCAGGTATGCAGTACATACTCGTGCAACTCAGCCAACGTTGTCTACCTCATACGCTGCAGGAAAGGATGTCCCGAAGCGTGGTACATTTGGCGAGACTGTGCAGACCCTGCGACAATTAATGAATGGACATCGCACGACAATCACCAGGAATGTTCCCTTCCAGTCGGGGAGCACTTCAGCAGTCAAGGGCATTCAGCGTCTGATCTCCGGGTAAGCGTTCTCCAAGGCAGCCTTCAGGACGCGCGACAACGCAGATTCGCCGAACAGAAACTCATAGCCAAGTTCCGCACACATGAGTACGTCCTCAAACGGGACCTTGGATTCATGTCGCATTACATTCAACCCCCACCATCTGGCCTGGGCTTGCGAAATCCTACCAACTGTCCTGACTTGAGACAATTCACACCTCTTTAACCTGTGATTACCCATCTGTCTGGATCTGTAAAGACTTAATTACCTGCAAATACTCGCATTCAAAGCATTGTCTTGCATCTTTGACTTTGTGTATATATATGTTTCTGGCATCTACCTCTTCATTCACCTGAGGAAGGAGCAGTGTTCCAAAAGCTAGTGATTTGAAACAAACCTGTTGGACTTTAACCTGGTGTTGTAAGACTTCTTACTGTGCTCACCCCTGTCCAACATCGGCATCTCCACATCATCAGCCAATAAAGGCAGATATTCCATATGCCATGTTCGAACATGTGTCCTAAATGTTCCTTTCCGCACCTTGAGCTGAATCTGTCTAATCTTCCCGCCCTGATCTGTCTAAAAGTATTCCTCTGGGTTAACTTTCTCGGTCAAATTAATTGTTTTTTAAAAATTCTTTCTCGGGGTGAGGGCATAGTTGGCTAGACCAGCATTTGTTGCCCATCCCTAATTGTCCTTCAGAAGGTGGTGTATGCCACCTTCTTGAACTGTTGCAGTCCATGTGATGTAGTTACACCCACAATGCTGTTAGGGAAGAAGTTATAGGGTTTTGACCCAGCGACTGTGAAAAATCAGCAATATAATTATAAGTCAGGATGGTGAGAGGCTTGGTGGGAAACTTGCAGGTAGTGGTGTTCACTTGTTTACTTCTGTAATGTCCCCTCTGGGCCCTGTTTCTTCTCAAAACTGAACAGTCCCAGTTTGGTAGTACAATACTTGAGTATTGCTGAAAAAAAGGGACATGCAATTGAAGATTTTCATCTTGCACTTATCAGGTCTGCTCGCAAGATAAACCGACAATAAAGGGTACAACACTTTAAACTGCATGAGAAGAGTGTGTTGATTGGTTGGCAAGTGAACTCTGATGATAGAGGTGTTGCCATGGAGATGCAGCACCGCTAAGCTTTTCGTTCAAATTCAAACCAGGCAGGTCAACTCTGATTGGTCAAGGCAGTGCCATAGGGAATGAATCAGGGAATGGCTGACCCCCAAACTTTTGTTCAGTTGTTGGGAAAAAAGTAATAGAACATACAGTGCAGAAGGAGGCCATTCAGCCCATCAAGTCTGCACTGACCCACCCAAGCCCTCACTTCCACCCCATCCCCGCAACCCAATAACCCCACCTAACCCTTTTTTGGTACGAAGGGCAATTTAGCACGACCAATCCACCTAACCTGCACGTCTATGGACTGTGGGAGGTAACCGGAGCACCCGGAGGCAACCCACGCAGACACGGGGAGAACTTGCAGACTCCGCAGAGACAGTGACCCAGCGGAGAATCGAACCTGGGACCCTGGAGCTGTGAAGCCACAGTGCTATCCACGTGTATGGAAATGCTCCTTGTGGCTGTAAAGGACAATATGAACATAAACGAAGGACAGCCAATCCCCTTGCCAAAGCCATGACCAATCAGAAGTCAACCTGCTTGGTTTGCAACAGTTAACTGTTCCCTGGTGCATTCACCATGGCGACACTGCCACCAATCAGATTCCACATGCAAATCAATAAGCGCTTCTTGTCATGCAGAATAAACTGTTGTTCCCTTTATAATTGATTAATTGTGCATAGCTAATCTGATGATAGCAAGATGAAAATCTTATCTAGTGTAATGATGCACTTTCAGAGACTTCATCAGTGAACATAAAGGGATTTATTAACAAGCCTTCAAGAGCAGCAGCATGTTTGCTGCTAATTCTAAAATAACTCTGCCTAGGAGAGCTCCTCTTCCGGGGTGATTCCCCACTCTGAGTCCTGATTGGTCATCCAGGCCAGGTGACCCTTACTCTGCTGTGTTGTCCTTAAAGGGACAATCACTACACCTAGCATGTTTCTTTCTCCAACCGCACTCAAGTCCCAGTTTCTTGTTACTCACTATAACCTTCAAACAAGAAGTGGATTCATGCAACAAACAAACTTCCTGGTTACTGAAACAGGCACTGGCTTTCATTATGTGATGGATTCATTCAAATATACAGTGCAACCAGGCAGCACGGTGGCGCAGTGGTTAGCACTGCGGCCTCACGACGCCGAGGTCCCAGGTTCGATCCTGACTTTGGGTCACTCTCAGTGTAGCGTTTTGTACATTCTCCCCGTGTTTGCGTGGGTTTCGCCCCCACAACCCAAAGATGTGAGGGAGGTGGATTGGCCACGCTAAATTGCCCCTTAATTGGAAAAAATTAATTGGGTACTCTAAATTTGTCAAAAAAAATGTAGAGTGCAGAAAGAGGTAATTGACCTCATCATGTCCATGCTGTTGCTCTTTGAGTGGCAACTTTCCAAATCCACTTCTCTTGATTTATTCCAGTAACCCTGAAGATTATTGCTTTTCAAATGCTTATCTAATCACCTCTATTGTGTCTGTCCCAATGGTCACTTGAGGTAAGAGTTCCTAACTTTCCTCTTTATTGTTCTGGTCAGTCAATGCCACCAGGCAAACACATCATCACTACTGCAATAGCTTGGCCAAGGCCAGTCTTCTCATGATAACCCCCTTTATTAAAGTAACAAAAAGGGCCATTGCCTCGTCCCAGCCCGGGGGCCTCCAGAGATGCTGCACTATATTGGAACTGCGGGTTTCAAATACCCCCCCCCCCCCCCCCCAACCCCACGCACCTCCTACTGGATGAGCCTCCGCCCGCTCAGTAGAGAAATTCATACTCCACGGAGCCCATGAGATCTGTTGCTGATCCCCCGTATCCCTCATGGTCATGATAACAACTATCCTCATTAAAAACTCTTATAAGGTGGGCAGCACGGTGGTGAAGTGGTTACCACTGCTGCCTCACAGAACCGAGGACCCGAGTTCGACGCCGGATCACTGTCCCTGTGGAGTTTACACATTCTCCGCGTATCTGGGTGGGTCTCGCCCCCACAACCCAAAGATGTGCAGGGGAGGAGGATTGGCCATGCCAAATTGCCCCTTAATTGGAAAACAAAATTGTGTACTCTAAATTTATTAAAGAAAAAAAAAACCGATAAGCTTTAAATGTTCAATCAGATCACCTCTTGGTCTCTTTTTTAAAATGAAAATAGCACCGTTTTGAGACTTTCTTCACAACCATACCCTCTCAATCCTGAAATTGTTTTGCATCCTTTCCATGATTTGAATATCCTCCTTTTCATAGAATTTACAATGCAGAAGGAGGCCATCCAGCCCATCAGGACCGCACCAGCCCTTACAAAGAGTATCCCACTCAAGCCAACATATCTACCCTATCCCCGTAACCCCACTTAACCTTTTTCGACACTAAGGGCAATTTATCATGGCCAAGCTACCTAACCCGCACATCTTTGGACTGTAGGAGGAAACCGGAGCACACCCACGCAGACACAGGGAGAACGTGCAGACGCTGCACAGACAGTGACGCAAGCCGGGAATCGAACCCAGGTCCCTGGCGCTGTGAAGCAATTGTGCTAACCACTATGCTACTGTGCTGCCCCGTGCTGTCCCTCCTTATACTGGGATGTCCAGAACCATGCACAGTATTCCAAGTGTGGCCTAATATTTTACACCAGTTCACCTGACTTCCTTGCTTTTATACTTTTTGTCCGAGATATAACATGGTAAATTAACCATTTAGCTTGAGTTCCACATTCCCTTCCCAGACTAAGTGCAGCAATCACAGGGACTTACCAGCATAATCAATATCAAGACTCCTCTCTAAATGATTCAATAATTTTCCCAACATGCCACTGATAACTATAATCAGAGTGGGCAAATTGCCAACAAGCCTTGTGTCTAACCAGCAGAAGGCATTCAACAGTAACCCAGTGGGAATCCATAATCTGAGTATTATGTTTTGGGCTGTTATACTGTGCATAGTATTAAGAGCTAACAGAAAGATGGATGACGTAGCTGGTGGGATGGTCTTCATTTTCTATTGACATGCATATTTCAGTCACTGCTCTCTCACTCCCCCATCCTACAGAAATGTTAGGTGAGGTTGGGGATTAAGCACTAAACAGTTAGTTTGTTTCAAATTATGTTATGTTCAAGTAAACTGGAAAATAACTCAGATCATCTCAAGATTATCTTACATCTCACTGATGTGAGAAATACTTGTCCTAAGAATTTGTTCACTCCTCACTCAATACAACAGCTGTATTTGTGAAGGCTACCTTTGCTGCCAATGTCATGCATTGTGCAGTTCATTGCTGGAGAGAGAATAGGCAATTGCCAGGACCAAAGATGGCACTGCTCCAATCATCACAGCTCTGTTTTAGGCAGCGGGGTTCCTTGATCTATCCTTTAAGGCATCCTTAATTGCTCCATAAAACTAACAGTTCCAAATCCACTGGATGGATAAAATACCTAAACTTAACTGTATGAATCTGTATTCAACTAATTATTTTAAATTGCAACGTCGCATATTTTACCCATAGTGGGACAGAAGTGGATTAAAAGGACTATATGGAGGAAAGTCGCAGATTGTATCTCGTTTCATTAAATGCGTTTTTTTTTCCTGCACACCTTTGGACTGTGGGAAGAAGCCGGAGCAAACCCAGGCAGACGTGGGGAGAAAGTGCAAACTCCACACTGACAGGTACCCAAGGCTGGAATTTGAACCCAGGGCCTGGTGCTGTAAGGCAGCAGAGCAAAGCTCTGTGCCACCACGTTGCCAGTCTGGAGACTTTGCAGATACTGATCCTTTTTACAAAGACAGTTCCCAGCAATTCTCATTCAGCTTTACCATGGCAGCCGTCCATATTACTTAATCCTTTGTCATTGCCATAGACGTCAATTACAACAACACTACTAATAACCAATCAAGTGCACAGTCTGTTACAAGTGCTAAGCGATTTCAAATGCTGTGCTGCTTTTAGACTAAGGCGGGTATTGAAGCAGTTCACACCAAGTTAAAGTGTGATTCTCTTAGTGATGAGCTTCTGGATACAACTGTTAGAGGTAATTAGCAGAGGCAGCTGCTAAGTGAGACTTTCTGTTTATTTAACGTTTGTGGGAAAACTCTATTAATGCAAAGAGCCCGCTGCAAATTGTGGGAAGGGTAACAGCACAACAGCACGGTAGCATGGTGGTTAGCATAAATGCTTCACAGCTCCAGGATCCCAGGTTCGATTCTCGGCTGGGTCACTGTCTGTGCGGAGTCTGCACGTCCTCCCCCTGTGTGCGTGAGTTTCCTCCGGGTGCTCCGGTTTCCTCCCACAGTCCAAAGATGTGCGGGTTAGGTGGATTGGCCATGCTAAATTGCCCGTAGTGTCCTAAAAAGTAAGGTTAAGGGGGGGTTGTTGGGTTACGGGTGGATACGTGGGTTTGAGTAGGGTGATCATGGCTCGGCACAACATTGAGGGCCGAAGGGCCTGTTCTGTACTGTACTGTTCTATGTTCTATAACATGCTCTGGGAATGAAAAGTGGATGAATATTTCAATGATTCATAGAGTGCCCAATGAGTTCCTCATTTCTAATCCTTTGGAAAGTAATGCTAGTTTGATGCAGCTTTTCTCTTTTTTTTAGATACAGACGAAATGTACCTGGAAGATCAGTCTCCCAGCGGATCACAAACCTTTTACCCTTCCAGTGTTGAAGGTCCCTGCACTGTCTTAGCTCCTGTTTCTTCATATGGAGCCAGTTTATCTGGTGAGCCAGTGCAAACAGACATGACTATAGTACAACCTTCCCACAATGGATCTCTCGCAGAAACGTTCCTGACTTGCGACCCTCCTAACTGCTTGTCTCTTCCAGAAACCACTTCCGGTGGAGCAGAATTACATAGAACAGTGCGGCAGAGCACTGGCAGTCACCCACATCATTCACGCTCCAGCAACAGCAGCTCGCTCATGGAAGACGATGTATTTTATAACTAGAACGAGAAATTAAGATCAGAAGCTGTAGTCTTGGACAAGGGTCCACTTCCTTTGTCATTCCATTTTAACTTTGTGTGTGTTTGATATTGAGATATCGGATGATGAAAAATGGATCCTACAGTCGTTCGCGTTGTCCCACAGTTTGGGGGGGGAGGAGAGGGTGGTTTAGAAATCAGCAGCGATTCCTGCTTTTCATCACCATCCAGTGAATGTTGCTGGATGCTGACATTCGGAACGAATTGAGCTTCGCGGTTAAACAGGTTTCAGAAACCCAAGCCTTAAAAGCTAAAAAGCATTCAACTGGCCTCTCATCATAACTCCTGTGGGAAATTGTTAAAGCTTGCGGGGAAATGGTGTTCAAGTCTCAGACTGGCACATAAGGAATGATCAGTTGGACAAGGTGGATACTCCTGAAAAAAAATCAACTTCCCTGGGAGAGGAGGGGGGAGGGGAGATTAGAATGAAATTCAGGTATGTTTTGGCTACAACAGAGACCCCTAGTCAAGTATTACATTGCTGTAGTATAGAGCATTTGCCTTAAAATAAAATCTACCATTATAATCTTGACAGTAAACATGTCTAACCTTGGCACAGCCCACTTGTTGCTACTTGAACAGGGGGAGACAATGGTGTAGTGGTAATGTCACTTGCCTAGTTATCCAGAGACTCTGGTTAATCCTCTGGGGGCCAGGTTCAAATCCCACCATAGCAGTGGTGACATTCTGATTTCAAGGAATTAACAAATGATGACTGTGAAACCATTGTTGTAAAACTCATCTGATTCACCTCCATTTAAGGAGGAAATTTGTTGCCCTTACCTGGTCTGGTCTACATGTGCCAATACTGCCCACGCCCAATGAAGAATATGTTTTTTTAAATTGTTTGTTTAATTTCTTAAGACCTTTTTACCAAAGCTCAGTTTGACCCTTCAGGTATTAGTCATCCCCTACCCCAATTAGCACGTTGTCAGTCTCCCTCAACAGCCATGTAATGTGTAAAACATTTTGTCAAGTGCAAGTTCGCACGGCCGTGCGGCGAATATCTGATGAATGGCTGTGATTTACTATCTGTCTTTGTTGTGAATTGTACTTGGAATTCAACCACACGCAAAAAAAAAATTAAACATCATTGAAATGTGTTATTTTATTTCTTAGACTATTCTAGAAAGGCTTCTAAAATTAGACAAACAACCCCAGAGGTGTATACCGTAGGAAGAAGGGAGTTTGGATTGGAAAACATTTTTTTGGGACAAGCAGCTGACAAATATTGAAACATGGAAAGTGGAACATCTAAATATCCCATAGCCCACACATGCTGAAGTAAGGTCAAAGGTCTGGTCAAATGTACTGGTAGCAATGAGCATAGAATCATAGAATTTAATAATCATAATATTACAGTACAGAAGGAGACCATTCAACCCATCGAGTCTGCACTGGCCCTCGGAAAGAGCACCCTACTTAAGCCCACACCTCCACCCTATCCCCGTAACTCAGTAACCCCTTCTAAACTTTTTTTGGACACTAAGGGCAATTTAAGATGGCCAATACACCTAACCTACACATCTTTGGACCATGGGAGGAAACCGGAGCAACCCGGAGTAAACCCACAGGGAGAACGTGCAGACTCTGCACAGATAGTGACCCAAGCCGCAAATCGAACCAGGGATCCTGGAGCTGTGAAGCGACAGTGCTAACCACTGTGCTACCGTGCCGCCCCGATTTGGAAGCGTATGAACGTCTTTGATATTTGGAATGACTACATGGACGTAATAACCCAGCCAATCTCCGGGAAGCCCAGCCAAAAGGAAAACTGACAAATTATTTTTGTTTACGATTTCAAGCCAAAGGTGAGTCTCGATGGACCCCTCTCCATTTCTACCCCCTCACACTCTATTAAGAATTATAAAGCCCCCAGAATAAAAGCTGCTCCTGTCCTGATGAGAAGGGTATTAAAGCTTTTGGGTCTCACACTGTATATATCCATATTTAACATGTTTTGGATGAAACCTTATAAATATTGGATGACACCCTGAAGGGTTTATCCTCTTGTTTTGGTGCCTCTCAGTCAAATGGAAGTGGTGATGGCTTTCCACTGACTTAAAAACCCCTCTGGAGTTCTTGTTCCTATGTTGGAGGATGAAATAGCGTGAGGACGGCTGGGCAAAACACGGCTGGGCTTCTTCACTACTTCTGACTCTTCCCCGGATTTTTCAGATGGGACACTCCGAAGTGCTCCTTCATTAAGATAACAGATATTTCTGAGAAGTCAATATAAGATTTAATATCGCCATTCAAATATTTTTGTCTCCCCAAGCAGGAATCTGATTAAGTAACCCACCCATTTATTACTTTGAAAAAATACAGAGTAGTCACATAGCTCGCAATAGCGAAGAACTCAAAACAACTCGTTGCAGGAATTTTAGCTTTTTGGAATGTGGGAGGCACATTTTGAGCGCATTGCCTGGGCGCACAAAGCTTAACGCGTTTGCTGGGTGTTGCTGCAGGAGCGTGTGTCGTGACATAGTGCGCTGAAAGAAAATCCAAGTAATCACGGTGACACATAAAATGGCAGACAACTCTCTTCTGTAATATTTACATCTTGACAGGGCTACGGCCATTGGTGAGATCTTCAATCACCTTCTTCAGCTGATAGAGAGCACAGAGGTATTAGTTAATGAGCAGCCCACAATGCAACAACACGTGAATATGCAGTGCTAAGTCATTGATCTGAATTTAGAAGCAATATTACCATCTCACGCAAACACCGTAAAGATAACGCGCATGCATTAGAAAACGCTTTTTGGTGGCATTTGATGTAGAATCATAGAGGTTTACAGCTTGAAAACTGGCCCTTCGGCCCAACTTGTCCATGCCCCCCTGAATTCTCTGGCTGTTGAGATTCTGCTTTCCTGCTGGCAGCGCACCCTGCCCCCGGGGTTCCCAGCCGTGTGGGATGGCTTCAATGGGAAATCCCATTGCCAAGCAGCGGGAAGAGAGGATCCTGCCGCCAGCCAATGGCGCATCGCCAAGAGACACGCGGCTGGGAGGGGATGGAGAATCCCACCCGTGATCTATCCTTTTGTTGGATAAAGTCCTAGATCCTGGCAGGTTTAGATAACAATAGTTGATAGCTGAATGAAAACAGAAAATGCTGAATAAACTCAGCAGGCCTGGCGGCAACTGTGGAGAGAGAAACAGAGTTAATGTTTCAAGTCTGTGTGACCCCTCTACAGAACTGTTTTTATTTCAAATTTCCAGCATTCGAGGTATTTTATTTTTATTTGATAGTTTTTTTTTTTGTTTTTGAATTTAGAGTACCCAATAATTTTTTTGTTCCAATTAAAGGGCAATTTAGCTTGGCCAATCCACCTACCCTGCACATCTTTAGGTTGTGGGGGTGAAACCCACGCAGACACGGGGAAAATGTGCAAACTCCACACAGACAGTGACCCAGAGCCGGGATCGAACCTGGGTCCTCAGCGCCGCAGTCCCAGTGCTAACCACTGCGCCACATGCCGCTCCTCTTTTATTTGATAGTTGAATGGCCGCCTGATATTATTAAAAACGCTGAAGCCATTGTGAATTGTGAGGCAGGATGCAAATGGATGTTTAAATGGAGAAGATGGTCAGATTGATGCATAGCTTGAAGCTTTACATTAGCAGGAACTCACGCTTCTAGGCACCATGCTTTAGGAAGGATGGACCAGGCTTTAGAGAGGGTGCTGAAAGGATTTACAAGACTAGTTCCAGGGATGAGGTAACTCAGTCACGTGGAAAGGTTGGAGAAACTGGCTTTGGTCACCCAAGAGAGGAGAAAATTAAGAGCAGAGACACCCCCCCTCCCCCCATGGCGTTACGCCTGGCCCATGTTTACACCATCAGGCTCATTTAAATAGGCAGATCTGGATCTCGCCAGGCGGTGTGAGTCAGGTGACTCATGATCGGCCTGGCGCGGTGCCCTATTTGGGGCTCTTGCACAATTCACCTGTTGCACCTGGATCCACGCCGGGCGCAACAGAGTCGCTGAATCACACCCATGGAGAAACCTTATCATTGGCGAAAGGATCCAGAGCCAGAGGACACTGTTATAAGGTGATTGGCAAAAGAAACAATGGAAACCTGAGGGATAACATTATTATGCCACAAATGGTAAGGATCTGGAATGCACTGTCTGAGAGTGTGGTGGAGGCAGATTCACACAGTGAGTGGTTAGGATCTGGAATGCACTGTCTGAGAGTGTGGTGGAGGCAGATTCACACAGCGCGTGGTTGGGATCTGGAATACATTGTCTGAGAGTGTGGTGGAGGCAGATTCACACAGTGAGTGGTTAGGATCTGGAATGCACTGTCTGAGAGTGTGGTGGAGGCAGATTCACACAGTGAGTGGTTAGGATCTGGAATGCACTGTCTGAGAGTGTGGTGGAGGCAGATTCACACAGCGAGTGGTTAGGATCTGGAATGCACTGTCTGAGAGTGTGGTGGAGGCAGATTCACACAGTGAGTGGTTAGGATCTGGAATGCACTGTCTGAGAGTGTGGTGGAGGCAGATTCACACAGCGAGTGGTTAGGATCTGGAATGCACTGTCTGAGAGTGTGGTGGGGACAGATTCACACAGCGAGTAGTTAGGATCTGGAATGTACTGTCTGAGAGTGTGGTGGTGGACAGATTCACACAGCGAGTGGTTAGGATCTGGAATACACTGAGAGTGTGGTGGGGACAGGCTCTATGATCTATGATCTAAGTGGTTGGGATCTGGAATGCGTCTGAGAGTGTGGTGGGAGAGAGATTCATAATGGCTTTCAAAAAGGGATCAAATAAGCATGGAAGAGAAAACAAATTCTAGGATACAAGGGAGTGGAACTAGCTGAATTGATGCTTCAGAGAGCCAGCATAGATTCCACAGGCTGAGTAGCTTCTTTCTGTGCTGTAAACATTCAGCAATTCCAATAGCTGGGAGGAGAAATCAAAGCAGCACTATATTGCTCTGAGGGACTTCTTGAGGCCTAGAAGGACCTGAGGAGGAACATCATTTCATTGCAAAATGCACCCAAAGGGGCAGATCAACAGCTTTGGAATGACAACTGAGCCTCTTTGGAATTGATTACTTCACCATTGTAACATCCTGGGGCTTAGACCAAACATTCTTCCAGATCTTAGTAAGATGTCTGCTAGCACTTGCCAGAAAGTAACACAGGGAACTCCCCACGATAGATTTGCTTAACCCAGAGATTTGCTTGCTCTTTGCATAGGAGGAATCCAATCAAGCGGAGTTCAACTCCAAATTCCAGCTGACTTCCATTTCCATAGAATCCCTACAGTGCAGAAGGAGGCCATTTGGCCCATCAGGTCTGCACGAGACAGTCACCCAAGGCCAGAATCAAACCGGGGTCCCTGGCGCTGTGAGGCAGCAGTGCTAACCGCTGGGCCACCGTGATGCCCTTTGACTTCTGCCTTTGCATCCCATAATCCTGATATTTTATAAGCCGTTCACAGGAGGTAGAAATCCATAGCTACACATCGACACTGGGTGAATGCTCTTTCCTACTATTATCATGCCACTGAACCCAAATAAATGGCTAAAGATCACGGAGTATGTCAATGCCAACATTGAAGGCATTAGGGGAGAGCGTGAGCCTGAGATAAACCAGAAAGTAGCAGCTAAGTGAAGTTGAGATTGGGTTTTAAAACCTGTAGACCATGGCAGGGAAGAAGAATTGAAGGACTGAAGAACTGCTGTAGCTTTGAGATCTTGAGTTATGGTTGGTGGTGGGGAAAAAAGAGAGGGCAGACTTGCATTTATATGGCACTTTTCATGACCATCGGACATATCAGCCAATGAAGCAGCATGGTAGCAGTGTGGATAGCACAATTGCTTCACAGCTCCAAGGTCCCAGGTGCTCCGATTTCCTCCCACAGTCCAAAGATGTGCAGGTTAGGTGGATTGGCCATGCTAAATTGCCCTTAGTGTCCAAAATTGCCCTTAGTGTTGGGTGGGGTAACTGGGTTATTATAGGGTGGAGGTGTTGACCTTGGGTAGGGTGCTCTTTCCAAGAGCCGGTGCAGACTCGATGGGCCGAATGGCTTCCTTTTGCACTGTAAATTCTATGATAAATTCACAACGCCGTACTAAAACTTAATGATGTGCTTGTAATTTTGCTACATGACATTTGCCCTTTGATCTCAGCTGCCTTGGATATTTTCTTTAGAATCTTCACCACTGAAAACCCATGGGACGCTGAATAGTTTACCACATTTCACATGATCCTTCAATTTCTGTTGAAATAAATAAATCATTTTCAGCGACTTTGGCTTCAATTTGCTTAGGGAAGAAAGGGAAGGAACAGGGAGCATGTCTGTGGTTTGGAGCAGGGGATGAGAATGGGGAGCCTTGTTTCACACTCAGCAGCCGGTCAGATTGACAATGGGACGGGAAAGTGGTGGCAGAGTAACCCACGTGGACTACAGCAGTTCAAAACATTAGCTGAACACTACCTTCTCAAGGGCAATTAGGGTTGAACAATAAATGCTGACCCAGCCAGCAACGGCCACATCCTGTGAAAATAAACAAAGACTGTTGGGGTTCGTCCCTGCCAACTGGGAAAGATCAAAGTTTGTTGAGGGGATGGGAGGAAAGGCAAAAACAGGTAAGAATGCTTGGCAGAAATGGAGTGTGGGCGTGGTGGTCCCTCCAGGCCATACATCATCCTGACTTGGAAATATATTCCCATTCCTTCACTCTCGCTAGATCAAAATCTTGGAACTCCCTCCCTAACAGCACTGTGGGTGTACCTATAATCACATGGACAGCAGAGGTTCATGAAGGCAGCTCACCTCCACCTTCTCGAGGGCAATTGGAGATGGGCAATATGGCACAGTGGTTAGCATTCCTGCCTCACGGTGCCGAGGTCCCAGGTTCAATCGCGGCTCTGGGACACTGTCCGCGTGGAGTTTGCACATTCTCCCCGTGTTTGAGTGGGTTTCGCTCCCAAAATCCAAAGATGTGCAGGGTTGGTGGATTGGCCATGCTAAATTGCCCCATAATTGGAAAAAATGAATTGGGTACACTAAATTTATAAAAAACAAAAGAGATGGGCAAAAGATCCTGGCCTAGCCAGTAAAGCCCACATCCAGAAAAAGAATTTTGAACAAACGGTCTGAAACATGTGCCATTAAAAAACAATTTCCTGATGGATCCTGATCCTTCCTCTCAACTCCCTTTAGCTGCTGGACTGGCCAGTGTTCAATTAAAATTAAGCTCCCAGCTGTGACATTATGTGTAATGTCTAGTACATCAAGGGTTGGTGAAATATTATAACCGACCACTAGATGGAGCTGGGAAGCAGACCTACGAAAGGGAATGCCTCTCAGGCTTCTGGAGGAGAGAAGGTTAGAGAGCCAAGGAGCAAAGCAGAGTACAATTTAAGATAGCGTGCATGAGATAAGTATAGTGTTGATTGTGGGTTTAGTTATAATATTGTATTGTAATAAATCTTAACTTTGTTTATTTGATTTAGCTTTTTGTGGTTTTTGTGTAGACTACAAATCCACCCTGAGTATAAGCAACATAAAGAACAGCACACCAGCCACACTGTGGGAGCCTGATTTAAATATTATAGTCAATGATCCTGGCCCTTGAGAACAGGGCACAGATGCACCAGTGCAACGCATAAAAACAGCCAAAAAACAGTGGCTGGCACATCAACAGCAGTTTGGGGATTTGGGAGATTTTTTTAAAATTTAGAGTGCCCAATTAATTTTTTCCAATTAAGGAGCAATTTAGCGTGGCCAATCACATCTATTGGGTTGTGGGGGCGAAACCCACACAAACACAGGGAGAATGTGCAAACTCCACACGGACAGTGACCCAGAGATTTGGGGGATTTTAACACCACTCCCTGACCCTCTCCTGTCCATTGCGAGGGGCTAAAATTCCCCGTTTGGTCTCCAGGAGAGTCAAGAACTTCATTCAATTACTGAGTAGAATATGTTCTAAAATTCAGAGCTCTCCTCCCTGCCCATATCTGCCCCATACCAGCCAGGCAAGAATAAAATTGGTGCTGAACATTTCAAATTTATGTGCAAATCTCACCCCTCCCCCGGCCACCTCCCTCCCTCCCGGCCACCTCCCTCCCTCCCTCCCTCCATCCCGCCCTCCCACCAGTCCCTGGTTACATTTTCTATTTGTCTTACCTCATTTCTGGATACAAAGCCAATCACCTTCCCTGCGGAGCTAACAAACATGTGCTGAAGGACAAGAAGATCAAAGAGTTTGTGTGCCTGAAAATAGATTACATTTTTAATGATATTTCTCAAAGCAATTTCGCTGCAATTCCAATTTATTATCCCTTTCAGGTGCTGCCTTGGCAGTTCAGAGATAGAAAACGTTGACTGATTGCAAACCATTTAGCACATTATCCATGCATTATACACAATTCCGTGGTGTTGCCCACAGCAATAATTGCAATTAGCACATCATCAGTATGTCTCAAAGCACTTCACACAATCAATTCCTGATAAAAGTGAAGCGATGGTTGTTTGTCGACAAATATATCAGCTGTTCTGTGTCAAGAATATATCATAAACAGCAGTGGCATAAACGAATCACTTTCCGATGGTGTTTTGTGAAAGAGAAAAGCTGGCCAGGACACCAGAGATAAAAGAAATATCTTGTTCTTTTTGAAATGATGACACAACACCTTGGTCCTTACTTCAGATGTGGTGACCCTCAGGTTAAATCACCACCGGTCAGCGCTCCCCCCTCAAAGGGAGAAGCAACCTCTGGTTGCAACCTACCCAGGAGATAAACAACTGAACCAATTCATAGAATTCATAGAATTTACAGTGCAGAAGGAGGTCATTCGGCCCATCGAGTCTGCACCGGCTCTTGGAAAGAGCACCCTACCCAAGGTCAACACCTCCACCCTATCCCAATAACCCAGTAACCCCACCCAACACTAAGGGCAATTTATCATGGCCAATCCACCTAACCTGCACATCTTTGGACTGTGGGAGGAAACCGGAGCATCCGGAGGAAACCCAGGCACACACGGGGAGGATGTGCAGACTCCGCACAGACAGTGACCCAAGCCGGAATCGAACCTGGGACCCTGGACTGTGAAGCCATTGTGCCATCATAGAGGATGGGTAATCCCCTATCAGATGGGTGCACCATGAATCGACTGAAAAAGCATTGTTATCTGGTTTTGGCTACTATTCTCGAAGTTCATGAAAAAAAATGTAACGTTAACCGAATCAGACTTTGACGTATGGCAACGTAGGGTCTAAAATTAATTTTTAAGAACTTTATCGTTTTTTCTCCCCTTTTTATCGATGCATTTTTGTTTCGAGCCACAAACTAAGGATGTTAAAGATTATTATTATGGATAAGAGTGATAGGGTGCAGTCACGGCAACCTTGCATAAGCAACCCTGTTTCCAACGAGATAGAAGTGGAGCAAAACCAGAGATCCTTAATCTGAATGAGATGACTGGGTCTGAGATACTGGGCTGGGTTTCCCCCTGGGAATGGGAAATGTAAGTCAGGCCTGTTCCGGGTCCTTAAACAGGAGGGGAACTATTTCAACCTGTGCCTTTGCTTGAGGCTGCCAATTAATGATCAGGTTCGGAATCAAATTAAGAATTGTAGACAGTCTCTCAAAGCTGGATGGCCAATCATAGGCATTCCAGTTTGAGAGGAGCAGCAGACTGAAATTTTAGATAAGTAAGAGAGAGGGAGCATCAAGATGGAGCCGGCTCATCTCCAACATTTCAAAGTTTTATATTAAAAATTAGACTCAAAGGCCAGGTCAAGACTTGTGGGAGGGCAGGGGAACTCTCTTTACAGGGCAGCCCTTTGGCTCTCAGTCAGTGAGGGCCTCTAGGCCTGCCTGGAGCATTGACTCCCCTGGCCAGCCTCCAGGCATTTTGAACTGACCACCAGCACTGAATTGAACAGGTACCCGCTGGTAGGCAGTCCTGCTGGCCTCTAATTCTGCCTCTTCAGAAATGGCCCTGAGCCAGGGAATCTGCATGACAGCCTCCAGCATCAGGGTCTCAGCTCCATCTGCTTCCGATCCTGGCCTCGGCGGGGGCTGAGAGTCCAGCTGACAGAGCCTAATTTACAATCTTTGAATTTCCATCGCCTCTCTTCAGCAGCGGGAGAACAACAGGAGCCTTCGGGGACAGCCGGTTTCAGTCCTAACAAGATTTCAAACGAACGTGAAAACATTTCAGGTCACCAGAGGTGATTCCACAATGCCCCCCCCCCCCCACTGTAGTATTGTGTGAAGCAAATAATGGCATGATGGGAAAACTAGTCAAGTCTTCTTGGTACAAGTGAATTTAAACTGATTTTCATATAACCTAAGGCCCAGAATACAGAGTCAGCCGAGGTCAGCATGTCTTGGGAACTGGGTGACTCTGAGAGTCTAGATAAGGCTTGAACTTAGCAGTCTCAATACATAACAAGCTAAAAAACTGTCTCTGCCTGTATGTAAACAAGTTTGTCCAGTTCTTAAAACAAAGACAAGATAATGATATGAAACTCAAGTCCCCTAAAGGTCAGAAGGTGACGCCATTGTAACGATTATTACTTATGTTTTACTTTCGATCAAATTCCTGACCAAGCTGTATTCATGTTATCTTGATCCTATAATGTATAAGAATCGCCTTCTTTTCTGTACTATCGCAGACTTGGGACGGACTCCGCAGTTTGTAATTGACTGCCTTCCGACTCCAAGTATCAGCCATTTTCTGCTAGCAGTTCTAATTAGTGAATAAAGTTCAGTTTTGCTTATCTAATGAATGTTGTTTGAATTTCTCTATCACAGTCAAGACGCGGGGAAAATATAAAATACAACATTTGGCGCTGCGAGAAAAAATCCAATATCCTGAAGTGAGCTTCCATGAGGGACTGAGAAAAAGTGATCAAAGCCACGACCGGAGTAAAGAGACAGACGCCGGCACAAGGTAAGATTGACCTTGGTCTCTCTCTCTCTCGGATCTGTGCTGCGACCCCTCATCCCTGACGGAAGTAACTAAAAAGGTGACGGTTCTCGAATCTAAATTTGACTGTGAGTACATTTCTTTTGTGTAATTAGCCGCAGGTCAGGGACCTTGTTGATCTCGTTTTTCATCCGCATCAGATTTATACAGGCTGTCAATAAATTTGGGTCCGGGACCCTTTGAATAAGTTTTGGGGTCAGGGACCCTGTCAATACTTTTTTCGGGTCAGGGACCCTGTCAGTAATTTTTTGGGGTCAAGGACCCTCCAGTTTGATTTGGTACCAGAAATTTTGTTTGAGCGTTTTTTTGCCAGGGGCACATTTTTACTGACATTATGCGACAAACTTTAGACAAAACTAGCGGCAATTCCCCTCTATTTTTCATGTGTTTAGAAACCTCTTCTCAAGAACGTAATATTCGAAGATTGGCTGCAGCGCTGCTTTAAACAATAAATTAGGTAACGATATCTGGCCACTAGGTAACACAGGGATCTTGGAACTTTGACAATAACATTGATGCAGAAAAAAAAGCAATCTGGAAAAAAAAAATGCCGGTTTCAAATCGTTTAATTTTACAGTGGAAAGAAACAGTCCACTTAACGCAACAAACAATCACAATGAGTTGAAGAGATAACGCCCGCAAAAGAGATATTAATGAGTGTGTGAACGGTAAAGCGAAAGATTGGAAGACTTTAAAATTGTAATGTGAGCTTTGGTATGGAAAACAGTCAAAATGATAAAAAGCAATTCGGCAATAAGAAACCTCCTCTCACCAGACAGATAGGGCTAGCTCGTAAGATTATAGGAAAGGAGGATCCTCCCAGTTGCTCTGGCATGCCGATGTTCCCACATTCAAGCGATACGGGAGCCGAGGAGAATTTGAACCCTGGACCCCACCCTCATTTTGCGCTCCCCGATTTTACAATTCCACTTTCCCAAGTCCTGACTCCCACTTCTGATCCCATTACCAATGAAACTCCTGCTAACGTATCCCCCTTAGCGACACGCACTCGGTCACAGACGCAAGCCGTAAATATCGAACAACCCTTCTCTACGGAAAACATGATAATTGACTAAAAGGTATTGATTAAAAGATCCACAATAAGGAAATTTTAGAAGTGAAGTTAATAAGTTATCAATTTAGAAGCATGCTGGCAATAATGACTAAAGTTTAACATTGCTTTTGAATGAAATTTAGATGATCAGATGATGTTAACTAACTACTGCTTGGAATGTTGTACTGGCCTTATTATGATAACAAGTGGTTCTTCTAAAGGACAACAAAATGTGTACTCGAATTGTTTTTAAACTATTGGCAAAACATTCATATTTCCTCTTGCAAATGTTCCCAAGCTTCCCAAAATGTTCCAAAGTTGTTCAGTTCACCCTATATCAGTTTAAAAGAAAGTAACTTTACAAATAAGAGTAACTGAAATGTGAATAACTTTTTAGATTGCGTGAAAAGACGTAAATGGCATCACGCCAAGTTCTCCACCCCTTAGATTCTGCAAGAAACATTAACCATTTCAGCAGACAGTTGGTCTTTTCTGAATTGACAAAGAAGAAATACTTCTCAAAGAATAGCTATTGCCTCTAAAATTAATCAGTGCAAATTGACTTAAATGGAATAACACAGATAAAGTTTTCGAAAGAGAATGAAAAATTTTTGTTCAAAATTTGTCCGCAAGGACAAGGGCTGAATCCAAGAGAGAGAAAGAGAGACAGAGGAAGAGATTGAAGGAGAGAGAGCCAGCGACAAGAGACAGGAACTGTTAGAGATAGCGAAAGAGAGCGAGCCCGGGAGAGGCAGAGATGGAGAGGTAGGCAGATAAAGAGAAAGAGCAACAAGAGTTCCAAAGACAGACAGAGTTATGTAGAGAGGGAGAGAGATAGATAAGAGAGAGAGGGAAAGAATTCATATTTCATTTTTCAGACTTTGACTTTAAAAATTATGTTTCAAGCTGTGATTATTTGAAAGAGGTAAAGAGATATCGATGCCAACATGGTCCTTGTTATTACCTGAAACCTTCGCGATAAAAGGTTCCCGTTAACTTTGTAAGGCGGGTGGCATAGAATCTTTACAGTGTCACTTTCGAGCTGTTAATTGGTTTGCATGGAGCGCGATTACTCCGTGATTTAAATTATAATCTCCTGCAGATGCGGATAACTCTGCTTAATAACACATAAACAGGGCAAAAAGCGTGCGGACCCTGACATAAAACATCACACACGTAATTTCCTTAATCAATTGTTAAAATTGTAATCGGAGGACCATCTGGCATCAGACAAAGTGTGCAATGGGTAAAACTTTAGATACAACTTTTTAAAATGGCAGCGTACTGCAAACGCTGGGTGAACAACTAAAGACCTATCAACAGTAATAGAAGCTCAACAAGTGATTTAGGAAAATAATAGGGCGTCAACTACTAAAAAGTTAGTTGCTCTATGGAGGGAATATTGTTCAAAATTGAAGGATGCTTCCTTGTTAGCCAGCTGACAGGATAAAGAATTAAAATTGAGTATAGAATTGACAGGTCTTGAAAACAGAATGCGCATATGGAAAAGAACCAAGTTAGGCTATCCACCTTGATTAGAAAGTTGCTGATTAGACACTGCAAATTCGGAGCGGTAATACAGTGCATTGATAATGGTATGTTTATTGAACTGTCTCAAATACGAGGTCACCAGCTGCAGAATTTAATAACTTCTGTGCCTATGCCTGATTGCTCTGTGTTCTATGCTGGCAGCTAACATTAACCCTGAGTACCACTGTTTAAAACACCCGATAGAGTCCAGATGAGAGAATATAGTGACCCAAGCCTTGATAACCGCATTACTATATCACCTATTCTGCAGGCCCAGCTTCGAAACTTTCCCCTATTCACTACTCCACAGTGGTGGTCGATTGATTTTGATCCCTCACATTTTTCACCTCCCTTAGATATTCCCAATCCACATGTCACTCTTTGCTACGATCATACAGTAACCTCGCCCGATTTGGAGAGCATTTACCAAGGCAAAAGAAGGGTCTGCCTTTCTTGTCGATTTACCCCACAGCCTATGACGTCAGTCGAGACTTGTATCACCCCACATGACCCTTTCTGTCAACGAAGGCTACAATGCCAAGTCCTTGGGATTTCTGGCAGCTGCACTACGAGGACAAGCTGATCCTTTCCTTAATGATAGTCAAACCCTACCCGCAGGCACTTTAGAATATTTTAAACGCCCATTTGTCCACATTGGCACACTGCACCATCATCATTCAACCCAATCTACAACTCCTGAACTACCCGCAGATTTATGGGCAGCCTCCAAACACGAAGTTGGTCTCACTAATGTCCCTCCTGTTGTTATTAGAGTCAAACCTGATATGCCCTTACCCTCTATTTCACAGTACCCTTTGCGGCCCGAGGCTGAAAAAGGAGTCTCGGTCATTGTTCAATCGTTCCTTCAGCAGGGAATTCTGATACCATGCCAATCGCCCTGTAACACCCCGATTCTTCCACTTCCTAAGATAGGAAGACCATCCGAATAGCGTTTAGTCCAAGACCTCCGGCTTATTAATCAGATAGTGGAACCCTTACATCCCATTGTCCCAAATCCAGCGACAATCCTTAGCAATGTCCCACCGGAAGCGACTATTTTTACCCTTGTTGATTTGCAACATGCCTTTTTTGCGATACCCCTCGCCCCTGAATCACAGTATTTGTTTGCCTTTACATTTAAGAAGACGCAATACACTTGGACTCGACTTCCACACGGTTTCATTCATTCTCCAACCCATTTCTCACAGGCATTGCACTCCCAGTTAGCGACATTAGCACCTCCTGGTGGCTCCACCATCATTCAATATGTTGATGACTTACTCCTTGCCAGCCCTGATTTCACCGCTAACCAGCGTAACACCTTTTACCTGCTCATCCGTCTCCATTCATGGGGATATGTGATCCCGCTCGCTAAAGTTCATAAAGGCCGACAGGTCAAATTTTTGGATGTCCTAATTAGTGCTACTGATCGCTCCCTTACTCAAGAACGCATTACTCCTATACTGCAGACCCCATTTCCTACATCGCCCAAGCAGGTGCAAGCTTTTTTAGGATTAGTGAACTTTTGCAGACAATGGATTCCTAATGTTACTGTGCATTCTAAAGAATTAACTCCGTACTCCTCTCAAAATGCTCCTCTTAAGTTTGAACTACCTGATTCAGCAAAGCTATCTTTTATTACCCTGAAAAACGCCCTGGCTATCGCCCCAGCACACGACCTATGTATGACAGACCTTTTCACCCAAATTCTTACTGCTGTCCATTTGTTAGTCCAGGCAGCCTCTAATCTAACCCTTCACCAACCAGTACAAGTGCATACTTCACACTATCGTGGCTCTCCTAACGTCTCAGCAAACCCAGCATCTGACTCAAGCGCGCTTGAGCCGCTATGAGGTTTCACTATTGCAAAACCCCTACCTCTCTTTTCATTATTGTTCAACCTTAAATCCTGCTGTGTTCCTCGAATAGCCCCCCGATAACCTTGAAGACCCACCACACGATTGTTTGCTTCGGAATCACTTCCTTACCGCACCTCGCCCGGATTTAACAGACAGGCCTATTGATAATCCAGATCTAATTTTTTATGTTGATGGCAGTTCTTCCATTTCCCGTCCCACAGTCGAAATATGCCGTGGTAACCGACACTGACGTGCAGGAAGCAGCAGCCTTCCAGACCCCTGTCTCTGCACAAAAAGCCGAGCTATTCGCCCTTACTCAAGCATGTATTTTAGCCACAAACAAAAGTACTAATGTTTACACTGATTCTAGATATGCCTTTGGCATGACCCCATGATTTCGGCCGCCTCTGGCAACAGCGAGGTTTTCTCACCTCTGTGGGAATTCCCATTCAAAATGCTCTTTGGGTTAAAAATCTCCTCGATGCTATTCAGCTACCCCGTCAATTGGCAGTTATTAAATGCATTGCGCACACGAAGGGTGAGACTCCTGTTCAATTAGGAAATGCCCGTGCTGATTCAGCTGCTAAAACTGCAGCTTCATCAACCTCTTTAATTGTTCCCAGTGGGGCTAATCAGGCTCTAAACCAGGTACCTGCATTACGGACGAAGGGCATGCCAGAGATAGCTGAAGTTCAAAATTTACAGAGGGACGCCTCTGATTCTGAGTGAACACTATGGAAGTCAATGAGGTGTTCGCACTCCTTGACACGAGACCTCTGGCTGACTCCAGTTGGTCAAGTTTGTATTCCAAATTCTTTATTGCCGTTACTTGTTGATTATTTGCATCCTTGTACCCATCTTGGTAAGGAGGGAGTGGTACAGCTACTCCTAAAAACATGGTGGCACCCAGATTTGAATACAGCAAACGCGGCTGGATCGATGCGTCATTTGCATGAAACATAATAAGAGTAAAGGTCCTCCGGGAACCACCCCCTTGCCAGATGATCCTTTTGCTTGTATACAGCTTGATTTTATCGAATTGCCAAAAGCACAGTGCTATAAATATTGTTTAGTAATAATTGATGTGTTTAGTAAATGGATTGAAGCATTCCCCACCACTAATTGTACGGCACATACAGTAGTGAAGTTGTTGTTAACGGAAGTAATTCCTCGTTTTGGGGTACCCAAAATGGTGAGCTCAGATAATGGACCGCATTTTGTAGCTCGGATCAATACTGAATTGTGCAAAGCCCTTGTAATTAAACAGCAACTGCACTGCGCGTATCACCCGCAGGCAGCAGGAATTCTGGAAAGAGCCAACGGGACTTTAAAAGAAAAATTATCTAAATTAACTGAAGAAACTGGGTTAAATTGGCTAAAAGTATTACCCTTGGCACTGTTTCACATGCAAGTGACTCCCCATTCGCGGACCGGACTGTCAGCTGCAGAGATAGTCTATGGTCGACCAATGAGGACTCCCTGGGATGCCCATAAAAAACCCCTAGAGGGAGTAGACCTCCATGTGATGGGGGAACAAATGCAGAACTATTTGAATCAATTAACACTTTCTTTGAAGTTTCTTCACTCACAGGTAAAACAGGTACATCTACCAGTAATGACAGGGACAGCCGTCCCTCGATATCCAGTGGTCAAACCCGGAGACCTCGTGTTGGTAAAAAACTGGGACAGAAAGAAACTAGGACAACGCTGGAGCGGACCATTCCTCGTATTACTGACGACGCCAACTTCGGTCAAACTTGAAGGACGTTCAAGTTGGATACATCTATCCGATTGCAAGAAGATAGTCTCCAACCCAGACGAGAACACAGGATGAAGATCTTCAGTATAATTTTTGGACTTTCTGGACTATTTAGCCTCAATGGCCACCCGGTAGTAAAAAAAACGAACTAAACGAGACCTGCCTTCCAATACCTATTTACATATGTCATATCTTTACGCCGAAAAATTGAATATTAGCAAGTGTTGGGTTTGCACCCATATCCCTGTCCATTCAAGGGAAGGAATACCTCTCCAATCTCTCCCCCTTCATACCACAGAAACAGTTGAATGGATTTTACGACAAAACCAAACAGGAATCAGGGGAGATAGGGGGAATATGAAAATATGGAAATCTGCTGGCTATGACATGACTAAATTTTCAGCTTCGTATCAACCTAACTATAATCATGCCCTGACTCCACCCTCCCTCACTGTCCACTCGTATAATGTTCAAGGTTCCGTATGTTTTAATAAATCAGGGAAAGGAAAGTTAATGGGGCAAAGTAGATGCAACCTACCAATACAATCCCCTGGATGACATCAGCTGATGATTTTACAGCCTACAATGGAACCTATTTCATTTGTGGCACTAAAGCATATCCGTGGCTCCCCATGGATTGGACAGGATCCTGCTTTTTGGGATATGTCATACCCCAAATGCATCACCAACCCATCCTTAAGCACTACCCCTCGCGAGCAAAAAGAACAATTTCTAAAACAGAACGGGCAAGGCATGAACGAACTGATCTACATGGCCTCAGCATTGGAACATCTGGCAAACGTAACTGCAACAGAAGCCAGGGACACTGGACAGGCACTGGCCGAGGTCTCAGCTGAGCTAGTGGCTGTCCGGACCGTGGCATTACAGAATCGACTGGCTTTGGATTATCTGTTAGCCTCGCAGGGAGGAACGTGTGCTATCATAGGCCAAGAGTGCTGTACTTACATTCCAGATGGCTCTGAAAATATCACTAACCTGGCCGACCATATTAAGAGACAGGCTGCTCAAATTCAAGAAATTGGAAGTGAATTTCACGACTATAACCCGCCGGGTTGGCTAGGGTGATTGGGTCATGGATTATTTGATTGGATCTTTAAGGCCTTTTTTCTACTTCTACTAATGCTATTAGGGATAGGATTGCTTTCCTGCTTGTGTAAATGCATTTTCAAACGAATCATGGATATACCTATTTAGCTAGTTGTCATGATATGACAAAAGGGGGGAGTGTAGTATTGTGTGAAGCAAATAATGGCATGATGGGAAAACTAGTCAAGTCTTCTTGGTACAAGTGAATTTAAACTGATTTTCATATAACCTAAGGCCCAGAATACAGAGTCAGCCGAGGTCAGCATGTCTTGGGAACTGGGTGACTCTGAGAGTCTAGATAAGGCTTGAACTTAGCAGTCTCAATACATAACAAGCTAAAAAACTGTCTCTGCCTGTATGTAAACAAGTTTGTCCAGTTCTTAAAACAAAGACAAGATAATGATATGAAACTCAAGTCCCCTAAAGGTCAGAAGGTGACGCCATTGTAACGATTATTACTTATGTTTTACTTTCGATCAAATTCCTGACCAAGCTGTATTCATGTTATCTTGATCCTATAATGTATAAGAATCGCCTTCTTTTCTGTACTATCGCAGACTTGGGACGGACTCCGCAGTTTGTAATTGACTGCCTTCCGACTCCAAGTATCAGCCATTTTCTGCTAGCAGTTCTAATTAGTGAATAAAGTTCAGTTTTGCTTATCTAATGAATGTTGTTTGAATTTCTCTATCACAGTCAAGACGCGGGGAAAATATAAAATACAACACCACCACCACAAGGGAGACAGCAAATGGGGAAGAAAACATGTGTTCCACACAGACAATGTCCTAAAATGGTCTTATTGTTAAAGACAACTCTTGGATGGGAGCCCGAGGTTGTGGGATCAACCATTTCGAATGATGCCTGAGACGGCATGTGATTTCAGTTGAGCACGATCGGGTTCAGGTCCAAGGGCACTGACTACCATCCATTTTATTCTTCAGGGGAGGCTGGCTTCATTTGGGCAGCACGGTAGCATTGTGGATAGCACAATCGCTTCACAGCTCCAGGGTCCCAGGTTTGATTCCGGCTTGGGTCACTGTCTGTGCGGAGTCTGCACTTCCTCCCCGTGTGTGCGTGGGTTTCCTCCGGGAGCTCCGGTTTCCTCCCACAGTCCAAAGATGTGCAGGTTAGGTGGATTGGCCATGATAAATTGCCCTTAGTGTCCAAAATTGCTCTTAGTGTTGGGTGGGGTTACTGGGTTATGGGGATAGGGTGGAGGTGTTGACCTTGGGTAGGGTGCTCTTTCCAAGAGCCGGTGCAGACTCGATGGGCCGAATGGCCTCCTTCTGCACTGTAAATTCTATATGAGTTATTCCAGTGAATGGGCCTTTTGACCTTTCTGGTTTAGCACAGTGGGCTAAACAGCTGGCTTGCAATTCAGAACATTGCCAGCAGTGTGGGTTCAATTCCCGTACCAGCCTCCCCAAACAGGTGCCGGAATGTGGCGACTAGGGGCTTTTCACGTTAATTTCATTTGAAGCCTACTCGTGGCAATAAGCTATTATTATTATTATTATTATGGAACTAGGTTTCAGATCATGATCTCAGTTCACCAATAAGGTGCACTGGAGAGTTATCACTGACAGCTCGATGATAAACTTTGCCCAAATCTTACACTCCATGGAGCCATGAGACATAGGATCAGATAGACCATTCAGCCCATTGAGTCTGCTCCGCCATTCAATGTGATCATGACTGATCTGATATAATCCTCAACTCCACTTTCTCACCTTGTCCTTGTAAGAATGATCATAGAATCCCTACAGTGAAGAAGAAGGCCATTCGGCCCATCGAGTCTGCCCATGTCCACTCCCCCGTCCACCGTGCCCAATCCCTGTAACCTAACTTGCACACTAAGGGGAGTTTATCATGGCCAATCCACAGAACCCGCTCATCTTTGGAGTGTGGGAGGAAGCCGGACCACCGGAGGAAACCCGCACAGATACAGGGAGAATGTACAAACTTGACACAGTCACCAAAGGCTGGAATTGAACCCGTGTTCCTGGCACTGTGAGGCAGCAGTGCTAACCACTGTGCCACCAAGCCACCCTCAATTCCCTTACTGATTAAAAATCTGTTTAGGGTGGCACGGTGGTGCAGTGGTTAGCATTGCTGCCTACAGCGCTGAAGACTGGAGTTCGATCCTGGCCCTGGGTCACTGTGCATGTGGAGTTTGCACATTCTCCCCGTGGTTGCGTGGGTTTCGCCCCCACAACCCAAAGATGTGCAGGGTAGGTGGATTGGCCACACTAAATTGCCCCTTAGTTGGAAAAAAAATAATTGGGTAGTCTAAATTTATTTTTAAAAATCTGCCTTCCCCAGCCTTGAATACGCTCAACGACGCAGCCTCTACAGCTCTCTGCAGTTAAAAATCCCACAGATTCACGACTCTCTGAACATTTCAACCCAGCACAAGAGCTCTGGGGTGGGATTCTTCATTTGCTGACAGCGACATCGCGAAACGCGATTGGACAGAGAATAGGCTCCAACGCCAAATCCGGCTGAGCAGAGAGACCGTGCAACATAACTGCCAGATGGCGGCACATCCTTCACCTCGACGTCATCCGTGGCAACAAGGCAGGGGCACAGACACTGCATCCCAACCCCCATCCCCTCACTCCACCCCCTGGCCAACCCCCGCTTGCAACCCCCTCCGTGATACATACCTGCCACACTACGAGGGTGCAGGCCCTGGGTTGGCAGTAACAGCGGGTCTGATCCATGGGATGGAGGATAATGAGAACCTGCTCTGCGATGAGCCCTGGTGCTCACCATCGTTCGACAACGTCTGACCCCTGCCCATGGTCGCACTTTCAGCCATCCATCTGCGTGATCCCTGCATGCAAGCTGGCGAATCCATTGCAGGGTCTCATCGGATCGCTGGGGTGGAGGTGGTGGGAACGGTCAGGGGAGGGTGGGGGGGAAGGGTGGGGAGCCCAGGCCGCCCACAGGGTCCGCCCATTCCCCCCACCTCCGGCCAGCTCAGGCCAGCCCACCTCTCACACCCATCTGACAGAGCACCAAGACAGGTTGTAACAGTGTGCACTGGTGTTTAATGTGAATGAATATATACTGACACCTGCCCTCGCCCCTATAACTATATTATGCCCTTCACCCGTGCCAATTTAACTAGTATTTAGCTTCCTGGCCTTACGGGCCCGAACACAATGTTCGGTGGTTCCCCAGACGGTACAGCAGAAGTGGAAGCAGCCTGCTGTGATTCCCACCCTGTGACCTGGGTCCCCGATTGCGGGCGTCTTCTGGAGGACCAGACCTGGATGGGCCAGGCTGCTGCTTGGGTGTCCCGGGTGGTGAATCGATTACGTTCCACACTGCACCAGTGCTAGCCCCTCCGCAGTAGAGGAATCTGTCCAGGTTCGGCGCCAGATGCGCTGTCGTGAAAGTCTACGAATTCTGCGCTGGCCTCAACACTTAGTCTCAGTAACGGAGAACCCCGCCACCGGGCTTTGCGCTCATGCCTACAGAATTTGTGACCATTGGGTCACACACAACTGCTCAACTGCACTGCCAACGAGCCCCAGCACCAAGGCCCTTCATCCACATCACTGTGAGGCTGAGCTGCTGGGATTTCAATAGTGAGTCAATCAGGAATTGGTAGTCACGCTGACACCTCCATGAAGTAGTCAAGCAACTCACACTTTCCTGGATTTAGGCGTCAGACAGACAGCCACTAGCACTCAAACGCTGATCCTTTTACTTCGGTCTCTCTTGTCGATCATTTTTGTTTCAGCCGTGAATACCAATGACTGTTTGGATGTTGGCTTAGCAAAGTCGCAGGAAGCTGACATTCCGCACACAGCTGGAAAGGATCCCGTTGCTGAAGACCACTGCCTTGCTGAGAACTGAAACAATCAGGCGAAAGAATTGAGGAATAATACACGTCACTAACAGACTCTATGGATTTTCCAATTGCCGTTACTTTACCGTTACCCCAATCAAGATTAATGTGGTTAATGTTGTCAAAGTGACGTTGACTGGAAAATCTACGCTCGTGTCTTTTTAACTTTGTTCAAGATTATAAACTCACTGGGGCTGTCAAAAGGCAATTCTTCATTCGCTCTGCTTACAACAAGGGCCTCACTTTGAATGAGCCTTGGTAGCTTTAATCAAATTAAGGCCCACAAGCTGAACATTCCGATCCTCCAGCATTGCACGGCAATCTTACTCAAAGGGGTCACAGTCACTGGTGGGAGGAAGGGAGGCGCTACACTGGCACAATACATAATGTTGCATTAACTAAGGTTCTTTTCATTCAAATTGTTATGTCACGGCAGAGAAATTGACTTGAGGCTGGCATTGGATCCCAGGAATAGGGGGAACGTTATCCATTCCCCATCACGGGATATCCTTCATCTCAATATCTGCATTCTAATATTTTTTAAATGTCAGGTAGCTGCTATGAAATGAAAATGAAAATGGCTTATTGTCACGAGTAGGCTTCAATGAAGTTACTGTGAAAAGCCCCTAGTCGCCATATTCCGGCGCCTGTCCGGGGAGGCTGGTACGGGAATCGAACCGTGCTGCTGGCCTGCTTGGTGTGCTTTAAAAGCCAGCGATTTAGACGAGTGAGCTAAACCAGCCCCTACGGTCTCACGTAAACGGACAGCTGACTTTTCTGTAGCATTGACAAGAGCCACAGTTCTTTGGGTGGAAATGTCACCAATGGGCTCAAAGGACTTAACCCTCTGCCATAGTAGAGGAAGCATCCCTCACCCCAAACGACGTATGTAGGTTTTACAAGGTGGTGTGCACCCCATCCAGAAGGGCAGGTTAATAGGGTGGTGAAAAATACATATTGGACACTTGCCTTTATCAATCGAGGCATAGGTTGCAAAAGCAGGGAAGTCAGGTTTGAGTTGTATAGAACTTTGATAAGACCACAATGTGGTGATCTCTACCACTATATATATGTGTGTGCTTGCATTAGGGGATGTATGACAGTACCTGTATTACAAGTTTGCTGGTAAGCCCCTGCCAGCTAGCTCCGCCCCCAGGGAGCCGTATAAATATGCATGAGTTTCCCTGAGATGCCATTCTACAGCTGCAGCCAGAGGAATAGCATCTCACTGTAATAAAGCCTCTCTTGTACCTCATCGAGTCTTCCGTGTGCAATTGTTAGCGCCACACACAGCTGGTGTACTGTGTGCGATTCTGGTCGCCACATTATAGGAAGGATGTGATTGCACTAGAGTGGGTGCAGAGGCGATTCACCAGCATGTTGCCGGGGATAGAACAATTAATTCATGAAGAGAGGTTGGATAGGCTTGGGCTGTTTCTGCTGGAGCAGAGAAGACTGAGGGGTGACCTGATCGAGGTGTACAAGATTATGAGGGGCTTTCACAGGGTGGATCGGGAGCAGCTGTTCCCCTTAGTTGAAGGGTCAGTTACGAGGGGACACAAGTTCAAGGTGAGGGGCAGGAGGTGTAGGGGAGATTTGAAACAAAAAACGTTTTACTGTGAGGGTGGTCTGGAGTGCAATGCTTGGGAGGGTGGGAGAGGTGGTTTCCATCACATCCTTTAAAGGTACCTGGATGAGCAGTTGGCACATCATAACAATCTTCCAAAGACCCACACTACGCAATATAGGTCAACTTTATTTATTGAATCACAGCAAATGGGATCTGTGCACCTTATTAACAACAGTCACTGTCTACACGTGAAGGACCTTGACACTTTGAGATCTACTTCTGAGAAATTCGATCAGATTCTAGACGACTTTGTCTCTCATTTGTCTAACTACTCATGGTACTAAATATTAGAGTTCAACATTCACCCTAACAAAGTGATTATAGAATCATAGAATTTACAGTGCCGAAGGAGGCCATTTGGCCCATCAAATCTGAACCAGCTCTTGGAAAGAGCACCCCACTTAAGCCTACACTTCCACCCTATCCCCGTAACCCAGTAACCTCAACTAAGCTTTTTTGACACTAAGGCCAATCCACCTAACCTAATCTTTGGATCTTTGGACTGTTGGAGGAAACCGGAGCACCCGGCGGAAACCCACGCAGACACGGGGAGAAAGTGCAGACTCCGCACAGACAGTGACCCAAGCCAGGAATCAAATCTGGGGCTCTGGAGTTGTGAAGCAACTGTGCTAACCACTGTGCTATTGTGCTGCCCAAACAGGGCCAATTATAACTTTGTGTAACTCAGAAAAAGACACATGTGGAAGAATTTAAAATTAAATATGACATAATAATAATTAAAATGTGAACATGCACAGATCTTGATAATGAGCATCATAACTATTGTCTACCTGCTACTCAACATTCTTATATTCATTTACCTGGTGTAATGATGTGCTTGGTGACAGCTGGAGTGATACTGGATCTATGTGGCACTTTTCCCAAAGGTTTATATCCCCTTCTTTCTACAAATAAAAAATACATTTCAGTCCAAGGGCGTGGAGCATGGAAGAAAACCAGATGAAAAGAAACACATGCCCAAGCCCGTCTGAATTTCTATCTCTTAATTTAAATGGATGGAAAATCAAACAGGTCCAATTACGGTGGTGCATTGCTTCGTTCTCAGTTTCACAGCATACACTGGCTGTGCAAACAAATCCAATAAGTCTATCTGCAAGAAAACCTGTCCCAGTATATTTGTTGTTTGGGAGATGGCATTATAGTGGTAGTGTAGTAATAATAATCTTTATTAATGTCACAAGTAGGCTTACATTAACACTGCAATGAAGTTACTGTGAAAGGCCCCTAGTCGCCACATTCCGGCGCCTCTTCGGGTACACGGAGGGAGAATTCAGAACGTCCAATTCACCTAACAGCACATCTTTAAGGACTTGTGGGAGGAAAACAGAGCTCCCGGAGGAAACCCACGCAGACACGGGGAGAGTGTGCAGACTCCGCACAGAGAGTGACCCAAGCCGGGAATCGAACTCGGCTCCCTGGCGCTGTGAAGCAACTGGGCGGCACGATAGCACAGTGGTTAGCACTGTTGCTTCACAATGCCAGGGTCCCAAGCTCGATTCCCGGCTTGGATCACTGTCTGCACTTTCTCCCTGTGCCTGCGTGGGTTTCCTCCGGGTGCTCTGGTTTCCTCCCACAAATCCCAAAAGACGTGCTGTTAGGTGAATTGGACATTCTGAATTCTCCCTCCGTGTACCCGAACAGGCGTCGGAATGTGGCGGCTAGGGGCTTTTCACAGTAACTTCACTGCAGTGTTAATGTAAGCCTACTTGTGACAATAAAAATTATTATTATTGTCATTATTATTATTATAAAAAAAGCAGGAGAGGAGCCGGAGATTTAAAAGCGGGAGAGGAGCCGGAGATTTAAAAGCAGGAGAGGAGCCAGAGATTTAAAAGCGGGAGTGGAGCCGGAGATTTAAAAGCGGGAGAGGAGCCGGAGATTTAAAAGCGGGAGAGGAGCCAGAGATTTAAAAGCGGGAGAGGAGCCGGAGATTTAAAAGTGGGAGAGGAGCCGGAGATTTAAAAGCGGGAGAGGAGCCAGAGATTTAAAAGCGGGAGAGGAGCCGGAGATTTAAAAGTGGGAGAGGAGCCGGAGATTTAAAAGCGGGAGAGGAGCCAGAGATTTAAAAGTGGGAGAGGAGCCGGAGATTTAAAAGCGGGAGAGGAGCCGGAGATTTAAAAGCGGGAGAGGAGCCATCTCCTCTAACCTAAGGTGTTGAGTGAATATCAGGTAAGCTCTTTCTTTCTTTCATTCTTTTTCTTGTTTTATCTGCAAGTTATCTAGAGGGGATGGCAGGGAAGGCAGTGCAATGTTCCTCCTGCAGAATGTTTGAGGTGAGGGACGCCGTTAGTGTCCCTGCTGATTTCACCTGTGGGAAGTGCACCCATCTCCAGCTCCTCAGAAACCGCGTTAGGGAACTGGAGGTGGAGCTGGATGAACTTCGGATCATTCGGGAGGCAGAGGTGGTCATAGGTAGAAGCTTCAGGGATGTAGTTACTCCGAAGAATAAAGATAGATGGGTGACAGTGAGAGGGGCTGGGAGGAAGCAGTCAGTACAGGGATCCCCTGTGGTCGTTCCCCTTAGTAACAAGTATACCACTTTGGATACTGGTGAGGGTGGGGGGGCGGGGGGGGACTTACCAGGGATAAGCCATGGGGTACAGGTCTCTGGCACAGAGTCTGTCCCTGTTGCTCAGAAGGGAAGGGGGGAGAGGGGTAGAGCATTAGTCATTGGGGACTCCATAGTTAGGGGGACAGATAGGAGATTCTGTGGGAAAGAGAGAGACACGCGGTTGGTGTGTTGCCTCCCAGGTGCCAGGGTCCGTGATGTCTCGGATCGTGTTTTCGGGATCCTTAAGGGGGAGGGGGAGCAGCCCCAAGTCGTGGTCCACATAGGCACCAACGACATAGGTAGGAAAACGGATGGGGATGTAAGGCAGTTATTCAAGGAGCTAGGGTGGAAACTTAGAGCTAGAACAAACAGAGTTATTATCTCTGGGTTGTTACCCATGCCACGTGCTAGCGAGACGAGGAATAGGGAGAGAGAACAATTGAACACGTGGCTACAGGAATGGTGCAGGAGGGAGGGTTTCAGATACCTGGATAATTGGGGTCATTCTGTGGTAGGTGGGACCTATACAAACGGGATGATCTACACCTGAACCAGAGAGGTACCAATATCCTGGGGGGGAAATTTGCTAATGCTCTTCGGGAGCATTTAAACTAATTCAGCAGGGGGATGGGAACCTGAATTGCAGCTCCAGTGTACAGGAGGTTGAGAGTAGTGAGGTTATGAGTAAGGTTTCAAGATTGCAGGAGTGTACCGGCAGGCAGGAAGGTGGTTTGAAGTGTGTCTACTTCAACGGCAGGAGCATCCGGAATAAGGTGGGTGAACTTGCAGCATGGGTTGGTACCTGGGACTTCAATGTTGTGGCCATTTCGGAGACATGGATAGAGCAGGGAGCGGAATGGTTGTTGCAGGTGCCGGGGTTTAGATATTTCAGTAAGCTCAGGGAAGGTGGTAAAAGAGGGGGAGGTGTGGCATTGTTAGTCAAGGACAGTATTACGGTGGCAGAAAGGACATTTGATGAGGGCACGTCTACTGAGGTAGTATAGAAACAGGAAAGGAGAGGTCACCATGTTGGGAGTTTTCTATAGGCCTCCAAAAAGTTCCAAAGCTGTAGAGGAAAGGATTGCAAATATGAGCGAAAGCAACAGGGTAGTTGTTATGGGGGACTTTAACTTTCCAAATATTGACTGGAAACGCTATAGTTTGAGTACTTTAGATGGGTCAGTTTTTGTCCAATGTGTGCAGGAGGGTTTCCTGACACAGTATGTAGATAGGCCACATTGGATTTGGTACTGGGTAATGAACCAGGCCAGGTGTTAGATTTGGAGGTAGGTGAGCACTTTGGTGATAGTGACCACAATTCGGTTACATTTACTTTAGCGATGGAAAGGGGTAGGTATATACCGCAGGGCAAGAGTTATAGCTGGGAGAAAGGCAATTATGATGTCATTAGGCAAGACTTAGGATGCATAGGATGGGGAAGGAAACTGCAGGGGATGGGCACAATTGAAATGTGGAGCTTGTTCAAGGAACAGCTACTGCGTGCCCTTGATAAGTATCTACCTGTCAGGCAGGGAGGAAGTGGTCGAGCGAGGGAACCTTGGTTTACTAAAGTAGTTGAATCACTTGTCAAGAGGAAGAAGGAGGCTTATGTAAAGATGAGACGTGAAGGTTCAGTTCGGGTGCCTGAGAGTTACAAGTTAGCCAGGAAGGACCTAAAGAGAGAGCTAAGAAGAGCCAGGAGGGGACATGAGAAGTTCTTGGCAGGTAGGATCAAGGAAAACCTTAAAGCTTTCCATAAGTATGTCAGGAATAAAAGAATGACTAGGGTAAGAGTAGGGCCAGTCAAGGACAGTAGTGGGAAGTAGTGCGTTGTGTCCGAGGAGATAGGAGAGGCGCTAAATAAATATTTTTCATCAGTATTCACACAGGAAAAAGACAATGTTGTCGAGGAGAATACTGAGATGCAGGCTACTAGACTAGATGGGATTGAGGTTCATAAGCAGGAGGTGTTAGCAATTCTGGAAAGTGTGAAAATAGGTAAGTCCCCTGGGTCAGATGGGATTTAATATAGGAGTCTCTGGGAAGCTAGGGAGGAGATTGCAGAGCCTTTGGCTTTGATCTTGATGTCGGCATTGTCTACAGGAATAGTGCCAGAAGACTGGAGGATAGCAAATGTTGTCGAAAGGGAAAATGCTGGAAAATCTCAGCATGTCTGGCTTTGACAAAGGGCCATCTGGACTCAAAACATTAGCTCTTTTCTCTCCCTACAGATGCTGCCAGACTTGCTGAGATTTTCCAGCATTTTCCCTTTTGTTTCAGATTCCAGCATCCGCAGTAATTTGCTTTTCTCTAGCAAATGTTATCCCCTTGTTCAAGAAGGGGAGTAGAGACAACCCAGGTAACCATAGACCAGTGAGCCCTACATCCGTTGTGGGCAAAGTCTTGGAAAGCATTATAAGTGATAGGATGTATAATCATGTGGAAAGGAATAATTTGATTAGAGATAGTCAACATGGTTTTGTGAAGGGTAGGTCGTGCCTCACAAACCTTATTGAGTTCTTTGAGAAGGTGACCAAACAGGTGGACGAGGGTAAAGCAGTTGATGTGGTGTATATGGATTTCAGTAAAGCATTTGATAAGGTTCCCCATGGTAGGCTATTGCAGAAAATACGGAGGCATAGGATTGAGGGTGATTTCGCGGTTTGGAACAGAAATTGGCTAGCTGTAAGAAGACAGAGGATGGGAAATATTCAGCCTGTAGTTCAGCTACTAGTGGTGTACCACAAGGATCTGTTTTGGGGCCACTGCTGTTTGTTATTTTTATAAATGACCTGGAGGAGGGCATAGAAGGATGGGTGAGTAAATTTGCGGATGACACTATAGTCGGAGGAGTTATGGACAGTGCGGAAGGATGTTGCAGGTTACAGAGGGGCATAGATAAGCTGCAGAGCTGGGCTGAGAAGTGGCAAATGGAGTTTAATACAGAAAAGTGTGAGGTGATTCATTTTGGAAGGAATAACAGGAAAACAGAGTACTGGGCTAATGGTAAGATTCTTGGTAGTGTGGGTGAGCAGAGAGATCTCGGTGTCCATGTCCATAGATCCCTGAAAGTTGCCACCCAAGTTGATAGGGTTGTTAAGAAGGTGTACAGTGTGTTAGCTTTTATTGGTAGAGGGATTGAGTTTCGGAGCCATGAGATCATGTTGCAGCTGTACAAAACTCTGGTGCGGCCGCATTTGGAGTATTGCGTACAGTTCTTGTCGCCGCAATATAGGAAGGATGTGGAAGCTTTGGAACGGGTGCTGAGGGGATTTACCAGGATGTTGCCTGGTATGGAGGTAAGATCTTATGAGGAAAGGCTGAGGGACTTGAGGCTGTTTTCGTTAGAGATAAGTAGGTTAAGAGGTGACTTAATAGAGGCATACAAGATGATCAGAGGCTTAGATAGGGTGGACAGTGAGAGCCTTTTTCCTCGGATTGTGATGGCTAGCACGAGGGGACATAGCTTTAAATTGAGGGGGGATAGATATAGGACAGATGTCAGAGGTAGGTTCTTTACTCAGAGAGTAGTAAGGGCGTGGAATGCCCTGCCTGCAACAGTAGTGGACTCGCCAACACTAAGGGCATTTAAATGGTCATTGGATAAACATATGGATGATAAGGGAATAGTGTAGAGGGACTTTAGAGTGGTTTCACAGGTCGGCGCAACATCGAGGGCCGAAGGGCCTGTACTGTTCTGTAATGGCCACGCTGTAATGTTCTATTGTTCTGTCATTATCGTGGGTTTGTGGATCAATAATCTAGAGGCTCCAATGAATGCTCCAGAATCATGTGTTCCCTCCCCACCCCCTCAGCGAGGGAAGTTGGAATTCAATTAATTAATTAATCTGGAAATAAAATGCAGGTCTCATTGGCAATGATCCTTAAACTACCGGATTATCTTAAAAACTCATTTGCTTCTTCCTTCGGGTGACAAAATCTGCCACCATTAGTGGTCCGGCCTACATGTGACTCCTGTGGATGTAGTTGACCCCTAACTGCCCTCTGAAGTGGCCTATGAAGCCATAGTGTTGCAAATGGCTCATCATCACCTGTTCAAAGGCAATTAGGAACGGGCAATGACACACACACACACTCCAAGAATAAATTACACAAAGTATGGGATTAACAGTTGTGGTTTAGGACAGAAGTCTCTGATTGAATCATTATATTGGGCCTATGAGCTGAGCAGACTTGATTGGCTGAATGGTCCTTTCTTCACTCAGACTTTCTCATCGTCTTCCTATTTTAGCCGTTCTATGTCTGCTCAGCAAATCATTCAGAGCATTCTTTCAAAAATCTTCCTTCTGAGTATCGCACTATAAATCCAATGATATTCCATAAAATGAATGAATTAAAATGAATTTCATCCTTGAAATTCTATCGGGTGTGAGAAATTTTTACAAAATGTTGGTACATCATGTTTACATTATGTATAAAATTATTCATAGTTTTTTAAAATTGGTACACTTCATTCAATTTTTTAAAATTACAGTTTACCAATGAACTCCCAGTGAGAGGTTGCACATTGATGTCTTCAGTTTGGACCCATGACCGAGTCTGAAGGAATGATAAATACTTATTGCTATCATCCCTTTTGTTTCATTAAACCTAACTGGGTTGGGCCCTCATCCTGTTCTTGCACCAACTGGGTTAGGCCCTCATCCTGTTCTTGCACCAACTGGGTTAGGCCCTCATCCTGTTCTTGCACCAACTGGGTTAGGCCCTCATCCTGTTCTTGCACCAACTGGGTTAGGCCCTCATCCTGTTCTTGCACTAACTGGGTTAGGCCCTCATCCTGTTCTTGCACCTGGGTGAGGCCCTCATCCTGTTCTTGCACCTGGGTTAAGCCCTCATCCTGTACTTGCACCTGGGTTAAGCCCTCATCCTGTACTTGCACCTGGGTTAGGCCCTCATCCTGTTCTTGCACCAACTGGGTTAGGCCCTCATCCTGTACTTGCACCTGGGTTAGGCCCTCATCCTGTTCTTGCACCAACTGGGTTAGGCCCTCATCCTGTTCTTGCACTAACTGGGTTAGGCCCTCATCCTGTTCTTGCACCTGGGTTAGGCCCTCATTCTGTTCTTGCACCAACTGGGTTAGGCCCTCATCCTGTTCTTGCACCAACTGTGTTAGGCCCTCATCCTGTTCTTGCACCTGGGTGAGGCCCTCATCCTGTTCTTGCACCTGGCTAAGGCCCTCATCCTGTTCTTGCACCTGGGTGAGGCCCTCATCCTGTTCTTGCACCAACTGGGTTAAGCCCTCATCCTGTACTTGCACCTGGGTTAGGCCCTCATCCTGTTCTTGCACCAACTGGGTTAGACCCTCATCCTGTTCTTGCACTAACTGGGTTAGGCCCTCATCCTGTTCTTGCACCAACTGTGTTAGGCCCTCATCCTGTTCTTGCACCTGGGTGAGGCCCTCATCCTGTTCTTGCACCTGGGTTAGGCCCTCATCCTGTTCTTGCACCTGGGTGAGGCCCTCATCCTGTTCTTGCACTAACTGGGTTAGGCCCTAATCCTCTTCTTGCACCAACTGGGTTAGGCCCTCATCCTGTTCTTGTATCTGGGTGAGGCCCTCATCCTGTTCTTGCACTAACTGGGTTAGGCCCTCATCCTGTTCTTGCGCCAACTGGGTTAGGCCCTCATCCTGTTCTTGCACCTGGGTTAGGCCCTCATCCTGTTCTTGCACTAACTGGGTTAGGCCCTCATCCTGTTCTTGCACCAACTGGGTTAGGCCCTCATCCTGTTCTTGCACCAACTGGGTTAGGCCCTCATCCTGTTCTTGCACCAACTGGGTTAGGCCCTCATCCTGTTCTTGCACCAACTGGGTTAGGCCCTCATCCTGTTCTTGCACTAACTGGGTTAGGCCCTCATCCTGTTCTTGCACCTGGGTTAGGCCCTCATCCTGTTCTTGCACCAACTGGGTTAGGCCCTCATCCTGTTCTTGCACCAACTGAGTGAGGCCCTCATCCTGTTCTTGCATTAACTGGGTTGAGTCCTCATCCTGTACCCGGAAATGCTCAGTATCCCTCTAGGAACTCGGTCGGAGTGGAGCAAAGTCAGGAGAAGACAGGACCTGCACCCTTCTATGGCATTGGCTGCTGTGTGGTAAGTTTAAATGTCCAGTCTTCCAATCTTAGTGAATGGATGAGTGACTGAACATGTAGGTGGGTAATTGGGTGAGGTAAGTGGTTAGGTTGGTAGGGGGTTATGCACGAAAATGGGTAGGGAGGGTAGGTGGGTGAGGTGTGGGTAGTCTATGTAGGTAGGTGCGTGGGCAGGTGGGTGAGTGGGTAGATTGGTCAGGGCATACTGAGGTCAAGTCGGGAGGGTTAGGCAAGTCAGGGGCACTCAGGTGCTGGGGAAGTCAGGACTAGTCGGAGCGGGTAGGCAGGTGGTCAGAGAGGTAGTCAGGTTGGGCGGTAGTCACATGGTTAGGTGATTAGTTAGGGGTTTGTTGGGTGGTTGGGAGGGGGATTGAGGTGTATTCAGGGAGTGGGGAGCATCATTGAGTGATTGAGGAGTCAGTTGTGGAGTTATCCAGGGGTTAGACCAAGTTTTAATCAGTCTAACTATTCCGGGTAATTATACAGGTAAGTACCATGGGACTGTCTGAAGTCTCTGACTGTAATTCAGAGACAGAGACGTTTGTGGTGGGTCCCAGGGGGTGGGGGAAATTGTCCATTGGAAGTTGAAACTTCCCAGGAAATTCCCACATACATCGATGCACAATGACTTCCGTAGGGTCCTGACGCACATAAAACTTCAGCCACACGCCTGGTTTCGGATGATCAGGTGACCAGATCATTACTCCCAAGATGTTTCTAAAGGACATTGAAAAACTGCAATATAAATGCAAATCTTTGGCCAGAGTATTCCATCCCCTCCTGCCGGTGGGATCTTCCTGACCCGCCGGAGACAATGGACCTTTGAATAGCTTGCTTCATCCACAGCGGGGGAGCCTACCCAGGTGGGTCCGGATAATTCTGGCCTTTATTTCTTTCTATCTTCCAGTATGAATAAGTTATTTTCAAACATGTTGTTTGGTTTTGGTAATCAGATACTTGGGGGACAAAAATAAACACAAATCGACATCAGAAAAATGCATCAGCAAACCTTCAGATCACGTTGGATCAAGCATGTCACAATGACACTGTAAACTCTGATTTGCTTTCGAGTGCGTAGCATACAAATGACTGAGAAACACAGTCGGATTATCTCTGGGGCTCGAGGGCAACCTCAGATCTTTGTATTAATGAATGAACATAAAAAGCAGCAGCTTGGCCCTGTGGGCTTTCCATTCACAGACAGATTTTTATTTAAAGTTCAAAAAATATAGAGAATAATAATTGACTTGGTGAAGGCCTCCTGTCATGAAAGGTCAGTCGGTATTCTTGTTCAAGTTTATTTTTAGAATTTTGGTTGAAGGTGCCAACACGTACAGTGAAATCCTCCTTTTAATCCTGATAAAGATATCTCTAATCCTTGCCTAAATCAAGATTTGTTTTTCTTTATGCTTTCATGGGATGTGGACATTGCTGACAAAGCATGGATTTGTTCCCCATTCCTAATTGCCCTTGCACTGAACGCCTTGCTCAACCATTTCAGAGGGCAGTTAAGGGTCAACGACTTTGGTGTGGGTCTGGAGCCACATGTAGGCCGGACTAGGTAAGGATGGACATTAGTAAACCAGATGGGTTTTTTCAACAATCAATGATAGTTGCCATGGCCACCATTATAGAGACAGCTTTATATTCCAGATTTATTCAACGAATTTATATTTAAAACCAGCTGCCATGGTGGGATTTGAAACCATGCCCTGGATCGCATATGTCTGGGCCTCCGGATTCCTCATCATTTAATTGACTAGTTACTAATTAGTCATTTAGTGACATTACCATGAGGGCACTGTCTGCCCCTATCGGCGGTGAAGTATTTTATTTTACAACAGAGAGCGGCAAGCTCCTGAGGAGACCATTCAGCCCATCATGCCTGTGTCCAGCAGTTTGCTTACCAGCTGTAATTGTTCCTTGCCGCATTTCTCTTCCCTTTGAGCCTGAAGGAATTTGACAACCTCATTCCTTTGAACTGATCCCACGAGCACCATGGATTCTATTAACAAAAACAGAATTTCCGCTTATGCTCAAGGATAAAAATGCCTTTTGGTGGACTCGTGTACCAGGACAGCTACCGAAACGGTTCTCTGGAATCTTCCATATTTGAATTGGAACAAAAAAGAAGAAAAAAAAGGGCAGCACGGTGGCACAGTGGTTAGCAATGCTGCCCACGACGCTGAGGATCCAGGTTCGAATCCCGGCCCTGGGTCACTGTCCGTGTGGAGTTTGCACATTCTCCCCGTGTCTGCGTGGGTTTCGTCCCCACAAACCAAAAAGATGTGCAGGGTAGGAGGATTGGCCACGCTAAATTGCCCCATAATTGGAAAAAATGAATTAGGTACTCTAAATTTATTTTTAAAAAGCAGCATACAGATCAAAGGGCATCACGACCAAACTACAGTGTTCTCATAAGACCGCAACATAAGCACTCTGTCCAATTCTAGTCGCTAAGAAACAAGGAGATATTTAAGCACAGGAAACAGTGTTGGGAAGAGCCCCAAGGTTGATCCTTAATGTCAGAGGTCCTCAGCCTGGGCTGCTGCCTGCATGGCCCGGGGAATGAAGGCACACTTATACATTGATGTTGAAAAAGTTAAGCAGAAATATTTGAGAAGGACAAGGGGATACAAACTGACATAAGAAAGAGGAGGAGTGGACCAAACGACCGTATGAACATACAAATTAGGAGCAGGAGTAGGCCACTCGGCCCCTCGATCCTGCTTCACCATTCAATAAGATCATGGCCAATCTACTGGTAACCTCAACCCCACATTCCTACCTCACCATCCCATAGCCTTTCGCCCTCTTGTCCATCAAGAATCTCCACCAATCAGTAAGGTCAGGGCACACCTTCTGCACCAACTCCATATCTCTGCCCCATCCCCTTTAGAGTCTAAACATATGTCTATCGGGATACACTTCATCAAGCACAGTGATCAACACACGGGATGAACCTCTGGGCGCAATGGTAGATGGAACCTTGGAACCATTTAAAAAACGATCACAAATGAGGAGAGCGTAAGTTTGTTCTGGATGGATGAATTAAGATTGGATAAATGACCTTCCTCATCTGTAAGTACATCGTGATGTTGTGAATCTATTGTTTTACTGTCTGTTTTAATTAACCTTCCTGGGGGAAAATATTTCACTGCTCTATTGCCTTATGGTGTAAACGTACTCTGATCTCGCTTCCGATTCTTAATTTCTCCATTTAAAAATGTTTTAACTCTGATATTTGGATCCTTCACCAGAATAAATATCAAATACAGTGCGTCTCACCTTTTCCAAAGAAATCATACACAACTTTCTTAATTCAAGTTCTTATACTTGGGAGTCTTATTTCTTTATCACCTCAGTTTAATATGGTAATAATTTAATTTAATATGATAATACACCTACGATTAGGCAAACTGCTCTGAACACATGAGGGGCCACCTTATTCAACGTCCTTACATTCTCTTTTTGCATCTAGAACTAGAGCCTTTCAATTGAAACAAGCGTGAAGGATGATAGAAAATATTTAACTTTGTTCAATCATGGAGCGGCAGGTGGCACAGTGGTTAGCACTGCTGCCTATGGTGCTGAGGACCCGTGTTTGAATCCCGGCCCTGGGTCACTCTCTGTGTAGAGTTTGCACATTCTCCCCATGTCTGCATGGGTTTCACCCCCACAACCCAAAGATGTGCAGGGGAGGTGGATTAGCCACACTAAATTTCCCCTTAATTGGAAAAAAAATAATTGGGTAGTCTAAATTTAAAAAAAAGAAATCGACACCAATAGTGTCACCAAGTTGCGCGAAGCAAAAGAGAATGATCACAAGTTCAGACCACCAGCAATCCGAAATGAAAGTCTGTCACCGGCAGGTTAGGTTAGTGCTCAGGTCGTTACCTGAATTCTCTACAACAGGATATACAGCGTCAGAACGTGAGGTCACCAGTCGCAGGATATCAGTGTAGTTGAAACTTTTGTCCAAACACATGATATTGGTGTTCATGAACTCTTCCACCGTCACATTGTAAGAGCTGAAGAATAGATCGATATTATTTAAATATAACAGCAAGATTCAACCTAGGGCTGTTCCACTGAAGGTAACAGGATAAAACGGCAAGATAATAAGTGATAGGGCAGCACGGTGGCCTAGTGGTTAGCACAACCGCCTCACGGCGCTGAGGTCCCAGGTTCGATCCCGGCTCTGGGTCACTGTCTGTGTGGAGTTTGCACATTCTCCCCGTGTCTGCGTGGGTTTCGCCCCCACAACCCAAAAATGTGCAGAGTAGGTGGATTGGCCATGCTAAATTGCCCCTTAATTGGAAAAAATAATTGGGTACTCTAAATTTAAAAAAAAAAGATAATAAGTGATAAAGATTTGTTGTTCGAATGTCTATAACAAGAATGTGTAAGAAGGAACATCTCTGAAAGGACAACATCGAGGGATTTGGTTCAGAGCACATCTGTTTGTTTTGTCTCTTCACGCACATATTTTTCCTTTTGGGAAATGCTGGGCACGGGGTGTTGGGCTAATTAGGAAACTAACGTCCCCATGCTGCAAACACTCCTTCAGTGACCACCAAGTCCTGGAGTGGGATGTGAAACCAGAGCTCCTGGCTTAGAGAGAGGTGAACTACTTACTGAGCCACAGAACCTCCTGGCCCACAATAAAACAAAAGTTGTACAGAGTTTGAAAGTTTCAAGGGTACATTTAACTCCCCAAATAAGTTAGGTTTAGTTGGGTGGGACCTTAGCATTTTTGAAAATCTCGAACCCGCCGCCAACACATCTCAAACCCACCCACCTCTGCTTTTAATGGAGAGGAACAGAGAAATGGGCAAGCAACCTGCTCCCGGGAGATGGGTTGGCTATTTAAATATTATAATGAGACAGATTTCCTCATAATCAACATATCTTCATGGTTTCACCATGGCTGGCCAATCTTCAGGAAACGTAGCAACTAAAGGGGTGTGAGAGGGCAGCACGGTGGTGCAGTGGGTAGCACTGCAGCCTCACGGTGCTGAGGTCCCAGGTTCGATCCCGGCTCTGGATCACTGTCCATGTGGAGTTTGCACATTCTCCCCGTGTTTGCGTGGGTCTCACCCCCACAACCCAAAGATGTGCAAGGTAGGTGGATTGGCCATGCTAAATTGCCCCTTAATTGGAAAAAATTAATTGGGTACTCTAAATTTTATTTTTTTTTAAACTAAAGGGGTGTGAAGACCACTTCGAGGAAAAAGCAAATGCCTTTACAGCACTGCTTGTGGGTCAAGAGGGGCAGGGGTGCTTTCTGCTGGGCCACCAAGCTTCCTGCCTGCTATTAGACGTGCTCTGGGATCCCCCCCCCCCCCCCCCGGGCCAGGATCAGCCAGCAACCACTTCAGCTCATCCCGAATTGCAGGCCCTCTATCTCTTGCTAACCCAGCTGCGGACTCACTACCTGATCCTGGCTTCAGGCCTCTTCCAGAGCCTTCCCCACCTGGCAAAGAATCAAACCTGTCATTCAGGCTCACTTCTGATTGGGGAATGCGCTTGAAAGAGAAGGCACAAGCAACAACATTAAAACAGATTCAGGTTCTGAGTCTTCCAGCCAAAAACCTCGCCCCACTCACAAAATCCAGCCAGATAAATATAGAGACCATGCGCAATATAACCCACCGCGCCTATCAGGCACCCCACCACCACCAACCTACTGACATTAGGGGTGATACGTACCCAATGTCAACGCTCCGTATTTTAGGTAAATATGGCAGCTTCTTCACAATGATGGTGCCGTCATAGAAGGAAGGTTGGAATTTCTGCGCTATGGCATTTGCCACAAGTACAGCCAATAGAACAGGTAAGAAATGTGCCATCTGTCCTGTGAGCTCGAATACCAACAGCGCTGTGGACAGTGTGTGGGTCACAGCTCCGGAGAATGCTGCTGCCCCTGCCAAGACAAAAAAAAATACCTGATCTTATTTGAGTTTGCCGAGGAGAAAGGTGACCAAACAAAACAGAGCTTTCATTGCTTGAAAAGATACACCTAAATTTGCAAAGCAATGCCTGGGAGCCATAACTACCATCCATGGAGTTTCCAACAGAAAGACTGTACACATTAGAAAGTAAGAAGAAAAAGAGGGAAGGATGTGGCAACACACCCCACGCATCATCCTTCAAATAGGATCATCATTCATCAGTGCGGCTACTAATATGGTGGGGAAACCTTCTGACTGAGCTGCTCCACACAGAGCAATAGAGCTGTGTGTTCAGAAGGTTTGCCTGCAATATCGGAAGGCAGTTCGGCACCAGTAACCTTCAGTGCTACAGGACGGATCAGGAGGCATATTTTGGAAATGCATGACCAGCACATACTTGCCTGCAAGGGCATATCCCCCCGGGATTATCGGATTCAAAACGCCTTCTGACTTGATGCCATTAGGAAATATAACAGCCACAACTTCTCCGACCAAACGACCTATCACAGCACCTACACAAAATGCAAAGGATAAATATCAGGGCTTTATAAGCCATTGCTTGTCTAGCATAATAAATCACAGATTTAAAGTTCTCCTGAGGAAAACCTTAAATGTTCCCCTTGTGTAGCCATCCTGGAGCAAGTGCCATCTACTCCATCTATAAATCACTCAGGAGGGAGGCCATACATCTCCCGATCTGTAATTAACCATGAGGACAGACTCTACATCCCCTTGTTTATAGTTACCTAGGGAGGGATTACATATCCTCCTTTTCTATAAACGAAACTACCATCTGCTCATCGCTCCTTTTTTTATTCATTTACGGGATGAGGGCGTCGCTGGCTGGATCGGCATTTGTTGCCCATCCCTAATTGCCTTTGAGAAGTGGATGGTGAGCTGCCTTCCTGAACCCGTGCAGTCCATGTGGCGTAGGCACAGCCACGGTGCTGTTAGGATTTTTGACCCAGCGACAGTGAAGGAACGGCGTTCTATTTTCAAGTCAGGATGTTGAGTGACCTGGAGGTGAAATTCCAAATGGTGGTGTTCCCATGTGATCTGTTGCCCTTGTCCTTCTGCAGGGAATGAATGGTTTTGGATGAGGTGCTAATCAAGTGGGCTGCTTTGTCCTGGATGGTATTGAACTTCTTGAGCCTTGTTGGAGCTGTACGCATCCAGGCAAAAGGAGAGTATCCATCACACCCCTGACTTGTGCCTTGCAAATGGTGGACAGACTTGATAGTGATAGTAATGCCACTGAATGTCAAGGGGCGATGGTTAGATTTTCTCTTGTTGCCGATGGTCATTATCTGGCACGTGTGTGCCGCAAACGTTCCTTGCCACTTTTCAGCCCAAGCCTGGACATTGCTCAAGCACAAGGTGGCCAGTAGATCATTCTCCTAGTCGCTACATTAGTTCTGGTAGTCCACATTACAGTACAGATATGATCGCACTCGGGAGGAAACTGAGGATACTACCATAATTGGAGAATTCGAGGAATTGAGGAGAATCCTTTTCACCCAGAGGGTTGGAGAGAGAGAGAGAGAGAAAGAGAGAGAGAGAGAGAGATGCCTGGAGGAGGGGCAGATTCTGGATTTCACTGCCAGCTCGAGGTAGAGACAGAGACACTCACTACATTTTAAAACAAATACAGGGCTTAACAGATGTGGAAGGGAAGTTAATGAGTTACCAAGTTAGAAGCATGCTGGGAATATTGACTATATTTTAACACTGCTTTTGAGCGAAAAGAAGTAGGTCAAGTAATGTAAACTAAATACTGCTTAGTATTTTGTACTCGGCCATATTATGATAATAAGTTGTTCTTCCGAAGGATAACAAGATGCATACCTCGAATTGCTTTTAAACCAAGGGCAAAACATTTATATTCCCTCGTGCGTATGTTCCCAAGCATTATCTCTTCAAAGTTGTTTATTTCACACTATAAATATAATGGTTTTCGACTGCATAACTCAGAGTGCAGGGCACTGGCTTTTGCAGCTGGAACACTCTCTCTCCACAAATATATTTGTGTCAATAAATTTCCTTAAATCGAACCTCGAGGAATTTGTCGTTATTATGATTTCCACGACAACAGACCAAAGGTTAGAAAATGGGATTAGGCCGAATCGCCCTTTTTCTTGACCAGCAGGATGGCGATGGGCCAAATGATCTCTCTTCTATGCCTATTCTTCTGTGTTTCAGAATTGCAAATGCAGCAACTACTTGTATATATAAAAAGTACAGGTTCAGATTCAGGTAGTTTCAACATAACTTGATTTTAAAGCATTGCTCTGTCCAATGCATTTAGTTCACACCTCAGCCAGCAGGAAGACTTATTTCTTTTTTTTTAATTTAGAGTACCCAATTCATTTTTTCCAATCAAGGGGCAATTTAGCGTGGCCAATCCACCCACCCTGCACATTTTTGGGTTGTGGGGGCGAAACCCACACAAACACAGGGAGAATGTGCAAACTCCACACGGACAGTGACCCAGAGCTGGGATCAAACCTGGGACCTCAGCGCCGTGAGGCAGCAGGGCTAACCCACTGTGCCACCGTGCTGCCCCGGAAGACCTATTTCTTTAACTCACCATAAATAAGCACTGGCATGAAATACCCAGCTGGCATTGGCATCGTGGTTGCAAGGATCAGCATCCAAAACTAGAGGAGATAAAGGAGAGATAATCAGTCCAGCACAAAACCCCTGACAGGCTTTCTTACTGTTGTATGTTCATGGGCCATGTGTGAATGAAGGCTGTTCTTAAATGCACGTTTGATTGTGCCCGCGGACGCTAAATTCCTAAAACTCATTTTGGGTCAGCAATTAATGAGTGGAGGGTTTCCAGGCTGGGGGCTGAGTGAAAACCATACCTTACCTTCATAAATAGGAAAAACAGGAGTGTGCCAAAAAAGGTGAAGGATGGGTGGCACCATTCAATCCACAGGTTGTCAGGGTCGACTCTGGCCTGGATATCAAGTGTTGCATTCTGGGAAAGCACACCCCAGGACCGGTGATCAAAGAGTGAAGAGAGAAGTTCTTTCATGGTGAGCTGCAGAGAACACAGTCAGAGATTATCATTTCTACACTGAAGACATGTCTTCGCTCGCCTTTTATAGATTTAGAACCGTGGGAAAATTAGACCGTTTCCTTTGGCTGAGAAATCCTGAAGTTCAGTGTCTGTCCTATTCCATATATTACCTGGAAGTGAAGCTGTATCTGGTTACAAGGTGAGACATGCTTCATATACATAAACACTCACCCTGCATGCCATGAATTGTCCCAAACTGCCAGGGAAGGTGATGGACGCCAAGAGCAAGGTTACAAGTCCCGAGTACACTGCCTTCCTATTGATAGAACATTATTTGGATGTTAGCTAATGTCTCATTCATTAACCTAAATAGGTTTGAACAATTATATCACAAACCAGCTCAATCGAACACTCCATTCAGTCACTTTCGTGATACAGTAATGGTGCAAGTAAACAGGCGGTCTCAAATGATCTGTCGGAAAATTATTCCCACAGATTGTGTACATTGGCTCTCAATGCGACTGTTAATGAACGTTTTAACTTCAACATCTTGCTAATTAATGAATGCTTCGCTCTCACTGTCACTGTCAATTAACAGACACTGAGAGAAAACAGATTGACCCTTCATTATAAATGTATTTGGAAACTTTTCAAGCGTCAATATAATAGTGCAACACAAGATAGCTCTCCAGTTGTGTCAGCACAGAATTCCTCTTAATTCTTATTCTTACTTCTTATTTAATACCATAGAACTAACACGTGCAATCTTCATTGGTACAGATTGGAAATCTATTTGTTATGCTTGTCATACTCTGTACACTTAAAGCTTTATTCCAATTAAGAGGCAATCTAGCGTGGCCAATCCACCTACCCTGCACATCTTTGGGTTGTGGGGTGTGAGATCCACGCAGACACGGGAAGAATGTGCAAACTCCACATGGACAGTGACCCACGGTTGGGATCAAACCAGGGTCCTCGACAAAAAATTGGGAAATCTAAATTTATTTTATAAAAATTGTCATAGCAGTTGCTGAATGTTGTGCGTTCATCAGCAAATATCCCAACTTCTGACCTTCTGATGGAGGGAAGGCGAAGATGGTTGGCCCTAGAACACTGCCCTGAGGAACGCCTGTAATGGTGGCCTGGGACTGAGGTGATTGATTTCCAACAAACACAAACATCTTCCTTTGTGCCATGTATGACTCAAACCAGTGGAGGGTCCCCCCTGATTTTCATTGACTCCAGCTTTGCTAGAGCCCCTTGACGCCATACTTGGTCAAATACGAGCTTGGTGTCAAGGGCAGTCGCTCTCACCTCTGGAGTTCTGCTCTTTTGTCCTTGTTTGAACGAGGGCTGTAATGAGGTCAAGAGCAGAGTGATCCTGGCAGAACCTAAGCTGAACGCAGTGCTGAGCAAGTGCTTCTTGATACCACTGCTGATGACCCCTTCCATCGCTTTGCTGATGATCGAGAGTAGACTGATGGGGTTGTAAATGGCCGTGTTGGAACTTCACCCAGGTTGACAGCTCCTTTCTCAATATGCCTGGTGCCATTCCTGGTGTGCCCTCTTGCACTCTTCATTGAACCAAGGTTGACCCCCCTGGTTCAATGGCAATAGTAAAGTGCGGGATATGTCATGCTATAAGGTTGCGGATTATGGTTGCACACAATTCTGCTGCTTAGAGCCTAGTTGCTAAACAATCAGTTCGGGGTGGAGAGGGGGCGGGAGGGGTGAGCTGTGGGTGGAGAACAGGGGTGACCATTACGATTGGGGCTGGAGTGGGGGCTTCCATTAGGCACAGGGTGAGCTAACAGAAGGATTTCCCACTCAGCTTTAGAATCTCGGCTGCCTGTGTTTACCTGTGGTCTCACTGCCTGGCGTGGTACAATAGCAGTGATGGGGAGAGGAGACCTTCATGTGGCAATTAATTAGCCACTTACAGGTCTCAATGGCCCAAAGGTTGGTGGACCACCTTACACCTACCCCTCTGCTGGTAACATTCCAGTGCAGTGCAATGCCGAACTTGTACAAGGCCAAGTCGCAACTGAAGTAGGGGAAGGGGGGGTGTACAGCCTTTTAGGTATCCCATTCAAAAAAAATGATGGAAACTGTGTAGCTTTAATTCAACGGGATGTAAACGGGAATAATGAATTACAGTTAATTTGTGACAGGGGACTTGGGAAGTTAGAGATTTTTCACTGTAGCTCAGATTCAGAAATGATTGATAGAGGTTTTCAAGGATCTGACAAGGTAAACAGTGATAGATTCTGTCCACTGATTGATGACCTGACGATGAAAGAGTCTAACATAATCACAGAAGGATACAGAGGGTGTGTTAGATTTCTTTTTTATATAAAAGGTGGTTACAATGTAGAATTCTCTGCTACAAACAGTTGTTTAAACATGGTTTTTGAACTCTTTTAAAAGGCAATTGGATGGTTGCTTGAAAAGGAGGAGCATGAAGAGTGGGCAGGAGCATGGGATTAGACTCGGTAACTGGTGGATAAAACACTCAACAAACTGGATTGTCTGAACGGTCTGTTTCTGTGCTGTAAACCTTTGTTGATTCAATAATCCTACTTGTAGCCATCTCGGATGGCCACTTACAACTAGGTACAGAGAGATTTGCAAAGCCAAGCGGGTATAATGGACAAGCCAAGACTCAGGCAGGCTCAGAGCCTGAAATGCATATTTGCAAGCAAGAAGCCCAGACGGTATCGAAACTCCAACCAATTAGCATTTTAATGGGGCCGATTAGCATTTGATGGCCCATCTTCATCAAAACAAAGGACTGGTACTCGAGCGACCGGTACAGTCCCAGACATTTCGGCGCCACTCCCTCGTCAAGGGAAGCATAAACAACGGGGTCAGTGACCGCTTGGGACACGCCCAGTCATCCGGATCCCCGCCCACTTATCGGTTAGGAATTGAACAGAGTGATCAGGGATCACCCAATTAGTGGGGCCCAAATTGAAGGACTGCCCAAAAGAGAGCGAAAACCCCCTAAGCCGGGTGCCCAGAGTTAAGTACAGGTTGTCTTAGTCGATAGGTGTAGTTAACTAGTAGTGTTTATGTTGCATGACTAATTGTGTGTAAACAAAGTACCCTTGACCTTGAACTAACTAACTGGTGTTTGGCTCTCTGATCGATAGCCGGTTGAACATTGTGGTGGTATCTTTTGATACCTGGCGACTCCATAGACAACATAGAAAGAAGGGAAAACTCACTGATTGCCATAATTGGAACAGAGCCACAGAAAGGACAGAGTAAAAGAGTAAAAGAAGAAAACGCAACATACTCACCCACAATCTCGCCATACCTGCCAACATTTACTGACTCTAGTATCACATACTAGAGTCTACATTTCCCTGGCAGTCCCCTTGCTCTTTATCTTGCGCGCCCTGCTAAAATTCATTCACTTACTCTGCTACAGTAAATACAGAGGACATTTTACACAAGTACCTGAACTGTTATGCTTTAAAAAATTTTTTTAGAGTACCCAATTATTTATTTTTCCAATCCACCTAACCTGCACATCTTTGGGTTGTGGGGTTGAAACCCACGCAGACACGGGGAGAACGTGCAAACTCCACACGGTCAGTGACCCAGAGCCGGGATCGAACCTGAGTCCTCAGCACTGTAGGTAGCAGTGCTAACCATTGCGCCATCGTGTCGTCCTCCTGAACTGTTATGCGGTGACAGAAAATTAATTCCTTAATTGCATCTTGAACTAATTTATAATGCCCATTTTGATGGTCTTCTGTGGTTGTGTATTTCACCTCTCTACTACCCTTTGGTGGCAAATTGTTAAAAGTAACTCCCTACTTTTTCAATATCTCTAGTGATGCTGTCAGCAATGATATTTATGTCTATCCTCAATTGTCATTCCAGGAAAACTAAAAATTGGACATTACTATAAAGAGGGACAGGTTGTCAAAGCTTTTTGTCTTGCATTCATCAGGACAAATACAAGAATACCAAATTTCCAAGGATCACAACAATTTATGCTCCAAGAGGAAAAGGTGCTGATTGGTTTGCAAGTCAACTTCGATGGGTCAAAGCATTTCCAACCTACCAGATGAGTGCAAGGTGAAAAGCTTCGACAACTGGTCTCTCTTTTCAGCAACATTCAAGTTCTGTACTCCGACTGTTTGTAAAAATAGTATTGTAATCTTACTCTGCTGCCACGAGTTTCAGGATGAAAGCATTTCTCCGGATGTATCCTACCAGCCAGCGCTGACAGCTCAGGTAGACACAGCTCAGCAGTCCACAGATGATCCTAAAAAGGTGAATAACAATGAGCAGATAAAAAAAAGTTATTTTCTAAACAAAACAATGGAAGTAATATTTTGGGTCTAAAAACGGTGCTACATGTTTGCAGAAAGCCTAGCGGTTCCGCAAACCTGTTTCAGTCCCACTGTCCATCAGAGTGGAGCAGCTCATCTGTATGGGTGGTTAATAATGTCAATCTCAGTGTGCTACAATCAGTACCACAGTGTCTCACATATGGACTGATATGGGTTGTAAATTACTTTGCTCCACTTGTCCTGAATGGGGTAGGAACTATCTAAATGGGTCAAACCTGTCCTGGTTGTAAAACTGAAACTACCCAGTGCTATTCCAATTCAGAGTGTAGTTTTGTCAGTGCCTTACTCTATCGTATCTGCTCGAAACTGAGAAAGGCGGATTTTTAATCACGAAAGGTTATGGGGATAAGATGGGAAAGTGAAGTTGAGGATTATCATATCTGGTCAGTCATGATCTCAATGATTGGCAGAGCAGACTCGATGGGCCGAATGGCTTACGTCGGCTCCTACGTCTTATGCTCTCTCCTGAATCAGGTCCTGCCAGAAGCCAAAGACATAAAATCTGTCCAGAGTGTAAGGCTGAACATTCAGTGGTGCAGTGGTTAGCACTGCTGCCTCACGGCGCCGAGGTCCCAGGTTCAATCCCGGTTCTAGGTCACTGTCTGTGTGGAGTTTGCACATTCTCCCTGTGTTTGTGTGGGTTTGTCCCCCACAACCCAAAGATGTGCAGGATAGGTAGATTGGCCATGCTAAATTGCCCCTTCATTGGAAAAAATGAATTGGGTACTCTAAATTTATTTAAAAAAAGAAAGATTGAACATTCGGTTTTTGAAGAATGCAATGTGATCTTATTAAAACATAAGATCCTGAAGGGACTTATAGAGTGGATACCCAGAGGATGTTTCCTCTTGTGGGGAAGACTAAAGCTGTGGGACATGGTTTAAAAATATGAGGTCAATTTTTTTTGTTAATTTAGAGTACCCGTCAAGGGTTATCGAGGACTGATAGGAAAGTGGAGCTGAGACCAGAAACGGATCACCTCTGCTGATATTTAATGGCGGAGTAGGCTCGAATTAGCCAATGGCTCACTCCTGCTCCTAAGTTCTCTGCTCCTATAAAAACATTCATTTCCAGCACCATCACACTTCGCCTTGGCGAGCAGGTAATGAACCAAAAAACAGGTCCAAGCCTCAGCTACAAAGAGAACGAGAAGGTCTAGGATGTTAGGGGTCTCTTGTTACTGCATCAAGGTCAGTAAGTCAGGAGACGTTGTTCTTCAAGGGTGGTGCCCCTTGAAGAATGTATGAAAATAGTGAACAACTTATTTTCTCAAGCTCTGGTGCAGTCATTTATTCATACATATCAACAGTTACTCTACCTTCCAATAGATGCTCAGCATTGTTCAATATTAACTGGTAAGCTTTACACCATCACTCTACATTAACAAATGGCTCTCTCAGTGCCTTTGTGACATGGTGACTGGTTTCCCGAGTAATTTATATGATAGCTTGCGATCCGCTCAAACGGCATTTACGGTTTTAAAAAATTAATTCACGGGATGTGGGCGTCGCTGGTTAGGTCAGCATTTATTGCTGATCCCTAGTTGCCCTTCAGAAGGTGGTGGTGAGCTGCCTTCTTGAACATCCACTGTGAGAACAAGATTGGTGACAGTGACAGTGAAGGAACGGCGGGCGATACATTTCCAAGTCAGGATTGTGAGTGACTTGGAGGGGAACCTCCAGGTGATGGTGTTCCCAGGTATCTGCTGCTCTTGTCCGTCTAGATGGTAGTGGTCGTGCATTTGGAACGTGCTGCCTAAGGACCTGTAGCTGGCATCAATTCCATTGCCATCCATTTGACATAGATACACAAGAGGGAAAGCAGAAAGGCCCCTCACCCAAGGACGATAAAGATGAATGTTTCTGGTAAGTCAAACGGGAAGTCAACTTTGAATTTTGTCTTGAAAAGAGCAATGATTGTTTCTGCCGGGCAAAGAAAAACAGGGAAAATTAGAAATACATTTTAACCTTGAAGCAAATCCCGGAGCAGGCAGCGATCTGAGCCTCCTTGCCAGGTAGCCGGGACACCTCCTTGGATTTCAGGTTTACCTTTCCTCTCCACGTTTCCTGACCTTCCCTTCTTGCGGAGACTATGTTATTTCCGTAAGGATATACCGCCACAGGCAGTTGTACCTCGTCGAAGTGGACATTATTTACAATGTGAGCATGAGGGCAGTGAGTGCAGGCAGGCTCGCTTACAGTGGAGGACATCACAGTAGAGCCTCATTATGTCCTCACCCAGCAATAAAATTCCAAACGGGGAACCCTGGCTGGCCCTGTGCTCCCATGGACAATGCCACTTGTCTGTGTGCACACAATGGCTCAAGGCAGCTGCTTTGACACTTGTGGGGAGCATCTGCTCACAATAGGTAACTGCGAGGCTTTATTACTTTTCCCAATTCATCTTACAACCATAGTACAGAAGGGGACATTCAGCCCATTATGCCCTCACTAACTCTTTAGCTTTCCTCCATTATTGAAATCAAGCACTTACTGGGTGCAGTGTTGGAGATAGACAATATTTGGGAGAGAGAGATCTGGGTCACTTGATCCAATACCATCAGCAAAAGTCAAAATTCAACCTGTTCCCGAATTGACATCACGTACCCTATTCCTCAATCACTTGCATCTTTGCATTTACAGTCAGATAAATATGTCTACCTTATCTCTCATTTTTAATTCTGTCATGAGAGGTGGGGCATCACTGGCAAGGGCAACATTTGTTGGCTGACCCTAATTGCCCCTGGCTTGTTTGGTCATTCCAGAGGGCAGTGAAGAGCCAACCACTGTGGGTCTGGAGTCACATGTAGGCCAGACCAGATAAGGATGGAAGATTAGTGAACCAGATAGCTTTTCACAACAACCAATGATTTGCTGACATGATCACCACTACTGAGACTAATTTTCAATTCCAGATTTTACTAATTGAATTTAAATTCAGCTGCCATGGCAGGATTTGAACCCACATCACTGAGCCTGGAACACTAGTCCAGTGATATTACCACTGCGCCACTACCTCTCCGCTCACTCACTTATGGACTGAAGGGTGTTTTTAATCTTGTGTTTTTCAGAATAACCTGTTACTGTCAATAGAAAATTAGGAAGATGGAGAACTGAAGTGGATGTGATGTGGAGATCTGCAGGCCTCAAAGGCAGCGCCACCTTGTGGTGTTCACCTTGTTCACTGTTGAACACAGCAAGAAGTCGGAACACGAACGCGCCACAGGTGGCGGCAAAGAAGCCTCTCCAATAGTTACGGACCGCGAAATGAGACGACATCACCTCCACGCTGAACAGGACACCTGAGAAAAGCAAGCACAGATTACATTTCAAGACAGGGATCACAGGTCAGCAGTGGTTCATTGACATACGGCAAGGATTAGTGGCACCATCATTGCCAAAATGCTCAATGCAGACATTGAACATTTTAGAGCCCAATTTTACCTCTGTGTCAACAAATGGGTTTTGAGTGAGTTAAACCACCCAATGCTTGCAGTGAAAGAACCCCATTTACAATTTTAAACAATGTTATTTATTCTTCCCTGGAAGGAGATTGTACAGTTAAAAGTCTCCAACTTAAGTTGATCATCTTGTTTATTTGGCAGGGGTAGAAGGTAGCCAGGGTTAGGAAGGTAGTTCTGCAGAATGCCGAAAAGATGAGGAGTGGGTGGGGTGGGGGTGGGGGTGTCCCCATGGGGGGGGGGTCCCAGTGGGTTAGAAGGTGAGGGGGGTCCCAGTGGGTTAGAAGGTGAGTCTGTGTAGGGGGTCGGGGCTGAGGAAGTTGGCAACAGCGCCGCTCCCAATGGCCCTGGTAAATATTCTGGGAGTCCGGTGGTGGTGGCAACGCTGAAGATTTGGAGGCAATTGAGGCAGCAACATAAGTTGTGGGTGGAGTCAAGCGAGATGCCGATTGGGGGAACCATAGGTTTGAGCCGGGGAAGTTGGATTGGAGGTTTCGGAGATGGGGGGGGGGGGGGGGGGGGGGGGGGTGTGGTGGTGAGGGAAGTCAGGGTATTGAAAGACCTGTTCCTGAGAGGTCGTTTTGCGAGGCTTGAAGAGTTGGGGGAGAAATATGGACTGGGGCAGAGGAAAATATTTAGGTACCTGCAGCTCTGGGGAGTTTGCCAGGAAGTAGGTTCAGACGTTCCCGATGGTGCCGGCTCCCACGTTATTGGAAGAAGTATTGACGACAGGGGGAATGGAGAAGGGGGTGGTGTCGGTGATCTATGGGAGGATTTGGGGGGAGGATAAGGTATCCTTGGAGGGAATTAAAGCCTAGTGGGAGGAAGAGTTGGGGGATGTTATTGAGGACGGTCTGTGGTGTGACGTGCTCCGGAGTGTAAATGCCTCAACCTTGTGTGCGAGGCCGGGGCTGATAGAGTTGAAGATCGTGTATAGGGTGCACCTCACGAGGGAGAGGATGAGCCAACTCTTTGAGGGGGTGGCGGATGTGTGTGAGCGCTTTGGGAGGAGCCCAGTAAACCATGTTGACATGTTTTGGTCCTGCCCAAAGCTGGAGTTGTATTGGAGGGAGGTTTATTAAGGTCATCTCAGGGATGGTACATGGGAGTTTGGAGCCAGGGCCCCTAGAACCATTTTTGGGGTGTCGGACCAGCCCAGGCTGCAGATGTTTTAGCCTTCGCCGCGCTGATTGCCCAGAGCAGGTCCTGCTGGGGTGGAGGTTAGCTTCTCCGCCCTGTGCCTTGGCTTGGCAGGGGGACCTGCTGGGATTTTTGACGTTTGAGCAGATGAAGTTTGAGCTGAGGGGGAGGATGGAAGAGTTCTACAACTCATGGGCATTGCCTATCGTGCACTTTCAAGAATTGGATACCATCGAGCATTAGGGAGGGAGGGGGGTGGCTATTGGGGGGATTGAGCACAGTGTTAATGGGATGACCATTGATTCTCTTTTGGTCTTTTTGTTTTGTTGTATTTGGAATATATGGGTGATGTTTGGGTTTGTATATTGAAGAGGATGCAGGTTGGGGGATTAATTCTGTATTTGTTACTGTTGGTTATCTTTTGTTGTGTATGATGAAAATGTGGAAAATGAGGAGAATAAATTTTTTTTTAAGTCGCCACCGAACAGAAATGACATTACTTGAATATGATATAACAGCTAACAATGGCTTCTTTTTCCATTTTCATTTGATTTCCTCCACTTTCTCATGTGTCACCCTATGGAACTGCATGCTGGTGGGAGTTAGGCGTATGGCCTTAGATATTCTCTTGGGTCTAGCAGAGTTGGTCACTCCTGGAAAGTACCCGAGTGTATCATGTTCAGCAGTGTTCCTGTACTGGCCAATATCTAACTACACAATAGTGGAACTCAAGGTATAATAATAATCTGCCCACCCCCCCCTTGCCATCTGATCTGGGTATTCACGTCAGCGCAGGTTCCCACGTGGTAGTCTTCCCGTCTTCAGTCTTCATGAAGAGGGAACTGGGAAAACAAAGGCTCCAGATTCAGAATTGCTCAGTTGTTTTTCTTTGCAACGTGTGAACAGACAGAGCAACAGTCCCAAATTGGATTCAACAATTTCAGCTGGTATTTCTCGGCCCCGCTCACCACGGGAATCGCTGCAGGTGGGATGGAACGTTTGACGGACCAGTAAAAGGCCCATTGGCTTCGGGGTGGGAATTTCCGATCCCACAATGGGTGGAACCGGAACCCCAGCCCCGCCTGTGGTGTGTTTCCCAGCAGCAGAGTGGCTCGCCATTGGCTGACAGCGGGATCCACTGACCCCACTGATGTCTACGACATTTTGAGTGACCTACCACCTGGGAACCCGCTGTGTGTGGGTGTGGCGAGGGGTCGTTCTTGACGGGACAAGATCAGGAAAGGCTGGAAAATCCCACCCCCTCTGTCTTTGCACTATAATACTAAATAAGAAAATGCGCTACATTTCAACACATCAGTACGTTGTCCGAATTGGCAAAGACAAAATAACCATCGACTAGATTTTATCCATTCTCCTTCTGACACTGAGAAAATCTTTGCCATGTGGCTTTCTGTTTCGAAACAAGGCCGACTCTGCTGCTTTTGTTGGGCTTGACCGACTCCCTATAGCTCTGGGATTGAATTCAAGACTCAGAATGTTTCAGTTGGGCGGGGTTGGGGGGGATGGGGGAACAAGTCAAGAAAACACACACACACTTACCGACCTAAATTTGAGGTTATGGTGGTTTTATTTAAGGTAGACAAACATTTTTTTTTAAAATTTAGATTACCCAATTATTTTTTCCAATTAAGGGGCAATTTAGCGTGGCCAATCCACCTACTCTGCACATTTTTGGGTTGTGGGGGCGAAACCCACGCAGACACGGGAGAATGTGCAAACTCCACACAGACAGTGACCCAGAGCCGGGATCGAACCTGGGACCTCAGCGCCGTGAGGCGGTTGTGCTAACCATTAGGCCACTATGCTGCCCTTAGGTAGACAAACATAAGTTGATCATACAAGGACTAAGCCAGCATAGATTTAAAGCTGTGGGTCAGAGATGCAAGGAGAATGTGGGTACAAACTATTATTTTTAACGCACCAAGTGACAATGGCCTGGAACTCAGGAGGGTGATGGAAGTGGACATGATCAATGATTTCAAAAGGAAATTGGATCAGCACTTAAGGGAAATAAGCTTGCATGGATACAGGGATAGAGCAGGGGAATGGGACTGACTGGGTTTCTCTACTTTTTTTAAAAATTTAGAGTACCCAATTATTTTTTCCAATTAAGGGGCAATTTAGCGTGGCCAATTCACCTAACCTGCACATCTTTGGGTTGTGGGGGCAAAACCCACGCAGACACGGGGAGAACGTGCAAACTCCACACGGACAGTGACCCAGGGCCGGGATTCGAACCCAGGTCCTCAGCGTCGTAGGCAGCAATGCTAACCACTGTGCCACCTCCTTCCTTTCCGTTGTGGACATTATTTTGCCCAGCATGAAGCCTCCCCATTTCCTTCACTAGAGGGCGGGGTTTTACCTGCCTTGTGGAGCGGTTACCTTTTTACTGACCAATTTCTTACCGCTGATGGGTGCACCAAAGCAACTTGCGACCCCGACTGCTGCTGCCGCCACCAGCATCTCATACTGCTTGTTCTTATTCTGTAGAAAAAAGAATAAATCACAGGCAGAAATTAGCTTTGTTCCACATTCTACGGGGGCAGCACGGTGGCACAAGTGGATAGCATTGTGACTTCACAGCACCAGGGTCCCAGGTTCGATTCCCCGCTGGGTCACTGTCTGTGCGGAGTTTGCACGTTCTCCCCGTGTCTGCGTGGATTTCCTCCGGGTGCTCCGGTTTCCTCCCACAGTCCAAAGATGTGCTAAACTGCCCTTAGTGACAAAAAAGGTTAGGCGGGGTTATTGGGTTACGGGAATAGGGTGGAAGCAAGGGCTTAAGTGGGTCGGTGCAGACTCGATGGGCCGAATGGCCTCCTTCTGCACTGTATGTTCTGTGTTCTATGTTCCATGGAAATGCAGTTAGCGTGAGACAACTCGGGTCGGTCTGAAACTAGACCAGCTGAGGTGTTTTTGGAATTTCTACGCTGAATTCTAAAGTCCTAAAGTCACTGGTCCCCTCACAAGGGCACAGTTTCAACCCTGGCTGATTTTCCCCTTCAGGCTTGCTAAGACCAATTGCATTCACTCAATCACCAGTCCAAAGGAAACCACCGAACAGACAAGAGTTCAAACCTTCCCGATTTGTATGGCTGAGGAACATTAACATTTGGGCACTGATCTTGTACGAATTATCTAATGAAAGACATCATTTTTCCTCACTTTGTCTATGTACAAGGTCAATCGCATGATTTGGTTTTAATGATTTAGAAATTTCACCTTCATCTCCCTCCTTACGGGCAGCACGGTGGGGCAGAGGGTTAGCCCTGTTGCCTCACGGCACCGAGGTCCCAGGTTCGATCCCGGCTCTGGGTCACTGTCCGTGTGGAGTTTGCACATTCTCCCCGTGTTTGCGTGGGTTTCGCCCCCACAACCCAAAGATGTGCCGGCTCGGTGGATTGGCCACACTAAAAATTGCCCCTTACTCTAAATTTAAAAACAAAATGTCCCTCCTTACCTCATAATCTCTCGTGACGGTAGTTCGAATTCTTCCCAAATAGGTTGCAATCATGCTGGAGATGTGGACAAAGGGGCCCTGGGGTTCAAGCAAGAAAAGTCGATTAATCATTTTGCCCTTCCTCATTCAATATTCCTTATTTTTCTTTATTTCACACCCTTCTGTGCTCTCCGGAGTCACTGGCACCCTCACAAGGGTATAGCTTCACAGAGGGATGTGGCCCTCTGGTATCTCACTCAGTGTTTTCCCATGAGATATTATCCTGCACTCAATGACTTATACTTGCCCCAAGCCCAAACCTCCAAGCGTTAATGGTGGGCGCCACCAGATTTATTTAAAAAAATATATTTTTATTGGAATTTTGCATATATAATTTACAAAAAGTGATCATCATGTATTTACATATGTATAGTTCCTTCCACCCTCAACCCCTCTCCTCCCCTTCCCCTGTTTAGGTGTTTCCTTGGTGTCTTGGTCTATTTACATTTTGGTAGGGTTTTGCTTGTTTGCTTGCGCTGGTCCCTAGGTCCTGTACTGGTTCTTTTTGTTTGTCTTTCAGTTATTTTAACCCAGGGGTGGGCAAACTTTTCCGTGCAAGGGCCACATTCAGAAATTCACAATTTTAAAGGGCCGCATAGTATATTAAGTAAAATAATTAATATTTAAAATAGCCAAAATAAAAGGTTTTTAAAGAAAAAAAAGCAATTAATTTTTATTAATTAATATTTTAAAGTAGAAACTTCACATGAAACACATGTTGTGCCGAGCAATGATCACCCTACTCAAGTCAACGTATCCACCCTATACCAGTAACCCAACAGCCCCCCCCCCCCCCATTAACCTTAAAATAAAAAAATAAAATAAAAAATATTAAAAAAAAATTTTTGTTTTTTTAAAAAAAATGTTTTAATGACTTGATCTTGGTGGGCCGCATAAAGACCTTTGGCGGGCCGCATGCGGCCCGTGGGCTGTAGTTTGCCCACCCCTGTTTTAACCCCTCCACCATTCCCCCCACTCCACTCCGTTGCTGTGTCCCTTCTTGATTCTTTATCTTTCCAACACTGCCTTTCTCCACACACCTCTCCAGTTCTTTCTCAATTTTTTATCCCTCCAGCACTTTCTTTCCTCCCTTTGACAAAGATTTTGGTCATCTGACCAAATACCACCGCATGTGGCTCGGTATCATACTTTGTTTTAAAAAGTTCTTGTGACGTTTATTGGGAGTTTTATTATGTTAAAGGCATTGTATCAATATAAGCTCTTGTCGTTCAGTTCTCTTTTCCTCCCTCTTGTTCTGCCACCACGGCAGCATTTGCACTATCCCCATCTCTCTATCGCTACACTCCTTCCATCTCTCTCAGGTAATACATTAAAACCTTTAACTTACCACTTTCCCCAAAAATATTGTGCTTCCCGCTGCCAGGGAACATGTCAAACCGACCACCTTTGCTCCCAAGTTTTTCATTGTCAGATACTCCTCCAGAAGTACTCCAGTCAGAATGGTCTTCAGTTCTGGAATGCCTGAACCTAGATGTAAAGGACAAGTCCATCTGGATAAATCTCTGAAATATTATGAAGTGGAATGACAGAATTGAAATGTCCTGGCGCTGATAAAAATATAGGAGCTTGCGAAACATACAAAATTGATAATGGACCCTAAACAATTAGAGAAACAATCAATTGGTGATTGAGTGAATGCAATTGGTCTTACTTTTCACATTTGCTTTGGTACCAGTTTTCCCTCTCCCCCATTGGTGGTCTTGCCTACAGATGCCTGGGCCCTGTTCTCTGGAATTCGCTCCCTACACCCCCCTGCCTCACTTTCCTCATTCAAGACACTTCTTAAAATCTACTTCTTTGGTCAAGCTTTTGGCCATCTGGGCAGCATGGTGGCACAGTGGTTAGCTCTGCCACCACACGGTACTGAGGACCCGGGTTTGAACTCGGCCCCGGATCAGTGTCCGTATGGAGTTTGCAAGTTCTATTCTCCACGTGTCTGCGGCGGTCTCACCCCCACAACCCAAAGATGTGCAGGTTAATGGATTGGCCACGCTAAGTTGCCCCATAATTGGAAAAATATAATTGGGTACTCTAAATTTTTTTTTTTTAAACAACATTTTTTAGAGTAGCCAATTATTTTTTCCAATTAAGGGGCAATTTAGCATGGCCAATCCACCTAACCTGCACGTCTTCGGGTTGTGGGGGTGAAACCCACGCAGACACGGGGAGAATGTGCAAACTCCACACGGACAGTGACCCAGGGCCGGGATTCGAACCCGGGTCCTCAGCGCCGTAGGCAGCAATGCTAACCACTGCGCCGCCGTGCTGCCCTAAATTTATTTTTAAAATTTACAAAAAGAAAAAAAAGCTTTTGGTCATCTAACCAAATATCTCCTTATGTGGCTGGGTGAAGCACCTTGGGATCTTCTATTATGATAAAGGAGCTATATAAATGTGACTTGTTGCTGTACTTTCTCTTTGAATGTTACTCCATTGCCCACAACCTGAATCTCTTTAATCACAATTCCACCCTTGCCACACTATTGAAATGGCCATAAACAGAATTGCAAATGCTGTTCTCTTTGCCTGTGAATTTGGTAGATTAACCCTCCTCAATATATCTGTAGCCTTCATCATGATTGACCAGTACATCTTCCTCTGATATCTCTCTTCTGTTTTGTCAGTGTGATTGCCCTCGCTTTGTGCCACTCTTACCACTCTGATGGTAGTTGGAGAGTCTTGAGAAAACAGCTTCCTTCCATTGTTGCCTCTGGAATCCCCCAAAGATCGAAGCAAAAATTCACCCTATACAGTCTGACACTCAAATTTCCTGGATCCGTGACAGAAATTCTGGGAAATTCAGCTGCGTAGGCCCAAAGCTCTGGAATTACCTCCACAAACATTTTCACATCTCCAGCTCAATCTCGTTCCTTAAGACAATCCCTAAAACCTACCTCAATGACCAAGTGTATGATCATCTGTCTTAATGTCACCCTCTTTGGCGCAATATTTTGCCTGATTGTGCTCCTTGTCAATGTTGGAATCCTGTTCCAATAAAGTGCAGGCTTTAGTTTGTAAAGAAGCTGTTACCAATTGGGGCAAGTATATAAGAACTGGTTTACAGCAGGGAGGGGGTCTGTGCTTTTGTGAAATGAAAATGAAAAATGAAAATCGCTTATTGTCACGAGTAGGCTTCAATGAAGTTACTGTGAAAAGCCACTAGTCGCCACATTCTGGCGCCAGTTTGGGGAGGCTGGTACGGGAATTGAACCGTGCTGCTGGCCTGCCTTGGTCTGCTTTAAAATCCAGCGATTTAGCCCAGTGTGCTAAACCAGCTAAACCAGTGAATGAACCTGTTTAAAGAAAAGACTGGCTCCAGATTCATCCTTACTTCAATTTACGAATCGTGATTTTAACTACCTTTACCACAGAATCCCCATAGGGCAGAAGAAGGCTATTCAGCCCATCGCGTCTGCACCAAGCTTCTGAAAGAGCGCCCTACCTAGGCCCACTCCCCCATCATATCCCCGTAACCCCACCTAATCATCACATCCCTGAAGACTAAGGGGCAATTTAGCATGGCCAATCCACCTAACCTGCACATCTTTGCTGCCAATTTTCCCTCCACAACCCAGAGTTACTGAGGCCCATTGTTGTGCTTCAACCTCTTCCCCAGCTGAGTTCAGCCAACTCAGCAGACACCAGGGGCCACGGTAAAGGAAGTTGGCAAACGTAGAGCTGAGATCACTTGTTAAAGGTGAACAAACACTTGGTCGTGGAGGTAGGTTTAAAGAGGTGTCTCAACGAAAGCGAGCAAGTTGGAAGTATGAAGAAGGAGTTTGTGGAGGTAATTCCAGAGCTTGAAGCCTACACAGCTCAATTGACAAAGATTACTATTACAGAAATTGTAATTGTATGAAAGATGGAGAGGATCCGGCGGCTGTGATGGCCCCTGCAGCGGAATATGTTACCTGTCGTTTGGATTCCAGTTCCTGCCTGTCCGATTGACGACCCAATTAAAGTGCTTGAGGGCAACTAGTGCAAATTGAATTTATGGAGATTGTTGTTCTTAATAGACATAGAATGACATGTAAATAGCCCCAATTTTCTTTCTCCTCTTTTAAAAAAATTTACAGTACCCAATTCATTTTTTCAAATTAAGGGGCAAGTTAGTGTGGCCAATCCACCTACCCTGCACATCTTTTGGGTTGTGGGGGCGAAACCCACGCAAACACGGGGAGAATGTGCAAACTCCGCACGGACAGTGACCCAGAGCCGGGATCGAACCTGGGACCTCGGCGCCATGAGGCAGCAGTGCTAACCACCGTGTCACCATGCTGCCCTTAAAAAGCCCCAATTTTAGTTAATCCTGCACCGTTGCACCACTTTACCTCCAGTCTCATCAGAAATCCAAAAGAAGACAATAAGATGCTTGCTTTTGGTTTTCTACATTATGCCAGCAACACTTTATTGGCTCTGAGACATCCCAAAGTCATGAAAGGCTCGATATAAGTTCTATGCAAGTTTGTTGGTTATTTTCTATCATTGCAAAACAGGGGCGGGATTCTCCCCTACCCGGCGTGACGGGGTGTCCCGGCGTAGGGGAGTGGCGCCAACCACTCCGGGGTCGGGCCTCCCCAAAGGTGGGGAATTCTCCGCACCTTTGGGGGCTAGCCCCGCGCCGGAGCGGTTGGCACCAGCGGGGCTGGCCGAAAGGCTTTCGCCGGTCAGTTGCCGCTGACGTCACCACCGGCGCATGCGCAATGTGGGTTTCTCTTCCGCTTCCCGCCACGGCGGCCGCGGAGGAGAAAGAGTGCACCCAGGACACTGGCCCGGAGTCTTAGCAGGGGGCCCCGATCGCGGGCCAGGCCACCGTGGGGGCACCCCCGGGGTCCGATCGCCCCCCGCCCCCCCCCCCCCCAGGACCCCGGGGCCCGCTCGCGCCGCCGATCCCGCCGCCACCAGAGGTGGTTCAAACCTCGGAGGCGGGAGAGGCCTCCCAGCGGCGGGACTTCAGCCCATCCGGGCCGGAGAATCACCGCAGGGGCCTCTCCGATCGGAGTGGCGCGATTCCCGCCACTGCCACTTCCCGGGTGGCGGAGAATCTCTGCCACGGTGGGGGCGGGATTTTCGGCGGCCCCAGGCGATTCTCCGACCCTGCTGGAGTCGGAGAATTTCGCCCCAGATATTTAACTTAAATATTTAATTCTGCTCAGTAATTGCTGAAAACACAACTAGCTTGTTGCAGTGATGTGGAAAGCCTATTGGGGGCACTGCATACACACATGATTGCACCGATAGACCAAGTTGCGTCGGAAAGGTTAACGATGTGTCGAACATTATAACAGGTAAAGATAATCAATGCACCCAATGGCGTTAACCAGTATTGTAACTCCAATGGCAGTAATGAACCCCACGCTGGTAACATAACACACTGACTGACAGCATGCAAAAACAATATTTTTCGAGCATTTCTTGTCCATTTGGCGTTAACACCCGTCATTGACAGGCAGTTGTTTGAGGATCTCACGGTTAAAATCCATCCGGACTTCAACCGATCCCGCGCACCAACAGCAGAGGTCACCAGGTGGCGTTCAGAAGCAGGAACCCTAGTTGAATTTCCGATCCTGAGTCCAGCATTTGAGACGCCAATCGGGCCGAGATTAAAGAACTGGAGACTGACTGGCCATCAAACCTGGAACCGTCTGGCTTCCATATTGCACTGCACTCCCTTCCCTGGCAGCCAGGAAGAGGTCAGTGCCGGTCCAATTTCAATTTGCCGAGGAGGACCCCAGGCCTGTTGCGGGGCCATTTTGCCGTACCTATCATTGTCCTGCTTCCTTCCTTTTGGAGCACTCCCCATGATTGAGGGGCCATGATTGAGGGGCAGCAGGGTAGCATTGTGGATAGTGTGTTGTTACTCGTGTCTTAATAAAGCTCGTAGTCTCAAGTGTGGAGAAGATGCTTTATTGTGGGTTCGTTCAGTTTCCAGAGCTCGACCTAGAACTACCTTCCAGTGCTATCTACCAGCTTTGCTTACTGTGTCCTGCTTACCAGCCCACCTGCTGTGAAGAGTGTATATGTGTTGCTCCAAGTTCTGCCCTCAATGAAGTGTGTCCTCACTTCCTGTCCTGATCTATTTATGTGGCTCTCCCGTGCTCCCTCTAGTGGTTGCTCAGTTGTGTTGCATCTGGTTAACTTGTGATCACCACATCCCCCTTTTTCTCTTAACATATTTTCTGTACATCGTTAAAGAAAATTGTACATCCTGTCCCGGTGTATTTGTAGCTCTCCCTCTGGTGTTTGCTCAGTTGTTTTGTATCTAGTAAATCTACAATCACCCCATCCCCCTTTTTCTCTTTACATATTTGCTGTACATCATTAAAGAAACAGTATTGAAAACAGTTACTTATGATATGCGAATCTATACAGGTGATGGTGCTATTGCATATTGTACAAAGCCACTGTAGTTATATGTCCAATCTCAATAAAACATTTATGAGTCCAAACTTGATGAATTTGTTCAGAGCTTTTTTTCTTTTTTTTTTGTTGTTGTTGATGACGTGGTGATATTGATATTGCAAGTCCGCTGTGAATGTTGTTGGTGTTCTTTGTTATTTTAAGTACCCAATGCATCATCCCGAGGTGTTTGCATGGTCACCTCACTGATGTTGACTGGCATGGCCTTTTTTCTGTGCTTGTGGTGTTGATTTATTGTCTCATCCGCCTTGGATGCTGGTGTGCTTGCTCGTTCTGGAGCAGACGTGAGTTTGTGCGATTCGTTGTCATCCCATGACATGTTTGTAGTCTTGTCATCGTTTTGCCATGCGCTGTGGCATTGTCCGTCATGTGCCAAGTAGTGCCATTGTGTACAAGTCGTTGTTTCATTGCTGTTGTTTCTGTCGTTCTTGTTTTTGTTGTTTTCATTGCCGTACTGGTCGCTGTTTTTGTCGTTTCCGTCTTTGGTGTTGGCACTGTTGTTGTTCCAGACTTTGTTGTTCTCGTTGCCGGTCTTGGTGCTGTTTTTGTCGTTTCTGTCTTTGGTGTTGTCGCTATCTTTGTTCCTGACTTTGTTGTGTTTGTTGCCATTCTTCTTGTTTCTGTCTCTGTCGTTGTCGCTATCTGTGTGCCTGACTTTGTTGTTTGTCTTGTCGCGCTTCATGTTGCTTTTGTTCTTGCTGTTGTCGTTCTCGTTTCTGCTGTGCTTCTTGCTATTGTTGTTGGTCTTGTCGCGCTTCATGTTGTTTCTGTTCTTGCCGTGTTTCTTTTGACTTTTGTTTTTTTTGTTATACTCTACGAGTGTCCCGAGTGGATAATTTGAGTCATTTAGCATGCCGTCTCGCGAGTGGTGCGAATGATCTGATGTTGCATCGGTGCAGGTGACATCAATCAGTTGTGGAGAATTGGATTCCGCATCTTTGCTTTCTTGGTGCTCCTCTTCCGGAGTCAAAGTCTTCTCGATTACATTTGACGCGGTGTCTGTGGACTCTTGCCGCTCCTCTTCTGGAGTCAATACCTCCATGATTACAATTGACGTGGTGTCTGTGGACTCTCGGCGCTCCTCTTCTGGAGTTAAAATCTTCATGATTTCTGTTGATGTTATCTCACTGGACTCCAGGTGCTCCTCTTCTGGAGTCAAAATTTGCATGGTTTCTTTTTGTTTGATGTCTCTGGACTCCAGGTGCTCCTCTTCTGGAGTCAGAATCTGCATGGTTTCTTTCGGCATTGTCTCTGTGGACTCCAGGTGCTCCTCTTCTGGAGTCAAAATCTGCATGTTTTCTTTTTGCGTTGTCTCTCTGGGCTCCAGGTGCTCCTCTTCTGGAGTCAAAATCTGCATGTTTTCTTTCGGCATCGTCTCTCTGGACTGTTGGGTGGCCCGACTCTGTGCTTCTGTACAGACAAGCTGAGAACTGTCAGTCTCACTGTGATCCTGTACGTCGAGTGCGAGCACTTTGTCACTGTTTTCGCTCTGTGCTTCGGTACAGACAAGCTGAGAACTGTCAGTCTCACTGTGATCCTGTACGTTGAGTGTGATCACCTTGTCACTGTCTTCGCATGCAGTGGGCAGAGGTGCATTGTCTTCTTCTTGTTCCTGTGAGCGTGTTGGACTTTCATAGTCCGCTCTTTCTTCTTGTTCCTGTGAGCGTGTTGGACTTTCATAGTCTGCTTTTTCTTCTTGTTCCTGTGAGCGTGTTGGACTTTCATAGTCCGCTCTTTCTTCTTGTTCCTGTGAGCTTGGTAGACTTTCATGGTCTGCTTGCGGTTGCTCAGGTACAGCGGGTTTACCTTCATGGTCTTGTTCATGCTTGGTGTCCGCCCGGGAGTGTTTGCTTGCATCCCTGTTGGCGTCTTTCATCACTCGCACTGTGGAGCCTGTCATCGCTCGCTCCGTGGAGTCTTCCTGTGCTCTCTGTGTGGCGTCGTCTTCGTCTTGGGTATTGCTGTCATCCAATGTATCGACGAGCTGCCATGGCACCATGGTGTTGGATTCATCCACCATGAGTAGAGTCGTGTTGAGCTTTGCAACGGTGTCGCTGATGCTGTGATCAGCATGTCCAAATAACTCCTCCATGTCTGAGTAGTATTCCTTGATAGCCATTTCATCTTCGTTGGCTTCTTCTACCACGAGTTGATTCGTGTTGAAGTTTGCGACCGTGTCGCTGATGCTGTGAAAAGCATATCCGACTGACTCAGCTGTGTCTGAGTAGTATTCTTCGAAAAACAAATCATCCTGGTTGGATTCTTCTACCACGAGTTGATTCGTGTTGAACTTTGCGACCGTGTCGCTGATGCTGTGAGAAGCATATCCGACTGACTCAGCTGTGTCTGAGTAGTATTCTTCGAAAAACAAATCATCTTTTGTTGTTTCGGAATTCTTTTTGTTCTCTTCACTTTGGGTGGTGCAGACTGCTTTTTTCAGGGTGTTGTGCAAGTTGTTTTTAACTGTTGGTGTAAGTTCAGGCGTTTTTCTGTGTTCTGAGGCAAGAAAATTTGTGTTTACCACTTTAAGTGTCTTATTTTCAATTTTCGGGCATTTCCCTTTTAAGTGGGCGGGGTCAGGATGCTCAGACGTCATGACGTCACGCGTTGGCATGACTTGCGCATGCGCAAATCGGCTTTCCTCCTGCACTGTGCGGTTTCGTTCCCATTGCGCATGCGCGGCTTGCGCATGCGCACGACGATCCGCGACGACGACTTTTTTTGACTGCGCATGCGCGGCTTGCGCATGCGCATAACGATCGGCGCTGCGATCTTTTTCAAACTGCGCATGCGCGACTTCCGGTTCCGGCGCATGCGCGACGTCCGGTTCCGGCGCATGCGCGACTTCCGGTTCCGGCGCATGCGCAGACGCGATTTGTAGTTCTTTGCTTACCAGAGACTGCACAATGTGCTCCGACGCCATTTTTTGCCGTTTTTCGCGGATTTCAGCGATTTTACTGTCCCACCAGGACTGCAAAATTCGTAAGTGATCTTCTCTTCCCGATTTGGACAGGGTTTCAGCGTTTTGGCTTTGTGAGAAATTCTTTTTATTTCTTCTTTTTGATCTGTACTTTCCATTCGCGATTTCTTGCTCTCTTCGTGATTTTTTAAGTTTTGCATCACTCAGTCTCTGTGCAGGTTGGACTGTGAGCATGTCTTGCTGTTCAAATTTCTCACAGTACTCTTCAAATTTGTTTAGTACCGTTTGTAAGCTGTTTCTGTCTTCACCTTTTGAGTATTTAAATCCATTATAAACTTTCCAAGCTTCATTTCCTTCGATGAGAATTGCTATTTTAATTTCGTCTGAGGCTGCCGCTGCATCATATGCTATGATAGCGAAATCGAACATTTGTTTAAACCTTTCCCAGACACTTCTTACTTTTCCAGTCGTGTTCAGGTGAAGTGTGTGTCCAAGGCACATCCTCTCATCAGCAATGTCTTCCCCAGTCGAATGTCCAGCAGGAGATCTCCATGCCATTCTTGGTTGAGATTTCCATGCCATTTTTTTTTTGTTTTCTGTATCTGCAGCTGAGTTGTCCTGTCATAAGCGTCTGAAATCACTCCTAGGTACCATGTGTTGTTACTCGTGTCTTAATAAAGCTCGTAGTCTCAAGTGTGGAGAAGATGCTTTATTGTGGGTTCGTTCAGTTTCCAGAGCTCGACCTAGAACTACCTTCCAGTGCTATCTACCAGCTTTGCTTACTGTGTCCTGCTTACCAGCCCACCTGCTGTGAAGAGTGTATATGTGTTGCTCCAAGTTCTGCCCTCAATGAAGTGTGTCCTCACTTCCTGTCCTGATCTATTTATGTGGCTCTCCCGTGCTCCCTCTAGTGGTTGCTCAGTTGTGTTGCATCTGGTTAACTTGTGATCACCACAGATAGCACAATCGCTTCACAGCTGCAGGGTCCCAGGTTCGATTCCGGCTTGGGTCACTGTCTGTGCGGAGTCTGCACATCCTCCCCGTGTGTGCGTGGGTTTCCTCCGGGTGCTCCGGTTTCCTCCCACAGTCCAAAGATGTGCAAGTTAGGTGGCTTGGACATGATAAATTGCCCTTAGTGTTGGGTGGGGTTACTGAGTTATGGGGATAGGGTGGAGGTGTTAACCTTGGGTAGGGTGCTCTTTCCAGGAGCCGGTGCAGACTCGATGAGCCGAATGGCCTCCTTCTGCACTGTAAATTCTATGATCTATGATTGAATATTGAAACTGGGGGACAGCAGCCGGACCATACTCACCATAGAAACTATGACAGTAGTATGCCATTCGGCCGTTCGATCCTGCTCTGCGGTGGCAGTGCGGTATTGTCACTGGGCTAGTAATCCAGAGACCCAGGGTACTGCTCTAAGATTCCAGGTTTGAATCCCACCCTGGCCGATAGTGAAATTTGAATTCAATAAAAAAAAAGTCTGGAATTAAAAGTCGAATGATAACCATGAAACCACTGTCGATTGTCGTAAAAACCCATCTAGTTCACTAATGCCCTTCAGGGAGGGAAATCTGTCGTCCTTACTCGGTCTGGCCTACATGTGACTTCAGATCCACACAGCAATGTGGTTGACTCTTAACTGTCCCCCACTGAAATGGCCTAACAAGCACCTCAGTTGAAGGGCAATTAGGGATGGGCAGTGAACGCTGACCCAGCCAGCGATGCCCACATCCCAAGAACAAATTTTTAAAAAATGATCATGGCTGATCCCCGAAATCAATGCCGTACTCCCCGCTCTCTCCCATACCCCTCAATGCCATTAAAATCTTTTAAAAATCTATCTCTTTATTTAATACATTCACATCCTTCTGTGGTAGAGAGTCCCACAGGATCACTGCTTTCTGAGTGAAGAAATCTTTCCTCATCTCAGTCCTAAATGGTGTACCCTCTATCCTGAGACTGCATCCCCCGGCTCTAGATTCCCCAAGCAGGCAACACGTCCTCCCTGCATCCAGTCCTGTTAGAATTTTATACGTTTCAATCAAAAACCTCCATCTCCCATTTTCTACCCAGCCCCGACCTCTTGCCCTCGGCCAAAGTCCCAGTTGGTTCTGCTCCTCTTTTCAATGGGTAAATGCCTCCAAGGGGCATAAATGGGGCCCTCATTTGCTCGCAAGAAGTGCAAATTTACTGCCATTCAGCCCTTCAGTTTTAATCAAGTAACTATTCCTTTTCAAGGATTGCAGTTGCATGTCCAGGATTTCAAGCGAGTAGCAATCCCCCCCAGAGCAATATCACCTCTAATGCAACATCCCATTTATCAATCATGCTATTACCATGGCTTCTGCCTGCTTTTCTCTCCTCCGCTTTTAAGGGTGCTGACTCATCTCCATTCTGTCTGTGTGAGCTTTCAAACTGGAGCCCTATCACTTCAACAACAACGTGCTCTTATGCAGTTCCTTAAATGTAGAAAATGTCCCAAGTTATCTCACAGACGGGAACGCCAAACAAAATAAACAGTGAGAAAGTAGGGCATGCTGAGCACAGGTGAAAGAAAGTTTGCTCAAATCCATGGGTTTCAAAGATCTCTTTTTAAGGGAGAAAGGGAAGAGAAAGGGCAGATGGCTCAGGGAGAGAGTGGAAGTTAGGTTAGTGTGGTGAATGGAGGAGAGGAATGCATTAAGAGGCCTAAGTTGGAAGATCAAAGTGTGTGAGAATGGACATAAGGCTGGGGAACATTGAAGAGAAAAAGGTGGAGCAAAGTCACGTAAGGACTTTAAGACGAGGACATGGAATTTAAATTTAGTACACGGGGGCCTTGAGTGAAAGTTGGGTCAGGGAGGACACAGATGACGGGTAAGTGGGACTCAGTGCATTTTGAACTTGTTGGAGTCAATGGTGCTTGGACGACACCAAGGAGGCCATTAGAGTAAGTGATCATTGAGGTGACAAAAGCACGGGGAAGGTGCAGACAATTATGCAAAGGTGGAATTGTACAGTCTTAGGAATGGGTAGGATCTGAAGTTTAAAGCTCAACTCAGGGATGCACAAAACGTTGAGATTGTCAACAGTTCAGTTCTGCTTCAGCAATTGGTCAGAGTGGAGGATGGCAAGGGAGTGGAGTTTGTGGCAGAGTTTGAAAATGATGTCTGGCTTGCCTGATGTCCAGTTCGAGAAAGTCTTTTTTTATAAATTTAGAATACCCAATTCATTTATTCCAATTAAGGGGCAATTTAGCGCATCCAATCCACCTCTCCTGCACATCTTTGGGTTGTGGGTGCGAAACCCACGCAGACACGGGGAGAATGTGCAACCTCCACACGGACAGTGACCCAGAGCCAGGATCGACCCTGGGACCTCGGCGCCGTGCGGCAGCAGGGCTAACTCACTGCGCCACCGTGCTGCCCCCAGTTCGAGAAAGTTGAGTCTCATCCTAGACTTGATGCTGAAGAGGTAGTTTCACAAATTGGAAGGGATTGTGAAGTCGGATTGAGTGGTGGAGGAGTCGAGCTGGGAGTCATCAGCGTAGATATGGCGCATTCCTGTATTCCACTGACACCATTGTACTGTCACTAGTCCTCACTGAGATCAGCACAGGTCAGACCAAAAGTTGGACCTGGGACCTTACTGGTCCAAAAGAAAAACAAGGGGCGGGATTCTCTGATCCTGAGGCTAAGTGTTGACACCCACAGAAACACCGTCGCGTTTCCCGAAGGCGTCAACACGGCCCCAGGATCAACAATTCTGGCCCCTACAGGGGGCCAGCAGGACGCTGGAGTGGTTCACGCCGCTCCAGCTGCTGATCCGGCCGTGGAATGGGCGCTGGGGGACGCGCGCACGCGCGGTGGGTCCGGCGCAAACTCCCGCATGGGCAGTCCCACCGGCGCGATTTCTGCGCATGCGCGGTGTCTCCCTTGTCCATGCCGGCCCTGACCCAACATGGCGCAGGAGTACAGGGGCCGACACGCAATAAAGGAGGCCGGGAGACAGAGAGGCCGGCCCGCTGATCGGTGGGTCCCGATCGCGGGCCTGGCCACATCGGAGGGCTCCCCCCGGGGTCGGACCCCCCCCCCCCCCCCCCCCCCCACAGGCCATCCCCTGACCCTTCAACGCCAAGGTCCCGCCAGCTCAGAGCAGGTTAGAACGGTGCCGGTGGGCTCGGGTTTTTTTACGCCGCTCATCTGGGCCGGAGAATCGCGGGGGGCCGCGTAGAGCGACCCCCGACCGGCGCTGCTCCAACTACGGCGGCCCCAATGGTGCCAATTCTCCGCTTTGTGGTGGATCGCGTCCCGGCGTCGGGATGGCGTGGCGCGATTCGCGGGGCCCTCCGACGATTCTCCGACCTGGCGAGGGGTCGGAGAATCCCACCGAAGAAATGTTGGAAATACTCAGCAGGCAATGGCAGCAATTGTGGCGAGAAACAGAGACAATGGGCTGGGTTCTCCCAAAAAAGGACAAAGGGCAACATTCCCGGGAAAGATTTCTAAGTGTGGGAATGAGCAGGAACTGCCGAGAGCTTCCAGCGCTCGGCCTAGTGACTCTGGCAACGCTATTCAACGTTAATTGGTCCACTTAATGAGGTTTCGCCGGTTTCTCACCACAAATGAAGGCTTGCCAGCTGATTCGCTGGCTCTGCGTTCTCCAGCCCCCCCCCACCCCCTCCCCCCCGCTAACAATGCCGAGCAGCACTTGCTCAGTCAACCCGACCCAGCTCACAACAATGGTGCCCAGGAGACTGACCCCATGATTCGGGGATGCAGACCTGGGGAGGCTCCTAGACTCAGTGGAGGCCAGGAGAGATGTCCTGTTCCCCCGAGGGTCCCAGGGGGTCAGCCACAGGGCAGCCAGTGCTGCCTGGGATGGGGTGGCGGCAGCTGTCAGCTCAGGCAGTGTGACCAAGAGGACTGGCCTCCAGTGTTGAAAAAACGTCAACGACCTACATCAGGCAGCATGAGTGAGTAGACACCACCACCCACCACCCACCCCCACACCCGAGACCTTTCCGTCCCCGCGCAAGCATCCACCCCCCCAACTCTACATGCGACCCCCAACCCTCCCTTCACACCCCCTCACCCCCGTCCCACCATTGTGAACACACTTGTGGCTAACAATTCTCCCTCTGTGTCCCCACAGGAAAAGCTCCCCCACAATCGGCGAGAGGGGCCCAGAGTGGCGGAGGCACGCTGGACATAAGAATCTTTACCTCCTTTGAGAAATGGGCCCTGGAGGTGACTAGGGCAGCCGAGGACAGGGTGGTCACCCATGCGAGATTGGCGGACATCTCATGGGATTGCATTAGATCTCACAAGGCGTTGCGAGCCAGGTAGATCCTGGAAGCGGGGTATCCCAGCTTCTAGCAGCCACGTGGCCGTTCGATTGTGCCCTTTGAATTTTTAATGGAGTCTGAACTAAAGACGCCAGCAAGACCCGCTCCTCCGAGATTGGTTGTCCAAATCTCAAACTTAAGTTGAAAGTTCCCCTGCACCTTCCACCCACAGATATCGTGACCCCCACCTCCCCCCGCAGACAAGGGAACACCCTCAACCCTCCCCCCATCACTAAATGTCATGTCATCCCACACACCACCAAGGTATGAGGGTGACCCGGCCCCACCCCCATCCTTTCTTGATGGCATCAGGGCTTTGCCGCCCCCCCCCCCCCCCCCCCCCCCCCCGCCGCCCCCCCGGCCCACCCGTGCCCCACCCTAAGGTGACCATACCCCGCTCTGGGGTGGCTGAGGGCCCCCATCCCTTTCAGAACCCCCTTTTAGGCCCCGCCCCTTGCAGTGCCCCTTTGCACCCCGGCACTTCCCCGGCACTGCCAACTTGGCATCACTGCAAAGTGAACCTGGGCATGTTCAGGTTTCAGGGTCAGTGCCAGGGCACTGCCCTGCTCGGTCGCCGGTCACCCGGGGGTTGCAATGGCCCCCAGCATGGTCATCACATTTGGTCTCCGTTGATAGAGACCAGTAATGATTAGCGCCAGCCTTAAGCTGCGCCATTAGAGTCGGTGAATCCCAGGAGGGATCCAGATCGCGTCGGGCACTGTGGGTCAGGAGCATCGCGATTGGCTCCTCTCCTGCTATTCACCACGGGGGTGAGAATCACACCCAATATTTCCGGTCTATGGCCTTACTGCTCCATATTTTATTTATTATTTTGTGTATCATATTATCATAGAGTATCATAGAATTTACAGTGCAGAAGGAGGCCATTCGGTCAATCGAGTCGGCACCGGCTCTTGGAAAGGGCACCCTACCTAAGCCCACACCTCCACCCTATCCCCATAACTCAGTAACCCCATCTAACCTTTTTTGGACACTAAGGACAATTTATCATGGCCAATCCACCTAACCTGCACATCTTTGGACTGTGGGTGGAAACCGGAGCACCCGGAGGAAACCCACGCAGACACTGGGACAACGTGCAGACTCCGCACAGACAGTGACCCAAACCAGGAACCGAACATGGGACCCTGGCGCTGTGAAGCAACTGTGCTAACCACCGTGCTACCTTGCCGCCCACATTGTGGGATGTGGTCGCTGCGGACTCAGCCAGCATTTTCATTTTCCATCCCATGTTGCCTTTAAGAAGGTGGCGATGAGCCGCTGCAGTCCATGCAGTGTAAGTACAGCCACCCTGCTGTTAGGGAGGGATTTCCAGGGTTTTGACCCAGCCACAGTGAAGGAACGGCGATATATTTCCAAGATAGGATGGTGTGTGGCTTGGAGGGGAACCTCCAGGTGATGGGGTTCCCAGGTATCTGCTGCTCTTGTCCCTCTAGGTGGCTGAGGTTGGGTGTTTGGAATGTGCTGTCGCAAGAGCCTTGGTGAGTTGCTGCAGTGCATCTTGTAGATGGTTAACCACAGTAGCTATTGTGTGTCAGTGATGGAAGGAGCACATGCTGGAACTGGCGGATGGGGTGCCAATCAAGCGGGGCTGCTTTGTCCTGGATGCTGTCCAGCTTTTTGAGTGTTGTTGGAGCTGCACTCACCCAGGCAAGTATGGCTTAGTAAGTATTGCATTAGACGAAAGTTGGCCACAGGAAAGTAAAATCACCAATCTGTGCTTCCATTAGGATGGTATGCTGAAAGGTAGCAGGGGTCAGAGAATCGGTGCTACAATATTTTAGCCCTATCAAATGCACTTTCAATAAGTGCAGCGGCTGGCCGGGAAGGAAGGAACAAGAATTTACCTCCGTTCTCAGGAGACTTTTGCTTATAACACCTTCTTTGCATTAACTTTTCCTCAAACTCCGAATCTACTACTGGAACTTAGAGATGGCCTGCTGAGTATTTAACTCGGCATCTCGGTTCAACTTGACATGGGAATGTTCTTCCCAGAAGACGGGATTGAGCAGCTGTATTTTGCGGCATATTCACAGGGGTGCTGGGAAATGGATTATACAAATACTGTTTGGTCTATAAACACACCGACGGTGACAGACTTACCTCCTGACTGCGGTGACACACACTGAGAGAAACCAGTGGAGAATGTGGTCATTGCAATCGGGTACACAGTCCAAGAGATGTATTGCAGGAGATTGCTGTCTTCTAACTGCTCAAAGAGCCATCGGTGGGCTGCAGAGACATATAAAACATGAGAAGCTCCAAATCCAGACTTCAGTAATAAACAAAACAGGCTGTTTCTGTTTCACGGTCAAATTTAATTTGCAAATGTGCACATATGTTAGGCTATGTGCTAATGTTGTTTCCACTCTCTGTATCGACATATGACAATTGTCTGGTCTAAAATTAATAATTTGGGGGAATTGCTCAACTCTCCTTTCTTTAAATTATAAAGTACCTAATTATTTTTCTTCCAATTAAGGGGCAGTTTAGCATGGCCAATCCACCTGCCCTGCACATCTTTTGGGTTGTGGGGGGTGAGACCCACGCAAACACGGGGAGAAGGTGCTAGCTCCACACAGCCAGTGACCCAGAGCCAGGATCGAACCTGGGACCTCGGTGGCATGAGGCAGCAGTGCTAACCACTAAGGCACTGTGCCGCCCCTCAACGCTCCATGTGCTACTTCCTAATTAATCTCACAGTCTTACTGAATCTGTTAAAACTCACTGTGTACATCAGCGGGTTAACAATTACAGAATGCTACACCACTCAGTTACTCAAGGAAATGCCAGAGAGTAATTAATGCAAAAGGTTGCAAAGGCAGGACAAGGGCAGAAGGTAAAACAGGAGAGTGAGCCAGATATTTAATTATTTACTAAATACGTACAATCATTATAACCAAGGGAACTACATCATTGGATTTTACTCTATTGAAAATAATTTGAGAAGTGGATTTTAAAAGGTAAAATTCCTGATTGCCAGCACAATCTTCAATTTGGATGTACAAATACAAATTGTCAACACACGGGGAGAATTTTCCCAGAATTGCACGGAGCCCCGGATTGGGCGAGAAAAACTGTGTGAAACCCGCTGGCTTCACAGTCACCTTTTCTCGCTTGATTTAACAGCACTCTGGATCGCACGCGCAAGGATCACACGGCCAGCTGGGGAGACAAGGCCCAAATCGCTGGCAAAGCCAGGATTGAAAAACGTGCCCCGATTGCAAAGTTATATATAAGGCTATCTCCAACCCCATGAAGATCAGGAGCCCTCCCAGCATCACGGCAACTCCCGGCCCAACCCAATGGCAAGCCACGCCACATCTCGCCAAAGCCCCTTTGGCACTGCCCGCTTCACGTGCCCACTTTGTACTGCCAGAGGGAATTATCTGGGAGTGATGCCAGGGAATGCCCAGCCTTTTGCTTCAACCCCCGGGGCTTCCAGGCACCTCTACGCCCCCCGGCGTGGTCAACACAACTGAGGGCGGGGAAAATCTCAAACTGAGATCTCATTGGCGCAAATCCAGATTTGGCCCTCGCGCAAGATTTAGCAGTCATAATGGGATTGCGCCCATGGTGAATGAAGCCATTAGATCTCACTAAGCACTAAGCACCTAGCAGTCCGGTGATCCATCTCCATTCTACCTTATATAAGACCTTATAACAGGCATGCCCTGCTTTTCTGACTTGTTTATTCATTGATAATAGTAGGAAGCAGCTTAATTGGTGGTTAAAGACAAACATATACGGTAGCACAGTGGTTAGCATTGTAGCTTCACAGTGGCGGGGTCCCAGGTTCGATTCCCGGCTTGGGTCACTGTCTGTGCTGAGTCTACACATTCTCCCCGTGTCTGCGAGAGTTTCCTCCGGGTGCTCCGGTTTCCTCCCTCAAGTCCCGAAAGACGTGCTGTTAGGTAATTTTGACATTCTGAATTCTCCCTCTATGTAACTGAACAGGAGCTGGAGTGTGGCAACTAGGGGCTTTTCCCGGTAACTCCATTGCAGTGTTAATGTAAGCCTACTTGTGACAATCAAGATTATTATTATTATATACAGATGTGAAATGCCTCAAGTTCAAACCCCACTCTGTGCTGTTAACCTATCTCAAGCAGGAGTCAGCAGTTGGGGATGTACAATTGGCCGCAGTGCCCCTGGTGTAGAGAAAGATCGCGTCCAGCCAGCCCTGATCACAATCCAGTGACTGAAAAGGGTCCATGTTTTTATGGTGGGTAAGGACAGAATTGAGTTTGGCTATGATGCCCTGTGCAATCTAATAACTTGGTTAAGATGAAGGTTGCCAACTTGGAGGAGGTGCCAGTGCTGCAATAAAGGTAGGAATCTGGTACTTTTAAGGATATAATGCTTCAATGATACAGGGCATTGGTTAGATCACATTTATAATATTGTTTGCAGTTTAGGTCTCCTTATTTAAGGAAGGAAGTTAATTCATTGAAGGTGGTTCAGAGGAAGTTTACGAGGTTGATACCTGGAATGAGTGGGTTGTCTCATGAGGATAGTCTGGACAGCCTGAGCTTGTTTCCATCGGAGTTTAGAAGAGTGAGGGGTGGCTTAGAACATAGAATTTACAGTGCAGAAGGAGGCCATTTGGCCCATCGAGTCTGCACCGACCCTTGGAAAGACCACCCCACTTAAGCCCACACTTTTCACCCTATCCCTGTAACCCAGTAACCCCTCCTAACCTTTTTGGACACTAAGGGCAATTTAGCAATGGCCAATCCAGCTAACCTGCACATCTTTGGACTGTGGGGGGAAACCGGAGCACCCGGAGGAAACCCACGCAGACATGGGGTGAACGTGCAGACTCTGCTCAGACAGTGACCCAAGCCGGGAATCAAACCTGGGACCCTGGAGCTGTGAAGCCACAGTGCTAACCACTGTGCTACTGTGCCGCCCACTCTGGAAATGGAAGAGAGAGGGGACTTGATTGAAGTTAATAAGGTCCTGAATGGTCTCGACCATGTGGACTTGGAAAGGATGTTTCCTCTTGTTGGTGAGTCAGGAGCTAGGGGCACTGCTTTAAAATTAGGGATCACCCTTCTATGACAGAGATGAGGAGAATTTTTCTCTCATTGTTGTGCAACTTTGGAACTCTCTGCCTCAGGAAGCAGTGGAAGCAGATTCATTGTATAATTTTAAGGCGGATGTAGATAGATTCTTGTTGGGCAAGGGAATCAAGGTTAACGGGGGGGGTAGATGGGGAATGTAGAACTCAACACAAACAGAACAGCCTTGATCTTATTGACCGGCGGAGCAGGCTTGAGGGGCTGAATGGCCTACTCCTGATCCTATTTCTTATGTTTGTGTATATATATTGTCCTCTGAGGTGAATGTTTTCACTGTAAGTATGGTAGAGTGAAACATGTGCCTAAAGAGTGAACTCGTTGAGGAGTTTTGTAGCTGTGGGGAAGAAGCTGTTCCTATGTCTGGATTTGCGAGTCTTCAGACTTCTGTACCTACTACCCGATGGAAGGGTCTGGAAGAAGGCAAAGCCTGGGTGGAAGGAGTTTCTGATAATGCTGTCTGCCTTCCTGAGGCAGCGAGAGGTGTAGACAGAATCAATGTGAGGGTGGCAAGCTTGTGTGATGCGTTGGGCTGAGTTCACCAATCTGCAGTTTCTTGTGATCTTGGGCCGAGCAGTTGCCATACCAGGCTGTGATGCAGCCGGATAGGATGCTCTATGGTTGCAAAATATACAATTAAGATGTCGTAAATGTGTGATCCTTATTCATTCCAACTATAGAATGATAGAATCCCCACAGTGCAGAAGGAGGCCATTCAGTCCATCAAGCCTACACCAGCCCTCTGAAAGAGCACCCTACCTAAGCCTACCCCCTTGTCTTATCCCTGCAACCCTAGCTGACCTTTTGGACACGATGGGCAATTTAGCATGACTAATCCACCTAACCTGCACATCTTTGGACTGTGGGATGAAACCATAGCACCTGGAGGAAACCCATACAGACACGGGGAGAATGTGCAAACTCCAAACAGACAGTTAACCAAGGCTGGAATTGAACCCGGGTCTCTGGCGTTGTGAGGCCTATATAAGGCCTAATAAGTTCATCTATATAATGCCTAATGGAATTTTGTTATGATTGCTGAATATTCCCTGGAGAGTAGATAATTTGAGACATTGGGTGGGGTTCTCCGCAAACCGGTGGGGTGAGCCACACCAGCGCCCAGGAGTGGCGTGAACCATTCCAGCATTGGGCCACCCCGAAGGTGCGGAATCCTCTGCACCTTCAGAGGCTAGGACGGCGCCGGAGTGTTTGGCGCCACGCCAACCAGCGCAGAAGGGTCTCCGCCGGCCGGCGCGAGTTGGCGAATGCGCGGGAGCGCCAGCGTGTGCTGACGTGATCCCAGCGCAGGAGGGTTCTTCTCCGCACCGGCCATGGCGGACCGTTGCAGCGGCCGGTGCGGAGGGAAAGAGTGCCCCCACGGCACAGGCCCGCCCATGGATTGGTGGGCCCCGATCGCTGGCCAGGCCAGATCCCCCTGCGCCCCCTAGAGGACTCCGCAGGCCGCCCGCAGAGCCAGGTCCCATCGTTAAGGACTTGGTCTAATTTACGCCGGCGGGACCGACCAAAAACGGGCGGCCACTCGCCCCATCGCGGGCCGGAGAGTCGCTGGGGGGCCACTGCTAGCGGCCGCCGACCGGCGCGGCATGATTCCCACCCCCGCCAAAACCCCGGCGCCGGAGAATTCGGCAGCCAGCGGCGGGGCGGCATTCACGCCACCCCCCGGCGATTCTCCAACCACGCGGGGGGTCGGAGAATCACGCCCATTGTGTTTAGACTAAAATAAGCAGGTCAGGGGATCTCAGTAGGATAAACGATGATGTAATTAATGAGGAGCCAGGTCTGCAGCAGCCAGTTTAGTTTTTAGTTTTGCTCAGAGCTTTCAGGTGAGCAGCAGCTTTTGCAAAAGGCTGCCAGGTTAAGCAGTCTTCAAACAGTCTTTCCAATAAATCTCTATTCAAGTGTACAGCAAGTAACCCCGTGTTTGCTAACTTTATTTATAAGTGACTTTTGACCTGTGATTGGCGTTGCTTAATTGGAGATAGAGAATATGTAAGTTGGAAGTCAAAGTGATCCATTTATTTTTAAGAATCATTTAACTGTTAACTGTTAATTGTAAGCTATTTTCTGTGATGTTAATTTAGTTTAGTCCTGTGTTAATAAAAAAGTTGAATATACCTTTGCTCTGTTGTCAGTAGAATCACTCCTGGAGCGAAATATCCTTTCCTCAGTTTTACAAATTTTAAACAAGCATTTGGAGTTCTTGTCCGGTATCCTAACAAATGTTGGGATCTGGTCCGGGATCTTAGCAGCTTTTGTAAAAATGCCAGTGCAGGCGGTCCATCTTGTAATTGGTCTCCAACCTCTCTGGAGTTGTTAGTTTTCTTCTATCAACTATACTATTGTGCAAACACTTTGGCAACCGTAACATGTTTAGTTATGAGACTATCCCTTTACAATAGCTTTTTCCAAGTTGCTTTCTCCCAGACTCTCAGATCACTGGTGTATATGTCATTTCCTTCTCTGACACATGTTTTTAAGGTAAAGATAGATAGTTTTTTGAAGAATAAAGGGATTAAGGGTTATGGTGTTCGGGCCGGAAAGTGGAGCTGAGTCCACAAAAGATCAGCCATGATCTCATTGAATGGCGGAGCAGGCTCGAGGGGCCAGATGGCCTACTCCTGCTCCTAGTTCTTATGTTATGTTCTTATGTTTTTTTTCTTATGACACTACAGGCTATTACAGTTAACCCTTTGTGGGACTTGGTCTAATATACGACATTACGCTACAAGAACAAGATTCAGATATACTGCATGTAACATGTTCTGCTCATTCTCAGATAGATGAAAATTCAATCCTAAGCAGTCTGACCCGAACCCTAATGTCTCAACTTATATAAAGGCACGTTGCTGAGCAATCTGCGGTCCTCCTAGGAACAAGGTAGATAGACAGATTTATCACCAAAAAGGAACACACAGCGAAACAAATAATATAAATCTCTGTCTCTGCTTACCTTTGAGAAGTTTGACCACTGTGAAGTCCAGTGCAAAACTAATGAGAGCCATTAACACGCCAAGAATGAAGAGAAAATACCAGTCGTCTCCGACACGGAAGAGTTGCCGCTTGATAAAACCCAAGCATCCTGCAGAACAGAGCAAAAGGAGCAGGAAAAGTATTCATTAATAGGGGCATCCAAGTGACTGTCATTTTCGAGACTGCTAAGTTGGTCATTGGGTTTTGAGGCAATTGTAACAGTGAGGCGATCAAAGCTCACCGTTATTGTAGCACAAATCTGACACACTGGGATGAATTCCCCACCTACCCAGCCACGTATTCTTCGGGGGCGCAACGGCGCTGGCAGTGGGATTCTCTGTTCCCGCCACCGGACAAAGGGATTTCCCATAGTAGCCCCCTCATGCCATCGGGAAATCCACGGATGGAGAATCTCACCGGTGTAGAATTCACCCCAACATTTGGCATCTGCGCATGTGCAGTTGAACATGGAAATTAAGAGGCTTCGCCCTGCTCAAGTACAGTGGCGCCTTGCTATTGCATACAGCTTCAAAACACATGAAGTTCTCTGTCCATATTTACAGGATATCCATTAAAGATACCAGAAAAGAAAAAAAAGATACCAGAAAAGTTATAGGTTGTCCATTCAAGGTGAATTTCTAACAGTCTGATAAGTTTTAAGTACCACCGAGCAGTCTCTCCGTCACTGAATTTTTTTTACAAGTGTGGAATGTCACTCCTTCAGGTTTTAATTATTGTTGGAGATTCTGTAAAAGTGCAATGAATGGCGATCTGCATTTTCTGTTCATTGCTTACCGCATAATCCGGGTTATTGTGCTTTGCTTATGGCTCCCCAACAGTTCAATTCTGAAAGCAATAATTAACTGAGCCATAAATACTTTTTAAAAATAAATTTAGTCACTGTCCGTGTAGAGTTTGCACGTTCTCCCCGTGTCTGCGTGGGTTTCACCCCCACAACCCAAAGATTTGCAAGTTAGGTGGATTGGCCACATTAGATTGCCCCTTAATTGGAAAAAATAATTGGGTATTCTAAATTTATCAAAAAATAAATAAATTTAGAGTACCCAATTCATTTTTTCCAATTAAGGGGCAATTTAGTGTGGCCAATCCACCTACCCTGCATGTCTTTGGGTAACCCATGCAAACACAGGGAGAATGTGCAAACCCCACACGGACAGCGACCCAGAGCCGGGATTGAACCTGGGACCTCTGCGCCGTGAGGCAGCAGTGCTAACCACTGCGCCACCATGCTGCCCTAAATACTTAAAGGTTCCAATCTATGCTGCTGATGTAACACAATCATTGGCTTCTCTGCCTTGAGCTGGGGAGTGGAAGGATCAGCAAGGGTTCCCATACTGTAACTTTATATGTTATCGTTAATGGGCATGTTGACATTGTCTGAGGAGTTCACCAGGGTTCGAGCCATTACGTCATGTGGGCAAATACTCTGCCAACGTTAACAATCTGGTGTCATATATGATACATGGTTACTTAAATGGGTCACAGGAGACCGGTCAATGGATGGCTCCAGATTCATACCATCAGTGTTGTAACTTCTATGGCAGTAATTGACCCCACACTGATAACACAACACACCGACTGACATCATCTGAAGAAAAGAGCAAGAGGGATAATTGCTCAAGAATAGTGCATATATAATTAATGCCATCAAACTTTGCAGAGTCGCATCCTCCAACTCTCTTCACATTTTGGGGGGTTACCCCCACCTTCGCTTTACAATCTGTGCCCTGTTAAGAAATACTTCCTGTATCCTCTGTGGCTTTCTTAATTAACTCAGAATTGGAATTGCATTATTTTAATGGGAATTGCTTTCAATTCCCTATCTTGCTGGAAGTGCACTACTTCTGTACTTTTCCCTCACGTAACCTTCTCTACAAACTACATGGTTTACAAACCCCTTATTAAACTGGAGATTAGGCAAGTTGCACAGAGGCATAATGAAAGTTGTTACTCCTTAAAAAAAAGAACTGAATTACAATTTGTAGACCATGGACAATATTGCACACACTGCTCTATGGCACATAGTGGGTCTCCTGCTACTGCAACCATAGAAATATTATCTGAGGAATGTAACTGGTCATGGCTCAGTAACGTAGGTTCTAATGTTAGATCCCTATCCTGGAGATTTTGTTCAATTACGTTTGAGGTCAGGGAGAATTTCATTTTATTTACTTGGATGTTTCGGGCAGTTATGCACTTTGGATCGAATCCACAATAGCGCAATTGCTCAGAATCTGTAAGAAGGAATGGCTTTTTCAGCCAAGTTACTGTTACATAATCCATGCGCAATAAGGGGAGGTATCTATACATTTAATAGTTTTTTCCCTTTGTTCGTGTTATCTACTTTAAAACTGTGGAAAAAGCTTTGAACAGGTCATTATTCAGAATGCCTCTTCACACAATTCTGCTAAATCTGGCTAATGCATATTTCATTTGCTTGGATTTACATGACAATCACTGACAGCACGCATTAATATAACATCATTAGTGCTGTATAGTGTCCCATAGGAACATTAGCCAGCAAAGGTTGATACTGAGTCAGAGAAGGGGGACATTAGAATAGATAACTAAACACATGGTTAATGATGTAGATTTTAAGGAAAATCTTAAAGAAGGAGACAGTGGTGGAGAGGTTTGGGGAAGAAACTCCCGAGTTTAGGACATAGATGGCTGACAGCTGCCAATAATGGAGTGAAGGGAATGAAAAAGCATAAGGCATAAGAGGCCAGACTTGGAGGATCAGAAAGTTGAAGGGCGGGTGGAGGTCATAAAGTGAGGGAGGGGAAGAGGCCATGGAAGAATTTGAAAACGAGGATGAGAATTTTAATATCAAGGCTTGGGCATACTGGCAGTCTATGTAGGGCAGTAAGTACAGCAGCAATGGTATGGGTTAGGACATGGGCAGCAGAATTAGGTAAGGCCACATTTATAGAGGACAGAAGATGTTAAGCCAGCTAGGAAAGCACTGAAATAGTCAAGTCAAAAGCATGGATGACTGATTTTAGAGCTGGTAAGCAAAGACAGGTGAGCAATGTTATGGTGGTGGAAGGAGCTGCCTTTCTAATGGTCTAATGAAGGGGCAATTTAGCCTGGCCAATCCACCTACCCTGCACATCTTTGAGTTTGTGGGGGTGAGACCCACGCAGACACGGGGAGAATGTGTAAACTCCACACAGACAGAGACCCGGTGCTGGGATCGCAACCGGGTCCTCGGTGCCGAGAGGCAGCAGTGCTAATCACTGCGCCACCATGTTGCCCCAACATTGTATCTTTGAAGTTGCCAAGCGATGGCATTTAAACAGGAAATAAGGCGGTGCCAATAATTGATGCTTGAGGGACTGAAGGTAATGGTGTATGGCGGAAATTCAAGCCATTGCAGGCGACTTTCTGGATATCACTGGATTGTTAAAAGTGGAACCAGGAATTTAATTTACCCCGTTGTTATTCACGCCATTAATTTGTCTGATCCATAAACTCCCCTGTTTCCAAAATCTAAATTCTTTGAAAGTGTACCAAATATCAAAAGTCCACTGTTTTTGATAGGAAAAAACAGTTAATGCTTTGCACCTGCCGAGCAGACTCAATCATACACAGTCATTCTGATGAAAGCCAGCACTTAATAACTACTTAACAGATTGCATGGAGCTAGCAATAGCTGCACACTGTCTGTATGATCAATTAAACACACTTATTAGTGCTGAAGTGTTGGCCGCATTCATTCTCAGAGAATGCCAACACAAGGAAGTTTATGCTACTTCCCCGTGAAATAGTTCCTCAATTTAAATGACCCTAGTTACACTTCTTGTAAGATCATAATATCGTGAAATAAGCTCACTCTACTCTAATTGAACACAAAACTGTAATAATGAAGGTGACTTGTTTTCCTGCAATATTGATACTATGAATTTAAGTTTCCTTTCGCTGGTTTGTTACATTATGGGTTCTCCCAATGGATACAGACTATCCAAACCCACCAATTTACCTGCTTTTGATAATTATCTAGAATAAGGAAAGAGGCACAGTGCTCCACTCCACGGAGGATGACAAACTGCTGGAAATCTAGACCTTGCTGGCCAGCAAACATAATCAACATTCAAGCAGTCACACATTAAAATTCATGACATTAGCACCTCTGCGTATATCAGAATGACAACAGAACAAAGTTAGAACCGGTTTAAGAATTCTGAATGCAGTTAGACTTTGCTAAGGAGTGTGGAATTGCTCCTTACTGTATACTAGACCTATCTGCTGGCGATGATAACCAGTGATACCCTGTACCTGATTATCGAGCTTGCTCCTCAGGTTTAAAGACCAGCCATATGTAACAAACTACAATAGATGCACTGAATAAGGATGGTTCTCTTAGTCCTGTAAATATTACAAATTCGCCAATGGCACATTTGTTAATTAAGATGTACGAGTGATACTCGGTGAAAAAGTTAGACAGACCTCGAAAGTTGGAAGGTTACTCGTTCTTACTTACCTGTCACGTTCTTCCTGGTTTTGGGCCATGGTCTCCGAATGTTTTGCTGCAGAAGAATACTTTTCTCTGCTCCCAGAGTGGGAGAATTCTCTTGTCTCCATACTTCGCTCATTGCAGACATAAGGCATTACCAGCTTCCTGTGCCAGTCATCACACACACACACACACACACTCTGTCCCTTGCGAACTGTCCCTTGCCTGGTACACCTGAACCACGCAGCGGTTTGCTGCAAACCTGGTATAAACAGGATGAAAGCACCTGCAACACCACCCACCACCCGCCCCCCCTTCCCCACTCCACCCCCTACATAGCTCACATAACATTTACAGTCACAACCTGCTTGCCCTTGGAAGTCACTTCTGTAAGAGTCAAAGGCTTTTTCAAAAGGACCCAACTTGAAGAAAGCATTTGAAAGCCACCAACCGAATAATGCAAACTTCCATTACCACCCAGGACGAGTTTATTTATTAGAATGCTGCCATTTATTAAATCTTAATTCCCACTGCCTCTGGGGGCCAATTGGGGACCATTGTTGAAACGTGCCTCCCCAGTTTGCCATTTGATGCATTTCTTCTTCAAACTTTTATATAGAGACAGAAGGAGGCGATTCAGCCCTTTGAGCCTGTTCTGCCATTCATGAGGGATCTTGTCCTTAACTTATCTGTCTTTGCTCCATATCCCTTGATATCCTTACCTAGTAAAAATCTATTGATCTCAGCCTTAAACATTTCCATTGATCCAACATCTATTAGGTCCACCAAATTTCCGCTCCATCACGTGCTTCCTGATTTCCTGCCTCAAACTATAGCTGGCTCTTCATTTTAAGACTATCCTCCATGCCAATAGGCTAGTGCTTAACTTTAATTTGAGACATATGCCACCATGGCGGGGAATGGGCCAGGCCAGCTAAAAGTCTATTAACTTTTGGCAGGACGAGACTTCCGTGTTGGGATTCTCCGATCCCCCGCCAGGTCGGAGAATCGCCGGGGGCCGGCGTCAATCCCGCCCCCGCCGTGTCCAGAATTCTCCGGCACCGGAGATTCGGCAGGGGCGGGAATCGCTCCGCGCCGGTCGGCGTGCCCCCCCCCCCCCCCCCCCCGGCGATTCTCCAGCCCGGGTGGGCCAAAGTCCCGCCACTGTCATGCCTCTCCCGCTGGCGTGGATCAAACTACGTACCTTACCGGCGGGAGCAGGCGGCGCGGGCGGGCTCTGGGGTCCTGGAGGGGGGGGCGCGGGGCAATCTGGCGCCGGGGTGTGCCCCTACGGTGGCCTGGCCCGCGATCGGGGCCCACCGATCGGCGGGCGGGCCTGTGCCGTGGGGGCACTCTCTTCCTTCCGCCTTCGCCATAGTCTTCACCATGGCGGAGGCGGAAGTGACCCCCTCCCCTGCGCATGCGCAGGGATGGCGTCAGCAGCCGCTGACACTCCGGCGCATGTGTGGACGTCCGCCAGCCGGCGAAATCCCTTCGGCCCCAGCTGCCGTTGTGCCAAATGCCTTCCACGCCAGCCAGCGGAGCGCCAACCACTCCGGCACGGGCCTAGCCCCTCAATGTTAGGGCTTGGCCCCTAAAGGTGTGGAGACATCCGCACCTTTGGGGTGGCCCGACGCCGGAGTGGTTCACGCCACTCCATCATTCCGGGACCCCCCGCCCTGCCGGGTAGGGGAGAATCCCGGCCCCAGTGACGGCTATGAATGAATAAGTCGCACATTTTGTGGCTCCTGCTCTGGTCGGACTTTTGAACCTTTTCCCTTGATTTTCTACCGGACTTGAATTGAAAAACTGATGACAGAGGCAATTGTGTACTGAATTCCCACATCGGTGCATGGAGAGAAGGACTAGAAGTGCTCGTAAAGGCAGAAACAGAAAGACAGAGAAGGCTTGGGCTGAAGCTGCAGCAGGAGACAGCATGGTGGAGGACCGGGACCTCTGGCTTGTCGACCCAGCGGTCAACAGAGCAGCTGATGCAAGTTATTCAAAAAGGCTTTGCTAAGCAGAAACGGGACTGCTTGGACCCGATAAAAGAGTCAATTGAGTGGCTGGAGCTTAGATTGGACGCCCAAGACCGAGCGATCCAGAAGGTGGAGAAGGCGCTGGCTGTGCAGGAGGAACATCAAACTGCTGTGGAGTTGGAGGTGGGGATGCTGAGAGACCAGCAGAAAAGGCTCCAGACGAAGGTGGAGGACCTAGAGAATAGGTCCCGCCGGCAGAACTTGAGAATCGTTGGGCTCCCAGAGGGGTCCGAAGGAGCGGACGCTGGGGCATACATCGCAGACATGTTTGAGAAGCTGCTGGGGGATGGGGCATTCTCCCGACCCTTGGAGGTGGACAGGGCTCACAGAGCACTTGTGAGGAAGCCGCGAATGGGCGACCCCCCCGGGCAATGGTGGTGAGATTCCACAGGTACCTGGATGAGGAGCGCATTTTACAGTGGGCCAAGCAGACACGGAACTGTAAATGGGACAATAGTATCCTGCGGGTCTACCAAGACCTGAGTGTGGAATGGCCAGGAGAAGAGCAGGCTTCAACCAGATTAGGTCGATCCTTTTTAAGAAAAGATGAAGTTCGGACTGTTATACCCGGCCCGTCTCTGGGTCACGCACTAAGAACAGCACTTTCATTTCGAGTCGCCTCAGGACGCGCTGGACTTCGCAAAAAGGGAAGGATTGGTGGTGGACTGAGAACGTTTTAACTTTGCTGCAACGTTCTTGTTTTGTTTTTTGTTTGTTTTTCTGTTCTTTTTAAAAATAAAGTTTCTCGTTTTTTGTTTTGTGGAAGCTGTTTGTAATGCCTTCCGTATTGATTTGAGACCAGCTGTAGAGCTGAGTGAGTTAAGGTTTTCATTTGCGCTGTTGGGGGATGGAGCTATGCTTGGTGTTTTTCTGTCGGGCAATTGTGTGGGGATTGTTTAATGTTGGAGTATGTTTGTATGAGTGGAGGGGATGGTGGGAGGGAAAAATAGGTGGGAGACTATCCGGTACCAGGGATGGGGGCCACCAAGCTAGCTGGGCGGGCTAGCTCGCGAAGCGCAGTGGTGGATGTGCATATGTTCGGTTTATTAACGGGGTGGGTTACAGAGTGTTGTTGCTAGGGGGGGGAGGGGGGCAAATGTTCTGCTGACGAGGGAGGGACTTGGGCTAAGGGACAGAGAGAGGGTTGGGGGGCGGAGGCTACCTAGGGGCAGGCCGATGGAGGTGCGGAACATGGGCTGGAGGCGGGCCCAAAAAAGGGGATGGCTGATCGGCGAAGGGGGGGGCAATTAGCCCCCCAACTAGGCTGATCACCTGAAATGTTCGAGGGTTAAATTGGCCGGTCAAGAGGGCACGTGTGTTCGTGCATCTGAGGGGACTGAAGGCGGACATGGTAATGTTGCAGGAGACGCACCTTAGACTAACTGACCAGATTAGATTGAGGAAAGGATGGGTCAGTCAGTTCTTTCACTCGGGACTAGACTCAAAGACTAGAGGGGTCGCAATCCTGATCAAGAAGCGGGTGGTGATTGAAGCGGGTAGAATAGTCTCGGATGTGGGAGGTCGGTACATTAGGGTCAGTGGGATAATGGAGGGGGTGTAGATGGTATTAGTAAATGTGCATGCGCCAAATTGGGATGATGTGGAGTTTATAAAGAGGATGCTGGGGAAGATACAGGACCTGGAGTCGCACAGGTTGGTCATGGGAGGGGACTTCGACACGGTTATTGACACTGGCTTGGACTGGTCAAGCTCGAAAACAGGCCAGGTGCCAGCAATGGCAAAGGAACTAAAAGGGTTCATGGAGCAGATGGGGGGGGGGGGGGGGGGGGGGGGGGGGGGGGGGTGGATCCATGGAGATTTGGGCAGCCAAGGGTGAAGGAGTTCTTCTTCTACTCACACGTGTATGAAGTGTACTCCCAGATCGATTTCTTTATTTTGAGCAGGGCCTTACTGGCAGGGGTGGGGGGACAAGGGGTACTCGCCGATCACAATCCCAGACCATGCTCTGCACTGGGTTGACCTGCAGGTTAGTAAAGACAGTAACCAGCGCCCGCACTGGAGGTTAGATGTGGGACTTTTGGCTGACGAAGGGGTGTGCGAGCGGCTGAGGAAATGTATCCAGAACTACCTGCAGGTCAACGACACGGGGGAAATTTCAGCAGCGATGGTCTGGGAAGCACTGAAGGCGGTGGTCAGAGGGGAGCTGATCTTGATACGGGCCCATAGGGAGAAGGTACACAGGGCAGAGATGGACCGACTGGTTAAGGAGATACGACAGATCGATAGGAGGTATGCGGAGACCCCAGAGGCAGGGCTTTTAAGGGAACGGCGGAGGCTACAGGCAGAGTTCGGCTTGTTATCCACAGGGAGGGCGGTGGAGCAGCTGAGAAAGGTGAGGGGGCGGTGATATATGAGCATGGAGAGAAGGACTGCAGAATACTTGCACAGCACCTTAGAAAGAGGGAGGCAGCCAGGGAGATAGGGAAAGTAAATGACGAAGATGGGAACCTGGTTGGAGATTCAGCAGGGGTGAATAAGGCATTTAGGGATTTCTACAGTAGGCTGTACAGGTCGGAACCCCCTACGGGGCCGGAGGGGATGAGGCACTTCCTGGGGGGGCTGAATTTCCCAAAGGTGGACGGGAGCTGGTAGAAGGGCTGGGGGCCCCGATCGGGTTGGAAGAGATAGTGGAGGGTCTGAAGGCCATGCAGGCGGGTAAAGCCCCGGGGCCGGACGAGTACCCATTGGAGTTTTATAAAAAGTTCTCTGGGATATTGGGGCCGGTGTTGATGAGGATGTTCAATGAGGCAAAGGGAAAGAGGGGTGCTGCCCCCGACAATGTCACAGGCCACAATTTCGCTGATTCTGAAGCTGGACAAGAACCCGGACCTGTGTGGGTCCTGCAGGCCGATATCCCTGTTGAATGTGGACGGCAAACTGCAGGCCAAATTTTGCCCTCCAGGATTGAGGATTGTGTTCCGGACGTTATTGGGGAGGACCTGACGGGGTTTGTTAAGGGTAGGCAGTTGGTGGCCAATGTAAGAAGGCTGTTAAATGTGATCATGATGCCCCCGGAAGGTAGGGAGGTGGAGGTAGTGATCGCAATGGATGCAGAAAAGGCTTTTGATCGGGTAGAATGGGATTATCTGTGGGAGGTACTGGTACAGTTCGGATTTGGGCGGGGCTTTATTCACTGGGTCAGGTTACTGTATCAGGCTCCTGTGGCAAATGTACGGACGAATAGGACAACATCGGACTATTTTAGACTGCACCAGGGGACGCGACAGGGATGCCCCCTTTCCGCACTGTTGTTCACGCTAGCTATAGAGCCGCTGGCAATTGCTCTGAGAGCCTCAAGGGGCTGGAAGGGGCTGGTCCGGGGGTGGGGGGGGGGGGGGGGGGGGGGGGGGTTGGAGCACAGAATCTCGCTTTATGCAGACGACCTGCTTCTGTATGTATCGGACCCAATAGAGGGGATGGAAGAAATCATGAGGATTCTAGGGTATTGTTAAGAATGTTATCCAAAATTGGGGGTGGCATGTGGCGCAGTGGTTAGCATTGCTGCCTACGGCACTGAGGACCCAGGTTCGAATCCCAGCCTTGGGTCACTGTCCGTGTGGAGTTTGCACAATCTGTCTGCGTGGGTTTCACCCCCCCACAATCCAAAGATGTGCAGGTAGGTGGCTTGGCCATGCTAAATTGCCCCTTAATTGAAAAAAGAGAGAAATAATTGGGTACTCTAAATTTACTTAAAAAAAAGAATGTTGTCCAAAACTGAATACAGAAGGAAATGAGTTGGGATGGTGGAATTGTTCGCCCTAACTAATTAAAATGAATTGAAGCCCTGAACAACCTCAATAACTGATACAGTCACACAATAAGGAAGATGATAAGGCACAGAAACAGCAAGGGGACTAATCTGTGCACAGCTGAAGACTGGTATATGGTGGCCTGCACTGCAGGCATTTTCTGATTAAATCTGCTCAATTAACAGACAGAAAATGGTCAACTCAGTCAAAAATATTTGGGCGAGGTTCTGTAATTCCGGATCTCCGCTCAACCCCCAGTCTGCAGAATCACGTCCGGTGTCCACATCAGGTACCTGACCATTTTCTGGGTGGTTGCCTGAAATTGACGCTAAAATGACATTATTGTGGTACACAAACAGGAAATTGTGGGCAAAGATCTTGCAAATGCAGTGTAGTCTGGGCAAATGTGAAATTGCCCATTTTTGCAGGAAGAATTAAAAGAAGCTCATTATCTAAGTGGTGAGAGATTGCAGAGCTCTGAGGGGCAGAGGGGCCTGGGCGCCCTAGTGCATGAATCACAAAAGACTGGTATAGAGGTACAGCAAGTAATTAGGAAATCTAATAGAATGTTATCATTTATTGTGAGGGGAACTGAATACAGAAGTAGGGAGATTATGCTTCACTTGTACAGGGCATTGGTGAGACCACATCTAGAGTATTATATCCAAGTCTTGGTCTCCTTATTTAAGGAAATATGTAAATGCATTGGAAGCAGTTCAGAGAAGGTTTACCAGACTAATACCAGGAATGTGTACAACGATTGGACAATTCACAGCCCTCTGGGGTGGAGAATTCCAAAGAGTTGCAACCCTCTGAGAGAAGTAATTGCTCCTCATCTCAGACCTAAGTGATCAGCCCCTTGTCCTGAGACTGCGGCCCCACACCGCCCCTCCAGCGCTGGCCCTAGGGTTGCTGGCGTCCCGGGCAAGCTGAACTTCGGCGCCCTTGGGGGGGCGGGGCCGAGGGGTGGGGGGGGGGGCCGAGGGGTGGGGGGGGCGGGGGGGGGGGCGAGGGGGGGGGTGAGGGGGGGGGGCCACGAGGGGGGGCGGGGCCGGGGGGCGGGGGGGCAAGCGGGGCCGAGGGGGGGGGCGGGGCCGAGGGGGGGGCAGGGCGGGGCCGAGGGGGGGGGGCATGGACCCGAGGGGGGGGCGGGGGGGGGGGCGGACCCGAGGGGGGGGGCGGGCCTGAGGGGGGGCGGGCGGGGAGGACCGAGGGGGGGAGTGGACCGAGCGGGGGGGGCGGACCGGGTGGGGGGGCGCCTTGGGGGAGGGCGGCCACCGCGCATGCGCTGGTTGGTACCAGCCCAACTGCGCATGCACGGGACCCGAGTCTCTGGCGCCCCCCAGCACATGGCGCCCCGGGCGACTGCCCGAGTTGCCGGTGCCTTGAGCCGGCCCTGCGCCCCTCCCCCCACTCCCGTGTTTTAGATTCCCTCATTTACTTCTCACCTTTTCGAACCGGTCATCCAGGGTTCCGCAAAGTGGAGACGAAGTTAAAGGGCCCAGCATCAATGTCTGACAAGGTCAGAGCTCACAATTCGCACATTCGGTCCAAGAAATCGAAGGTCAGTGATCTCCTCCCGGCTCGCTCGAACTTTGGTGTTGCGTAGCCCGGAGGAGCCCTGAAAGGGAAAGATAGTTCACAGAGAAACATTAATAATAATAATCTTTATTAGTATCACAAGTCGGCTTACACTAACACTGCAATGAAGTTACTGTGAAAATACCCGAGTCGCCACGTTCCGGCGCCTGTTCGGGTAAACAGAGGGAGAATACAGAATGGCCAATAGTATGTTCACCTTCACCTAAATGTAACATAACTTCCATAAGATAACTACAGAAGAATCATTTCGGACAAACCTTCACCACGAGGTCTGCAAAATCCCGGGAAAGAAAGAGAAGACACTTTTTGGGGGGATTTTACACTAAACCATCATAAATTAAGCAGCGTAGCATCTCGACTGACTGCCATTCCTGAATTGAAAAGTAAATGTTGTTTAAAACAGACTGAATCACAGGAGAGGTGTGAAATTTTATTTTTTAAGGGGCCCATTAAATGGATGAAAGACGGAGTTCAAGAAAAAAAAATGGAAGTCGGGTTAGAATGGAATGCGGGAGGCACGGCGGCGCAGTGGTTAGCACTGCTGCCTCACGGTGCCGAGGACCCGGGTCCGATCCCGGCCCCGGGTCACTGTCCATGTGGAGCTTGCACATTCTCCCCGTTTCTGCGTGGGTTTCACCCCCACAACCCAAAGATGTGCAGGGTAGGCGGATTGGCCACTCTAAATTGCCCCTTAGTTAAAAAAGAATGGAACCATAAGCTGTGAAATGAAATGAAATGAAAATCACTTATTGTCACAAGTAGGCTTCAATGAAGTTACTGTGAAAAGCCCCTAGTCGCCACATTCCGGCACCTGTCCGGGGAGGCTGGTACGGGAATCGAACCGTGCTGCTGGCCTGCCTTGGTCTGCTTTAAAAGCCAGCGATTTAGCCTGGTGAGCTAAACACTTTTCAAGAGTTTCAATAGAAATAAATGGACATGATGACATCGACATTCAGTCCACTCACGATAAGCAACTCTTGAGAACTCAAGTCACTTTCTTTCTGCTTTGTCAGATTTCTATCTACATTGACAAAATATTGATGGGGGGGGGGGGGGGGGGGGGAAGGACATTGCTCTGGAATGAAGCCGCAGAATTTTCCACACATCCCAACGTCCAGACGTCATTCCCCTGATAGCACAAGATTGATTTTCCACGAGGTAGACTGGTTACTGGGTTAAGCCCAGACGCTGACCCCTGCACCATCTGACCTTCAGTCCTGATTATGAGTCATTCTAACATGAACCAACTGATGGTGACGGACGACTAGAAACAACTGTCATTCTCCTGCTGTAACGTATTACTCCACCATGTGCTATTTATTGTGCTGCGCTCCCTCTTGTTAATTGTATCAATTGAAGTTAAGTAGGTGAAAGACATTGATTGGACGGCTATTTGAGCACATATGAAGAGATCCTTACTGACACAGGAATAGAGTGGAGTCTGAAGATAGATACCTGTAATGTTTCATTCTGTGAATAAATCTAATGCAAGTAAAGTCGGGCTGTGGTTTCTTCTTTCGCTAACGGGAGTATTTAAACTCATTATCCGTCAACTCAAAGTTATGCCATCCCACTAGATCTCCTGATCAACTAATCTCCAATGGGCACCAATATTTCTTAGGCCCACTCTCTATTCATCAGATCAGACATCAAAGACTTTGCTCAGGCCCAGTTAGCCTGGTCTGAAAGCGTTAACAAAAAAATAGGCAATTGCTTAAAAATTGGACGAGGTAGGTGGATTCAAGGAGGATTGTGTTATGGTTAACCTCACGCAGCGTTGTGTAATGGGTAACTGAACAGTTTATTGTGACAACAGCAGCTACCATTTCATTTAAGGAACTGACAACACCAGCTGCCAATTATTTAAAGCTGTATTGATGCCTCAGCCTCCAGAATGCACAGTTCTGAAACATTTCCCAGTGAAACATATCGCCCAAGTCCAGTTTGGACAAAGCAATGTCATTCCACCCAGGCTCTGACCTCTCCACAACTAATCCACACCATGTCCTTCTACCCCACTGCTGTGGTACTGCTGCTCACTTGACTATTTCCACTTGCGCTGTTGACATGTCCTTGGCATCAAATGACAGGGCAGGGTGCACAATAAACATATTCTCAAAAGCTGCACTATAATTGGAATTGAAGCCATGATCGAAAGGTTATGTTGGACTGAACATGTCGTTTGCGTGCCTGATTGTAGGATTCCCAAAGCTGTCCTCTGTGGCAAGCTATAGTCCAAATAAAGGTGGACAAATGAAAAGGTATAGAGATTTTTTTTAAAAACATTTCGGGTACCAATTGTTTTTGTTCCAATTAAGGGGCAATTTAGTGTGGCCAATCCACCTACCCTGCTCATCTTTGGGTTGTGGGGGTGAAACCCACGCAAACACGGGGAGAATGTGCAAACTCCACATGGACAGTGACCCGGGACCGGGATCGAACCTGGGTCCTCGGCGCCGTGAGGCAGCAGTTCTTTTTTTTTTAATTTAGTGTACCCAATCATTTTTCCAATTAAGGGGCAATTTAGAGTGGCCAAAGGGCAGCACGGTGGCCTAGTGGTTAGCACAACCGCCTCACGGCGCTGAAGTCCTAGGTTCGATCCCGGCTCTGGGTCACTGTCTGTGTGGAGTTTGCACATTCTCCCCGTGTCTGTGTGGGTTTCGCCCCCACAACCCAAAAATGTGCAGAGTAGGTGGATTGGCCACGCTAAATTGCCCCTTAATTGGAAAAAATAATTGGGTAATCTAAATTAAAAAAAAAAAATTTAGAGTGGCCAATCCACCTAGCCTGCACATCTTTGGATTGTGGGGGCAAAACCCACGCAAACACGGGGAGAATGTGCAAACTCCACATGGACAGTGACCCAGAGCCGGGATCGAACCTGGGACCTCAGCGCCGTGAGGCCGCAGTGCTAACCCACTGTGCCACCGTGCTGCTCGAGGCAGCAGTTCTAATCATTGCGCCACTGTGCTGCCCTATAAGAAAGTTTCTCCCTCAGCACTGCGCTTTCCCACATTCCAGGATTTCTCTTCCAACATTGTTCTGAAGCGATCACAGATGTGCTACGGTGCTCAAGGAGGCCATTCAGCCCATAGTGTCTGCACCAGCTCTCCAAATCAGCATTCTGACTTAGTGCCATTATCCTGGCTGTTCCCTGTAATCCTGAATAGAAACATTAATTTTTGTTTAAACAGGCATCTAAAGCCCTGTCGAATGCCTCAATTCAACCTCCTTCTATCACACTTCCAGGCAGTGCATTCCAGACCCCAACCACTCACTGTGTGAACATAGAACATACAGTGCAGAAGGAGGCCATTCAGCCCATCAAGTCTGCACTTATGCTCTCACCTCCACCCTATCCCTGTAACCCCTCCGAATCTTTTTGGTCACTAAGGGCAATTTATCATGGCCAATCCACCTAACCTGCACATCTTTGGAATGTGGGAGGAAACCGGAGCAACCAGGGGAAACCCACGCAGACACGGGGAGAATGTGTAGACTCAGCACAGACAGTGACCCAGCGGGGAATTGAACCTGGGACCCTGGCGCTGTGAAGCCACAGTGCTAACCACTTGTGCTACCGTGCAGCCCAAAATCTGTGGAGATGCTGGCGATTGAACCCAGGACCTCACACATGCAAAGCATGTGTTCTACCACTGAGCTACATCCCCTCCTGCTAAAATCTGTGGAGATGTCTGGCATTGAACCCAGGACCTCATACATGCAAAGCATGCATTCTACCACTGAACTACATCCCCTGTGAAAAATACTTTTCTCACATCTCTTTTGCTTCTTTTGCAATGGTGTGCCTGTCATTCCCGATCCTTTTCCGGGCAGGAGCAGTTTCTCCCGATCTACTTTGTACAGCCCCTTCATGATTTTGAACATTGCCTTCAGATCTCCTCTTAGCCTTCTTCTCTCCAAGGAAAACAGTTGCAGCCTCCCCAATCTATCCTCATAACTGAAGTTTCTCATCCCTGGAGTTGTTTTTGTAAACATCTCTGCACTCTCTGACCTTCAGTTTTGTTTCAGAAAATAATATAAATTTTTGGAGCCACATACAGAACATTATCTCAAAGTTTAGCAGGGCAGTGGACAAAAAAGAGGACAAGGGAAAAAGAGTATTGAATGTCAAAAGAGGACTTTTTCGAGGAGGCTTTCATAACATGGAGAGAGGTAGTTCGCAGGATTTTGGTCGAGGGACTCAATGGGCGATGATGATTGTGAGTCTGTATTTAAACAAGGTCGTCAGTTCGACCGACAATCTATCCTCAGGGGTCAAGGCAGCTTGCAGAATCTGAGGGAGACTGTGCACAGAGGCCCATAGAGCCTCACTGAAGTGTATCTTATTGCCTGGATCGAAAGAAGGACAATTAATAATTAAACTATTTAAAATGCAAATTGGACAGCAGGAGCGTGAACTGCATTGTGCTGCCGGCCGAATAATACTTCCTTTTTTTCCATAAATTTAGAGTACCCAATTCATATTATTTCCAATTAAGGGGCAATTTAGCGTGTTCAATCCATCTACCCTGCACATCTTTGGGTTGTGGGGGCGAAACCCACGCAAGCATGGGGAGAATGTGCAAGCTCCACACGGGCAGCGACCCCAGAGCCAGGATCGAACCTGGGGCCTCAGCGCCGTGAGGCAGCAGGGCTAACCCACTGCGCCACCGTGCTGCCCGAAATCAATCACATTTCCTGCGGGAGTGCCAGGTGCACCACGTGCAGCATTTTCTCAGGTCTGTCCACGCGATGCCTCGGTGTGGGCCAGATTGAGCGGGGGTGTGAGGTGGGGTTGGGGGGGGGGGGGGGGGGGGGGGGGGGGGGGGGGGGGGGGGGTGGTGATTAGCGCCTGGAGATGGACCATAATCGAAATTGTGCATTCCCTTTGCAAAAAAAATGTTCTGATAGGCCCCAGATCCAGGGCATTTGTCAGGGCGTTACTAGACTGTGCTCTCCCTCCAGCTTTGAAAACAGGAAGTTAAGAAGCTGCGACTGAACCACTGGCAGGTGTATAAAGGTGGAGCATGCTTTCACCAGGCTCTGAGGGTTCGACTGCTGGAGCGCTTTTTCTTCAGGTCAACAAAGATAACCCACTGATTTGGGAAGCAGCATTGCCTGTGGAAGGTGGAATATTTTTTTTTTAAATTTAGATTACCCAATTATTTTTTCTATTAAGGGGCAATTTAGCATGGTCGATCCACCTACTCTGCACATTTTTGGGTTGTGGGGGCGAAACCCACGCAGACACGGGGAGAATGTGCAAACTCCACACGGACAGTGACCCAGAGCCGGGATCGAACCTGGGACCTCAGCGCCGTGAGGCGGTTGTGCTAACCACTAGGCCACCGTGCTGCCCTGAAGGTGGAATATTTTAAATGATTAGAGAGAGGTAAGTTGTACTGATTGAATGAAGTGAGTTCAATCACACTCTGTATTTCACTTGATCCCCAAAATGTAGCTTAAGTTATTCATAACCAGCATTGTCTTGCCAAGTGTTTCGTGATGAACACTGTCTGGAAACAGAGGCAGGTTTAATTAATGTATATTTGTATAGCCCTCCAACGTGTCTGCTTATGGTGCCATCTTGTTCCATCATCCCGGAACTGACCTGTTGAAGGCAGTCGAGAGCCCTTCCCTTCCTTATCATTATGTCCCCCCCCCGCCTGGTTCCAATTCCCCCTCAATCCCCCTTTCTGTTGTCCTCCTGTGCCCCCTTTTTATTTGCCTCCCCTACCTTCCTCCCCTATCCCTGTATTCCCCCCCCCCCCCCCCCCCCCCCCCCCCCCCACGGTACTCTCTCCCTGCTGGGAGATGCACCACGGCTCCCTTCTCGTTCCTAATACTAGCTTTTCCCACTACTGTGGCGGCTCCCCACCCGGGGTTGCCCTAACCCCCTCCTGTGCCCATTCCGTTGCTGTCCTCTCTGTCTCCACCTCACCCTCTCCTGTGCTCCGCTGCCCTCGCCCCTTCCTTCCTATGAGCTGGTTCTCCTACTTACAGTGAGGCCGTGCATCCAGCGCAAAACTGTCCATGTCCATCACTTACGTCCCTGTGCCTTCCTCGCTGCTGCCTTCTTTGCCTTTTTCCCAGGCTGTCCGCATGCATGAACCAGTCCATCCCTGGTGGAACAATGTTCCTTCGCCTGGTATGTCACCCAGACCCTGACTGGGAACAATATCCCTAATTTTACACTGTTCTTGTACAGGGCCGGTTTTGCGTGGTGAACTTGCCCCTGCGCTTTGCCAGGACCGCTCAATGTCCTGATACACCCTAATTCTGTGTGCTTCCCAACTGCTCACCTTGGTCTGCCGAGCCCAGTGCAGGATCCTCTCCCAGTCCTGGTACCTGTGTAGCTTGGCGATTATCGCCCTCGGCTGCTCCCAGCCTTGGGCTTTGGTCGGAATGACCTGTAGGCCCTGTCGATCTCTGGCGGCTTGGGGGAACTGTCCCATCCAAACACGTTGCCCAGCGTCTGGGCCATGTAGTCGGTTGGGTCTCTGCCCTCGATCCCCTCTGGCAGGCCCACTATTCATATATTCTGTCACCTGGATCGTTTCACTTGGTCCTCGACCTTCCCCTTCAGGCTCCCTTGGGTCACCACCAACCTTTTTATCTCGGCCTCCAGGACAACGAGCCAGTTGCTCTGGTTGGTCGGTGTCTTTTCGAGCTCTTGGACCATTCTTCGATGTGCCTCCAGCTTCTTTCCCGTCCCATCTAACACCGTCTGTATGGCGGCCTGCGCCTCTGCCTTGCCACCATTTGTTTTTTAAATTTAGAGTACCCAATTCATTTTTTTCCAATTAAGGGGCAATTTAGTGTTGGCCAATTCACCTACCCTGCACATCTTTGGGTTGTGGGGGCGAAACCCACGCTAACACGGGGAGAATATGCAAACTCCACATGGACAGTGACCCAGAGCCGGGATCGAACCTGGGACCTCGGCGCCGTGAGGCAGCAGGGCTAACCCTCTGCGCCACCGTGCTGCCCTTGCCTTGCCACCCTGACCACCATCTGGATTTCCACTTTGATCTCACCTTTACGGTGGCCCAGTGGCGCAGTGGTTAGCACTGCTACCTACTGTGCTGAGGACCCGGGTTTGATCCCGGTTCTGGGTCACTGCCTGTGTGGAGTTTGCACATTCTCCCCGTGTCTGCGTGGGTTTCACCTCCAGAACCCAAAGATGTGCAAGGTAGGTGGATTGGCCACTCTAAATTGCCCCTTAATTGGAAATAAATAATTGGGTACTCTAAATTTTTTTTTAAAATTATCTGATCTTTAATCGTGGTCAGTTTCGGTTCCATATTTAGGAACGTCTTCCACCCCTCTCCTGGGGAAGGGGGGGGGGGGGGGGGGGGGGGGGGAAGGGGGGGGACCCTGTAGTCCAGGTCGCCTGTCTTCCTCTCTTGGGGGTGATCAGGAACCCCTTGCCTCCTGGGTCTGCCGACTCACTCACTCGCTGCTCTTGCCCTTTTCCACATTTTCTGCCTTCCCTGCTTCCTGGCATACCCTTCCTCTTCTTTTTCTTTACAGTTGAGGAGATGAATGAGTGCGAATGTTCGGGCTAAATTTGGCCAAAAGTGCCAACATTGCTGCGTTCTGGAGAAGCGCCACCTGATGTGCGAGTACTCAGCACATCCCCATCACCAGAAGCCCTTGAGAGAGTGTTCATTTATTTAAAAAAAAAAAAAATTTTTTGAGTACCCAATTATTTTTTACAATTAAGGGGGAATTTAGCGAGGCCAATCCACCTATTTGCACATCCTTGGGTTGTGGGAGTGAAACCCACGCAGACACGGGGAGAATGTGCAAACTCCACACGGACAGTGACCCAGAGCTGGGATTCGAACCTAGGTCCTCCGCGCCGTAGGCAGTAATGCTAACCACTGCACCACCGTGCTGCCCGAGAGAGCGTTTATGATGGGAAAAGTAAATAAGGGTTTGCAGAAAGAATGAGGTGTTACTTCGCAACCAGGGGCCACTTTTAGGGAGAAGACCTTTTGAGTTTTAGTGTTTAACTGGATCCAGAAAGTTGGAACAGGATACTGTTCATTGGAGACATAAAGCCTAAGTGGGAGGAGGAACTAGGAGGGAGAATGCATGCTCGTCGTGTGCAAGGTTAAGCCTCATTCAGTTTAAAGTGATACAAAGGGCGGTCCTGAGGGGTGGAGGGTAGGTGTGGACAGTGCGCGGGGAGTCCCACGAATCACGTCCACATGTTCTGTAGGGATTCTTTTTTTTTTTTGTTTATAAATTTAGATTACCCAATTATTTTTTCCAATTAAGGGGCAATTTAGCGTGTCCAATCCACCTACTCTGCACATTTTTGGGTTGTGGGGGCGAAACCCACGCAGACACGGGGAGAATGTGCAAACTCCACACGGACAGTGACCCAGAGCCGGGATCGAACCTGGGACCTCAGCGCCGTGAGGCGGTTGTGCTAACCACTAGGCCACCGTGCTGCCCTTTTTCTGAAGGGATTCTCACGGAGCTTCCCGAATCTGATGTTCGAGGTGCTGGGGGTGGAGGTCCCGAGTCCAGGGCTGGCGATATTCGGGGTTTCAGAAGACCCGTGAGTCCAGGTGGTGAAAGAGGCCGATGTTTTGGCCTTTGCCGCCCTGATAGCCCGGAGACAGATTTCGCTTGGGTGGTGGGACTTGGAGCCTCCGAAAGCAGGGGTGAGGGTGCGCGGCCTGGCGGTATACCTGAGGCTGAAGAAGGTCGCTTTGTGGGGGTCGATGGATGGGTTCACCGGGAGGTGGAAGCCGTTTATTGATTACTTTGAGGATGATTGAGGGGTCAGTGGGGGGGGGGGGGGGGGGGGGGGGGGGGGGGGTTTACAATGGAAAAGGCGGGGTCGAAGAAAGGGGTTGTATTAAGGGATCAGGGGGTGAGCGAGTGTTCGTTGTTTATAATGTTGTTTGATTGTTTAAATGAAAATAACTTGAATAAAATAATTTGAGTAAGGAGTCCACCTGAGGAAGGAGCAGTGCTCCGAAAGCTAGTGATTCGTAACAATCCTGTTGGACTTTAACCTGGTGTTGTAAGACTTCTTACTGTGTTCACCCCAGTCCAACGCCGGCATCTCCACATCAAAATAATTTTTAAAAAAATGTTTGGAGAGATATGTGCAATAGAGCGTGGAACTGACATGCATACTCAGTTTGGATAACAGGGGTGGGCAGTGGTTAGGATTATTACATCCATGGATTATACTATTCTATAATGGGCATATGACACCCAGACAGTTTACATGAACGAGTAGCACCACTTCATCCAAGAGAGCAGGCAAGACATTAAACCTCGAATAGGCAGCAAAGGCTGCCCAAACAAATCCTGTGTAATATTCTACTTTTGATCATCTATTTCTAACCCATGTCACAATGACGGGAAATTGTGACTGAGTGAGACCTAACTGTAACCAACCAAAAGACATATTGAACTGTTTAACAAGGACCTCCTTAAAAAAACCAAGAAAAGACACCGACCGCAAATGGCTATCATGAGTCGCCCGATGTCTGGAATTGTCAGTTGACCTTTCTGGAAAGTTATTGTATGGATTGCATTGCTGACATTTTACTTATGGAATTCGCACCGGGGGGTGGGGGGCATCAAGGTCGATTTCACAACAGGGGTCTTGAAATGAAAACATTCTAAATACAAATGTTGGACTTTAATCAACTGTAATTCTGGCAAGACAGTGGGAACGTCTAGCCAATTATATGCCCAACACACATTCAAAATCCACTGTGCAGGATGAATTAACCTAATCTCCTGTTGGTTTTCTACCATCTTGAAATGTGTCCGACGTTTCTAAGATGAAAGATCAAAAGTTTTATGACTTGTTCTGCAACAATAACTGGATTATATGCTAATTGTTACGAGTGTTGTGTTATGTACACGGGTCTAACACTGGCTGCAACTTGGGTGCAGTTTAGATCAGAAAGATATTCCAGACCTTGAAGTTAGTTCAATCAGGTTTATTGAACTAATAGCACAGTTAGCACAGTTCTCTGTGAGTTAGGGCAGCACGGCGGTGGACAGGGTTACCCCTGCTGCGTCACGGCGCTGAGGTCCCAGATTCGATCCTGGCTCTGGCTCTGGGCAACTATCTATGTGGAATTTGCACATTCTCACTGTGTTTGTGTGGGTTTTAGCCCCACAACACACAGATATGCAGGTAAGGGGATTGACCACTCTAAATTGCCTCTTAATTGGAAAAAAATTATTGGGTACTCTAAATTTATTTTTTAAAAGTTCTCTGTCTGTTTGACTCTCAGTTAACTTAAGTGTGGTTCCTTTGTCTGACTGAACCAGACTAGCTCTTAGCCACGTGATGGAGGTGCGAGATTGTAACAACACCCTTGACTGACTCTCTAGATAGATGTTCATCAGTGGAAAGAGGCGGAGTGTGAGTGCCTTGTGTCTTTTATAGTCAGATCCCACCCCTGTGTGTCCTGCCTGCTTATTAGTCATGTCCTGTTCTCTGTGTCCATTAGCTGCTTGTCTGTATATCATTGTGTGTGTGTGTCTGTGTGTGCCTGCATATCATGACAATGGCCCAGGGTGAAGAGAACCCCAAAGTGTATCATGGAGTTCACCTGGCCCACAACTTTTAATAGATTGTGGTATGGGGAGCACACGGCCCACTCTACAGGTGTGGTACAGCAGAAATTGAAAAGTATTTTTAAAGCAAAACAATGTTTATTCTATTAATTAAAGTTAACCTTTTTTTTAATATAAATTTAGTGTACCCAATCATTTTTCCAATTAAGGGGCAATTTAGAGTGGCCAATCCACCTAGCTTGCACATTTTTGGGTTGTGGGGGCGAAACCCACGCAGACACGGGGAGAATGTGCAAACTCCACACAGACAGTGACCCAGAGCCGGGATCAAACCTGGGACCTCAGCGCCGTGAGGCCGCAGTGCTAACCCACTGCGCCACCGTGCTGCCCAAGTTAACCTTTTTAAAACAAACAGTGAACATCTTAGCAACCTTTAATTCAAATACAACCCCCAAAGAATACAACACTGAGTAATGTGTACGCTGTCCTTTTAACATCCAGAAGACTTACAAAAAACATAACCTTTAACAGAAGCACATCAGGTTAAAGTCACTAGTCAGAATATTTAAAATTCTGAATTCACCAAATGATCAAGAGACAGTCTTTTCATGGCAGAGAGAACAGCAGTACAGCTGCATTGTCTGGCGCTCCGACACTGAAAACAAAACCAAAAAAACACAGACACACCCAAGCTTTTCTCAAAGTGAAACTAAAAAGCAGAGCCAGAGCTCAGCTCCACCCACACTCTGACATCACGGCAGTAACATGAGCAGACAAACATTTCTTAAAGCGACATTCTCATGACATAATCAAATTCCTTCTTGGAATATGCAAACAGGAGGTTTAAATATTGGTTTTACCAAACCAGAAACGGAGAGAAAAATCAAAATCAACTGGAAATACCGCTAAAAGAAACAGTAAGGAATATCTCTCTCTCTATCTATTTCTCTCTCTCTCTTTCTCTGAAGTCACGGCTGTATCCACAATAGTAACCTAAACTTCAATTTAACTCCAGGATTTGAAAGGAAACCAGACTTGGTTCAACAATCTATGCCTCAAGAACAAGCAAAGAACTTAATTGTATCTCATCTTATCTTTTATTTGGGACTCTTGCTTCTGACATCTGTGTATGCATTGTTGCATCTTTTATTGTTTTTTCCTTACGTTTAGTAGCTAATAAACCTACTCTTTCTTTGACTGAAGAAAACCTGATCTGATTGTCTCCTTATTTTAAGAAAGTACATTCAGATTGGAAAAGGCATAGATGGGGAAATGAAATGTTGTAAAAACCTTTGTTGTGACGAGCCGGAGGGGTTGAATAAAAGGGAGTCACTTTGCTCCTTCTCACCTGGTCTTAACACCCACAACATAATCTTTTGCTGAATTTGGATCTGCTGAAACTATTATAGGAGCTAAATATATGAACACACGTCCATCCATTACACCAAGAATGACAATGCCTTCATTAACCTCTGGACTGGACAACTCAAATACACTCCTGGCTGGTCCCTACATCTTACCCTTAACTTGATGTCATCCAAAATTCTGCTGCCCTTGTCTTAACACGATAAGATTTGTTGAGGGAGAAGACCCAAAAAAAGAGGTTCCAAATCATATATGATTTTAAAGCAGTTTATTAAGAAGCAACAGTTTAAGTATGATGCATGACCAAATAGACAGGAAAAACATACGACCCGTGACAGTTGACAATGGTTTACTGATTCCAGAGGATAAATAGACAGATGACGCGGATAGGATTGCTGTATCTGGTGGTAGCAGTTCCTTCTGCTCTCAGATTTTGTGAGCTAATTGAAGTGTCAGGAAGCTGTCACTGGGCGTCCGCTGATTGCAGAAGGCTGGAATATTCCCCTCCCAAGCATCAGTAAATAAACATTATTTCTAGAGGGTGATGGATGCCCCATGCCAATCACTTGTTTGATCCCATTGATCCAATCACCGAGGGGCATGTACTCAGGGTAAGCCCCGCTATTTCCAACTGAAGCCCATTAAATCATCTCATGGCTGGCTAGGACATCCTGTCTAATCTTTAGTAAGACAGCTGGTTTACATATGAGTCTGAGATCCAGTATTATCAGTTTAAGAATGTCTTGCTTCAGAGCCTGTGCCAGAGTCATGTCCTTGGCAAATAACAGACCCAAGACATCTCTGTGTCTGTCAACCAGCAAGCCGCTATAGAAGCGTTCTTCATAAGATGAGTGAGAGGGAGGAAATTATTTCGATAATATTCAATAATTTCTTAAGGATTTTATAAAAGGTATATAAAGATTTCTGCAGTGAGCAAGTCCCATTTACCCTCATCTGTGCTCACTGACCAGTGACTCCAGGTCAAGCAGCAATCTTAAGTTTAAAAATTCGCATTCTTGTTTCAAACTCTTTCATAGCCAATCCCCCCGTCAACTATCTCTGTAATCTCGAGCAGCCTCCCCCAATTCTTTGCGAAATCTGGTTTCCTTCAATTCTGGCCTCCTGAGCATCCTCAATTTTTATTGCTCCACTATTGGTAGCTGTGCCTTCAGTTGCCTGGGTCTGAGCCTCTGAATAGCCTCCCCAGCACTTTTCCACATTACCTTCCTCCTGTTCAAACACTCTTGCAACCCACCATTTTACCCAGATTCCCCACGTGTATTCTTGGTGCCAAGTGCTTCTGTGAAGCACCTTGGACATTTTCTTATTTTTGTTTTCATTTAGAGTACCCAATTCTTTTTTTTTCCAAGTAAGGGGCACTTTTAGTGTGGCCAATTCACCTACCCTGCACCTGCACATCTGCAGGGCTAAATCGCTGGCTTTTAAAGCAGACCAAGCAGGCCAGCAGCAACGGTTCAATTCCCGTACCAGCCTCCCCGGACAGGCGCCGGAATGTGGCGACAGGGGCTTTTCACAGTCACTTCATTGAAGGCCAACTCGTGACAATAAGCCATTTCGATTGTTTCATTTGTTTCATCTTTTGAGTTGTGGGGGTGAGACCCTCACAAACACGGGGAGAATGTGCAAACTCCACATGGACAGTGACCTGGGGCTGAGATCGAAGCAAGTCCTTGTGGCAAGCAATGCTTTATTTTTTAAATAATTTTTATTCAAATTTTCACATTTTCACAAAAAAGAAACAGTAACAGAAAATTCAAAGAACAAAAAGAACAACCCCCCCCCCCCCCCCCCATATATACAAAAGAGAAACAATAAATAAACGGCCGTCGTTAGCGAAGATTCAACCCAAAACAAAAACAAAGAGACCCCCCCCCCCCCCCCCCCGGGTTGCTGCTGCTGCTGACCTTTTGTTTTTACCGTTCTGCCAGGAGATCTAGGAATGGTTGCCATCTCCTGAAAAACCCCCTGCACTGACCCCCTTAGGGCAAATTTCACCTTCTCCAATTTAATAAACCCCACCATATCGTTGACCCAGGCCTCCACGCTTGGGGGCCTCGCATCCTTCCACTGAAGAAGAATCCTCCACCAGCTACTAGGGACCGCAAAGGCCAGAACACCGGCCTCTTTCACCTCCTGCACTCCCGGCTCCACTGCAACCCCAAATATCGCGAGTCCCCAGCCTGGATTGACCCTGGATCCTACCACCCTCGATACCATCCTTGCTACACCCTTCCAAAATTCCCCCAGCGCTGGGCATGCCCAGAACATATGGGCATGGTTTGCTGGGTCCCCAGAGCACCTAACACACCTGTCCTCACTCCCAAAAAACCGACTCATCCTTGCCCCAGTCATATGAGCCCTATGCAGCACCTTAAACTGTATGAGGCTAAACCTCGCACATGAAAAGGAGGAGTTCAGCCTTTCCAGGCATCCTCCCACGTCCCTCCTCAATCTTCTCCCCCAGCTCCTCCTCCAATTTATCTTTCATCTCCTCCACCGAGGCCTCGTCTACCTCCTGCATCACCTGGTACGCTTCCGAGATCCTCCCCTCTCCAACCTACACCCCCAAGAGAACCCTGTCCTGAACGCCACGCGGCGGCAGCAGAGGGAACCCCGCCACCTGCCGCCTGATAAACACCCTTACTTGCATGTACCTAAAGGTGTTCCCCGGGGGGAGCCCAAAATTCTCTTCCAGCTCACCCAGGCTCGCAAACTTCCCGTCTATGAACAGGTCCCCCAGCCTCCTGACACCTGCCCTGTGCCAACTCAGGAATCCGCCATCAATTCTCCCCGGAACAAACCAGTGGTTCCCCCGTATCGGGGACCCCATAGAGGCCCCCACCTCCCCCCTGTGCCACCTCTATTGCCCCAAATCTTGAGGGTAGCTGCCACCACCGGGCTCGTGGTATACCTCGTTGGAGGGAGCGGCAGCGGCGCCGTTACCAGCGCTTCCAGGCTCGTGCCCACACAGATGCCATCTCCATCCTCTTCCATGCTGCCCCCTCCCCGTCCATTACCCACTTATGCACCATCGCTGCATTGGCAGCCCAATAATACCCACAGAGGTTGGGCAGCGCCAGCCCCCCCCCATCCCTGCCCCGCTCCAGAAACACCCTTCCCACCCTCGGGGTCCCGTGCGCCCACACAAATCCCGTAATGCTCCCATTAACCCGCCTGAAAAAGGCCTTCGGGATAAGGATGGGGAGGCACTGGAACAGGAACAGAAACCTTGGAAGCACCGTCATCTTGACTGACTGCACCCTACCCGCTAGAGACAGGGCAGCATGTCCCACCTCTTAAACTCCTCCTCCGTTTGCTCCACCAGCCTTGTGAGGTTTAGCTTATGCAAGGCCCCCCAGCTCCTGGCCACCTGAACCCCCAAGTACCTGAAGCTCCTCTCCGCCCTTTTCAGCGGGAGCCTCCCAATCCCCCCCTCCTGGTCCCCCGGGTGGACCACAAACAGTTCGCTTTTCCCAAAGTTAAGCTTATACCCTGAGAAATCCCCAAATTCCCGGAGAATCCCCATCACCACCAGCATTCCCTCCACCAGGTCCGCCACATACAACAAAAGGTCGTCCGCGTAGAGCGACACTCGGTGCTCCTCCCCACCCCGGACCAGCCCTCTCCAATCCCCCGACTCCCTCAGCGCCATAGCAAGGGGTTCAATTGCCAGCGCAAAAAGTAGGGGTGACTGGGGACACCCCTGCCTCGTCCCTCGGTATAGTCGAAAATACTCCGACCTCCTCTTATTCGTGGCCATACTCGCCATCGGGGCCTCATACAACAGCCTCGCCCAACTGACAAACCCCTCCCCAAACCCGAACCTTTCCAGCATCTCCCACAAGTACCCCCACTCGACCCTGTCAAAGGCCTTCACCTCTCGATGCATCCTCGAACCCGCCCCCTCACATCCTCGTCCGCCAGCAGCCCCACCTCCAAGCACCACAACGGGCGCTGGTCCCTCTCCTCCCCCAGCTCGAGGTCCACCCAATGCGGGGCATGGTCAGAAATGGCTATCGCCGAGTAGTCAGCGTCTACTACCCCCGCAATCAGTGCCCTACTTAAAATGAAAAAATCGATCCGGGAGTAGGCCTTATGCACACGGGAGAAGTATGAAAATTCCCTGGCCCTCGGCCTCGCAAACCTCCAAGGATCCACCCCTCCCATCTGGTCCATAAACCCCCTCAGCACCTTAGCCGCCGCAGACCTCCTACCCGTCCTGGAACTGGATCGATCCAGTGGCGGATCCAGCACCGTGTTGCAATCCCCCCCCATTACCAGGCCCCCCCGCCGCCAAATCTGGAATCCGGCCCAACATGCGCCGCATGAAACCCGCATCATCCCAATTCGGGGCGTATACATTGACCAGCACCACCCGCTCCCCTTGCAGCTTGTCACTCACCATCACGTACCTCCCGCCGCTGTCTGCCACCACACTCGACGCCTCAAACGACACCCTCTTCCCCACCAGGATCGCCACCCCCCCGGTTTTTTGCATCCAGCCCCGAATGAAACACTTGGCCCACCCACCCCTTCCTCAACCTGACCTGATCCACCACCTTCAGGTGCGTCTCCTGAAGCATAGCCACGTCCGCCTTCAGCCCACTCAGGTGCGCAAACACGCGGGACCGTTTAACCGGCCCATTCAGCCCCCCTCACATTCCAGGTGATCAGCCGGATCGGAGGGCCACCTGCCCCCCTCCCCCGTCGACTAGCCATCACCCTTCCGTAATCCGCCACGTGCCCGCGCCCCCCCCCCCCCCCCCCCCCCCCCCGCTCAGCCCGTTCCCCACAGCGACAGACCCCCATCCCGACCCCCTCTACACGCTCCAGCTCCTTCTTGGCCATTCCAGCAGCAACCCGGTATCCCCCCCCTCTTACCCCCCCCCAACCTCCCCACGCCCCCTCCCAAGCTAGGGCCCCCCTAGCAGCGTAACTCCAGTCATTGTACTTCCGTAAGTCAGCCGACTCCTGTGACCCCGGCTGCTCCCGCCCACCCCAATTACCCTCCCCAGTGACACACACCCATTCCCCCAATGCCAACCACGCCCCCTGCGTCTCCAGCACAGGGGGAAAGCCCGTGCCCCCATTCCAAGCCCCGCCCCCCCGACCCAAAGCGCGGGAAGACAGGCACATGACCCAACAGGGCCGCGAACCCCACCCAAACCCGCAACCAGTGAAATAATAAAAATCCCAACATGATGTGATAAAACACCCAAGTAAACAGATAACAGTCCCGAAAAGCAGACAAGAAAAAACAGAACAGCAAAAAAACATCGTCCAATAGAACTAAAAAGAAAAAAGCGAAAGGATATCAAGGAGGACAAAGCCTCCGGGCTGTGTACAATGTTCCCCAGCCCCCAGTCTTCAGTTCAAGTCCAGCTTCTCTGCCTGGACAAAAGTCCAGGCCTCCTCTGGGGAGTCAAAGTAAAGTTGGCGGTCTTTATAGGTGACCCACAGGCGTGCCGGCTGTAACAGGCCAAACTTGACCCCCTTCTTGTGGAGCACTGCCTTCGCCCGGTTAAACCCAGCCCTTCTCTTCGCCACCTCCGCATTCCAGTCCTGGTAGATCCTGATCTCCGTATTCTCCCACTTGCTACTCCTCTCCCTCTTCGCCCAACGAAGCACACACTCACGGTCGACCAAGCGTTGAAAGTGGACCAGCACCGCCCTGGGCGGCTCGTTCGGCCTGGGCTTCCGCAGCATCACCCGATGGGCACCCTCCAGCTCCAGGGGTACCCGGAACGACCCCACGTCCATCAGCGAGTTCAGCATCAGGACCACGTAGGCTCCCAAATCCGAACCTTCCAGCCCCTCCAGGAGGCCCAAAATCTGCAGATTCTTCCGGCGGGAGCGATTCTCCATCCTTGCCAACCATTTCTTGTGAAGCCCCTCGTGCAACTCCACCCTCACCGCCAGGCCCAGGAGTTCGTCCTTGTTCTCCGAAGACTTCTGCTGAAGCTGCTGAAGCTCCCGAATCTCCGCAGCCTGAGCTGTCTGAGTCGCCCCGAGCCTGTCCAGCGATGCCCTCAACAGCTTCTGCTGCTCCCTCGCCCACTGCTGCCACGCTGCCGGTTCCCCGCCCGCCGCCATCTTGTCCTTTCTGCCTCGCACCTTCTGCTGCAAAGTTGATTTTCTGGTTGCTCCACTTCTAGTCCAGCCCATCCACCGGCCGCCAAGCACAGAGGCTGCGTTCCCACTCGGGGAAAAGTCAAAACAGCCCCGTTGCGGGCCCTTAAAAGAGCCCGAAAGTCCAAAAATAGCGAGAGCCACCGAACGTGCGGCTTAGCTCCGCATCGCCGCAACCAGAAGTCTTGGGGCAGCAATGCTAACCACTGCGCCACCACGCTGCTCAACATTTTATTATGTTGAAGGTGCTATACAAATGTAGGTTATCATTAATATATCAGAGTAACAGTACAATCAGCCACCTCAATATATCAAAGGACCGTTCTCCAACTCCAATTATTCTCAAAAGTATTTTTTAGTTTCTTGCATCAAAACTATTCTCCGTCATCTGGAAGTTGGTAAAGTACATACTATAAAGGTCTCCAATCAATATTGTGCCTCAAGCGTATATTACAGTTCAATAATAATCTAGCTTTTGCTACATTTAAAAAAAAAATCTTTATAAAAGTATAAACTCTACAAATTTGTTTTATCTCAACTTTCAGTATTTCTTGTTTCTGTTTAAACAATGTTCAAAACACAGAGGATTAGAATGGGTTTGAATCTTAATGATGCCAGGCAGTATTGTTCTGACAAACCTCTCTGAAAGCTCAGTACAGTTTCTTGTGGACAGTCAGGGTTAATGCATTTACATGGATACCAACAAGTCAATGGAAAAGGGATTGAACGGAATAGTGTAAGATGGGTTACCAATTTCCCAAGCATCCATTTTACACGATTGCTGAGAGGTTGGGACTGTTCTCCTTGGAGAGAAGAAGGCTTAAGAGGAGGTTTGATGGAGGTATTCAAAATCATGAAGGGCTGGACAGAGTAGAGAGGGAGAAACCATTCCCACTTTTAAAAGGATCAAGAATGACAGGGCACTGTTGCACGTTTTACTATGGGCGTAAAACGCGTTTATTGGAGTGTATTAACACGCCTCCGAGTTCGACGTGTGCTTAACACTGCTAGGCTCTGTTCTATGTAATTATTTAAGCTCTGGAGTCGCCAGCTGCCGTATAGGCAACGTCACAAGTATTCCAAGGTCAAATTCAAAGTAATAAAGACGATACACCGATTAGTCAAGTTCAAACGATCAATATTTATTATACAGTTAATAATAAATACTCATGCACACACACTAAGAGACTAAGCTACAACTAAACATAAGCAAACAGAATACTTATCTAACAGGAACAGGCAAGGTCAGAGAACGAGGCCTTCGTCCTGGTTTTGTCTGCAGCCTTCAGCAAGCGTTCTGGCACTTGGGAGTCTAGCGGGCTTGGATCGCGTAGCGAGCGTTGAACTTACGGTTTCGGCGGCTGGTGCTCAACGGCTGGAGTCAGGATACCAGGTGTCAGTCGGGGCCGGAGCACAGGTTTAACAGACCGGACAACACGACGTCCCTATCTTTTATAGGGGTTCCGTTGTCCTTCCCTCTTCTCGGGCGGGCTCTACCTATTGGATCAATTTCTTATCGATACTGGATTAATTCCCCAATGCGAGGGGGTCTCCGTGATGGAGGGGGCGTTTCTTATGTCCTTTTGTTCGGAGGTTTCTGGTGCCTCGATGTCTGGGTCTTGATTGGAATGTGTCCATTCAGAACCAAATGTATCTATTGTGTGGGTGTTCAAGTCTGATGGCCTCATTAGCATGCAAAGCGTTTTGCCATTTGCACCTAGCTAAGGTCTCTTCACCTGAGCCCAAACTGGTTTCTGCTGCTGCAGAATGCAAACTGCTCTTTGCAGACTGCTGTTCTGGCTGAACTGTCTGTTTCCCAGCAGCCTTCCATTTTAGTTTGGCTCAGTGTCCATTTTGCGTGGCCAGCATGGCTACATTCCCTCCTTGTGATCCTCACAATCATACTATTGTGAAGGATCACCTATGTACTTTGCCTCCTTGTGTTCTGACCTCTTGCCAGTTCCTGTTCTACTCTGTTCTAAACTATGGGAAGAAGAGAAAAAAATTTTAACTAACATTTCTACTTGGCCCTATGTCAAAGGGACATGCATTACTACAACTGGGAACCTCTACCTATCACTATTAACCTTAACCTTAACTTAAACATTTAATCACTCTAAAATCTTAACCATTCACACCACAACATCACACTTCCCAACTCGGCAGTCGAGTATGGAACAATATAATACATGGCTGAATTTTATTTACAGAGTGTTGTAATCAGTGAGGGGTTGAGGGGTTTGGTGGAATCCGAAGATGGGGGATTGCACTCTATAGATGGGTGAGGTGCTGGAACGAGAGGCTCTCCTCTTCCATTTCCTCAACCTGAGGGTCTGCACTAGGATGATGAGGATCGCAATCACCAACAGTGATTCGATTATGTAGGACATGGAGTACCACGTCATGAATTTAGTACACCAGGTCTGAACCTCGCTGATCAGAGCTGAGCACTGGGGGTTTGCTGTACTAACATTTACGGTGGGGGTTGTGGGGGAAACGTGTCTTGTTTCCACACATATACATATGACATTAAATAGTAATAAGTGGGCTTCCATCATTTTGCTGTTCTTCTTTCTCTTCCTTCTTCCTCCGGTATTGACAATCCTGGCTTCGACCTCTGTCTCGTCCTTTGAAACCTTTGGGATCAAGCACAGTATCTGTCAATACACAGTTTAAGACCTTTACTTGTTAGTGCATCTGTCTTTCAAAACCCAATTGACCCTTTAAAATGACTGGCTAAGTCACACCCTGTGACTCCCCTCATCATTTTTTTTTTCAAAAAGCGAATTTAAAGACCAGCATACACCTAACAATCCTTCCTTCTGCGAGCCGTCTCGCAGGCTTTGCTGATTTACCATCCGAATGTTCCCGGATGTAAATAGCATGTGGGATGGTGGCCGAAGGGCTACCTAACGTAAAATGAAAACAAACTTGGAAATAAACATCCGAATGAGTTGCGTATGGGCCGCTACGGGTACGAGTTGGATGGAATCCCCGGGTAGGGCGTGCTGTGCCATACCCGAGCTTGGCTGACCAAGGGTTGGTTCTCAGACAGGGCGGGTCCTCAGTGCCGTTTGTCCACTGCCTGAGTAACCTGGAGAGAAACGGGTACGAATGTGTTTACCATGACTTGCAGCCTCTATTTCGCCGAATAGAGGGGCACCTAAAAAACCAAGGGAGCCAAGATGCTCCAACTGAGGACATCCCTGAAGTTCTCAGAGATATCTGCGGACAAACTAACGTGCATGTGAGGTGGTCACAATCTTTTCAGCTGAAAAGAAGATGTCCATCCTCCAACTGAAACATTTACATTCCTGAAAACAAACAAACATAAAACGAAGACAAACATACGTGCAGGTTCCATCAGAAAGGACATCGTTTCCCTCAAACGATTCCTATCTTACATCATCTGGACACCTCACTTTGATTCTGCCTCTGTGAACAGGGTCACAAAGGGGTTGCCGTGTCGGGAGTCAGACACCGTGTCGTCCTGCTCTCCCGGATCCCACACCCTTGTGTGGATCAGGCATGCAATTTTGGAGTTGTGTGACCGGGGGTCACTTTCGTCATTGCGGACAAGTCTGTAGGAATTGTCCCTGTGCCATTGTGTGGCGTCGAGTGTGTTGTCGGGGTAGTCGGGGTCGGGTGGTGGTTCGGGGTTTTTGAGGTAAGTGACTTCCATGAGGTCACTGGAGTCGGGGTCGTAGTTGGTGCAGTGTGGGCTGTATGGCTGTGTGGTGTCGCTGTCTTCAGAGTCAGTGTCTGTCCTACTGTCTCTGCTGTGGCAGCTTGTGGGCGTGTCGGGGCGTGGTCTGTGGTGGTCTGTGGGCGGAGTCGTGGGCGAGTCCGTTGATGAACTGGTCTGTGAGGGGGATGGTGGAAAAGTGTCTCTGGTGGGCGGGGTGAAGTGTTCTGCTGCATCCAGCAGGACATGGTGAGCATGGTTGGCCTGTGTTCCATAAGCCTTTAACTGGTTTATATGGAACCACGCGGTCTTCCCATTAGGATACTTTATCCTGTAAACGGAGGGGCTAATTTTGTCCGAAATTGAGTAGGGGCCGGAATATTTGGAGCCAAAAAACTGCTGGGGTTATAAACAGATAACATTACCTGTTGCCCAACCTGGAATTCTGTGGTGTGTACGGTCTTATTGAAACAGGCAGTACGTTGCTGTCGGCGTTTCCCTAGCTGGACTGCGGCTGCGAGCTGTGCAGACCTCACAGTCTCAACTAGATCTTTAACTGCCTTTTCATGTGTGAGGGCCGTCACTTCGGGGCTTGTCATGTCCAGTCCTAAAAGGAATTCTGTACCTTTCATAGGGCGTCCGGTCATGAGTGTGTGTGGTGTGTATCCTGTCGATGTGGAGACAGTGTTCCTTATGAACATAAGTGCAAATGGGAGCACTGAATCCCATGTGGAATTGTTCTCCTGAACCATTTTCCTAAGGGTAGTTTTTAGGGTCCGATTCATGCGCTCCACAATCCCGCTGGACTGTGGATGATACGCAATGTGGAAGTTCTGTTTGATTCCGAATATTGTCAGGACGTTCCTCATGACCCGTCCTGTAAAGTGAGATCCCTGGTCCGAATCGATACTTCGGGGTAAACCCCATCTCGTGAAGATGTGGTGGGTCAGGATCTTTGCAGCTGTCTTTGCTGTATTTGTTCGTGAGGGAAATGCCTCTACCCACTTGGTAAAGGTATCTATCACCACCAGAACGTATTTATAGCCATTCCGACAAGGGGGCAATGGACCTATAAAATCGATCTGGAGGTTTGTCCAAGGGCCGTTAACTGGGCGAGTATGCCGAAGTTGTGCCTTCTTAGAATACCGCTCCGGGTTATTCTGTGCACAAATCAGGCAATTCTCAATGTAGTGCGTTACATCATTCCTGAGATCAGGCCACCAACAGAGTTGCCTGAGGTGCCTCGTTGTTGCATCAATTCCCTGATGCCCGTGTCCGTCATGGAACAAGGCAATCATCTGATTCCTGTCCTGCTGTGGGACCACATAAAGTCGGTCCTTAATGATCACACCCTCATGTGTGGTCAGTGCGTGTTTAAAGTGCTCGTAAGCAGGCACAAAGTTTCCCTTGAAAACCTCCCTGAGGTCTCCGTCCTGTTTTTGTGCTGCCACGAGATCTTTAATATCAGTCTGTGAGACTTGGACTGCGCTCACAGGGGCGCTAGCTGGTGTGCTAGCTGGGGGGGTCCATAAGTGTCCTCTCCTGGAACCTGCCTTAGCCAATGCGTCGGCCTTTACGTTCCCAGGGGGTGATGACCTATGGTGGCTTCTTACTTTTATTATGCCGAAGGTCCTGTCCTTCGCTTTCTCTAGGATATGCTGGAGTAGAGGGGCTGATGGAAGGGGTTTCCCGTCTGCGGAGACAAAACCTCGTGTCCTCCACAGGGGCAGAAAATCGGTTAAACTGTTACAGACATATAAGCTGTCTGAATATATGTCTGCTGGGCTGGGGAAAGAATCGGGGTGGTCCACTATGTACGCTATGGCTGCTAGCTCTGCTGCCTGCGCGCCTAAGTGACCTGGTAACTTAAGAGCTATCTCTTCGAGAGCGCGCCCCTGCGCGTCCTCTACATAGATGCCGCATCCTGTGATACGCTCACCATTTAAAACTGTGGAGGAACCGTCTACATAATCCTCAAGGGTCCACACGTGTCTGTGGGCTGGGGGCTTTGTTTCGGGTTCCCTATCTTCCTGGGGGGTGTTTTTGCTAAAAAGGGTCCTGTGTTATGCAGGGGAGCTACAATTTCACAGTCATGGGGCTGTCCGGGGTATTGGAGGTTGTCTGCTAAGTATGTGTGGGTGCGTGTCCGTTTCACTGTAATGTCCCGTCCTTGTAAAAGTAGGGTCCACCTAGCTGCCCTAATCTGGCTAACTGAACCGTCCTTCAGTCGACCGTCTAGTAGTAGCTGTGTGGGTGTGTGTTCGGTCAGAATAGTAATGGGGTTGAGTCCGGTGATGTATGAGAAATACTGCACTGCCCAGAAGACAGCAAGGAGGTGCCTCTCACAGGCTGAAAATCCTTGTTCTACCGGGTCTAACAGTCGGGAGGCATAAGCCACTGGTCTTAGCTGCTCGTGCCGTTCCTGAAGCAACACGGCCGAGAGGGTCAGATCTGTGCTCGCTACCTCTATTGCGTACGGTGAAAGTTGGTCGGGGACTAGCAGCGCGGGTGCTGCACTAAGGGCTCGTTTCAACTCTTCCACAGCGCCTGTATGCTGCGGAAGCCATTCCCAGGGGGCTCCTTTCTTAAGGAGGTCTGAAAGTGGGGCGGCTTTTGTCGCGAATCCGTCGATGTGGTTCCGACAATAGCCAACCAGTCCTAAAAACGACCGGAGGGCTGATACATTCTGGGGAAGGGGCAATTTGACAATCGAATCAATTCTTTTGAATTCGATCTCGCGTTTGCCGTGCGTGATGACTGATCCCAAATACATCACTTTACTTTCCAATATTTGGGCCTTTTCGGGTTAACTTTACAGCCAATTTCAGTTAAGAGTTCTAGGAGTTCGGCCAGAAGCGAAATGTGCTCTGCCTTTGTGTCTGTCTGCAGTAGTAGGTCGTCTACATACTGTACCAGACATTCGGGTCGGGAAAATTTTTCTAATCCACTTGCCAGCTGTCGGTGGAAAATGGAGGGTGAATTGTGGAATCCTTGTGGGAGGCATGTCCACGTGTACTGCTGTGTTTTAAAAGTGAATGCGAATTTGTATTGGCACGCTTTTGCCAATGGTATTGACCAGAATCCATTACTGATGTCCAATACCGTGAAGTACTTGGCGTTGAGACCCTGCTTGAGCATGGTCTCGGGACTAGTAGCTACCGTTGGGGCTACTGCGGGGGTTACTTTGTTGAGTTCCCGATAATCGATGGTCAGACGCCATGATCCATCGGGCTTCCTCACTGGCCAAATAGGGGCATTGTTGGTGGAGGCTACCGTTCTCAGTACACCTTGGTCCAACAAGCTGCCTATAACCTTTTCTATTTCCACCTCTGCCTCGAGGGGAAATCTATACTGCTTTTGCGGTCGGGGGTCCTGTCCGGTAACATGAACTTGTCCAGTCATTCTGCCACAGTCATGACGGTGACTTGCAAATGCTGTCCTGTGTTTGTTTAGTAGGGCCTTAATTTGTCTGTCGGTGTGGAGTGTAGTCAGGTCGAATGAGTACTCTCCCACTGCGCTAATCCGATTAGCGTAGTCTCCTACTGTGAGGGTGGCTGGGGCTCTGTCTGATCTCGCCATTCGCCAGACACACTGGTTCACTGGGTCGAACGACAAGCTATGAGCGTTCATAAAATCTATCCCCAGGATGTGTTCTGCTGTCCGGGGAAGATTTACTAAAACTACGGGGTGCCTTGTGCTAATGTTCCCTAGCTGGATCGCTACGGGTACTGTGATATGTCCCTGCTGCGAGTGTCCGGTGAACCCGCTAAGTGTGATGGTGGAGGTGGTCGGCCACGTGTCTGCGTGTGCCGTGGTTGTGGAGTTAATGGTGGTGCGGGATCCTCCTGTGTCCCACAGTAACTCTATGGGCTTCCCTTTGACTTTTGCCGTGACTACGGGCCTCCCTGATGAGTCCCATAGTGTGTCACAGACCCAAGTGGGGGAGCCCGAACACCGTCAGTTCGTCTCGTCCACATTGGTGGGTCCTGACTGTACTGCTACATTGTGGATGGGTTTTGCTTTGTTGCGGTTCAGAGTGCCTGTCTGCTGGCCTCTCTGAGATCGCTGGGGTGCATTACACTCTTTTGCCCAATGCCCTAACTGTCCACAGTTATAGCATTCCTGACCTTTCTGCTGAGGGCTGCTCTTGCCTTCGTTTACCCATGCGGGCTTCTGGTGCTCTCTGACTGCTTGGATATCTGCAGCAGCCTGAGCCTCTTCTGGGGATCTAACCTTTGCTTTTGCCTGAAGCGATTGCTCCCAAGCGCGGGACAATCTTTTGAGGACCCATTTTTCGTTATGGGCCTCCTCTGAGGGGTCGTAATTATTGCAAGCGCTCTGTCCTGCCTCTGTTGCGTGTGAGATAATTGTGCGCGTCCACTTAACCATGTTTTCGCGGGTTAAATGCGCTCTATCTAGCTGTCCGAAAACTGCGCTGAAGTGAATCCACAGCCTTCCGGCGAATGCTGTGGGGTGTTCAGATCTCTTCTGCCTGCACTTATTCAAGCCTTCTACGGGGTCACCTCTATTGTACCCGATGGCATCTAAAATAGCAGTGTGCATCTCCTCTAGGCTGCCTCCTGCCACGTTTTGTGGGTCGGGGAGGGCTGCCACTACACTCTGGTCTAAGCTCAACACGGTGAGCTTAACCTGCTCTCTCTCATCCAGGCCGTACATGGTAGCCTGCTGTTTTACTTTCGCAAAGAACTGGTGGGGGTCTGCGGTGGGGAGGAACGGAGTGATCTTTTCACAAGCGTCCCTTAGCTGGGTTACTGTTAAAGGGGTGGTGTAAGTTATGTCTGGGGCGCCTTCTGATTCGGCTTTCCTCTGTGTGGTTACGGGATTCATGGGTGCGGTTATGATCTGAGCTGTGGGGGGTTGGGGTGCCTGTCGTTTCTGCTGAGCTGCGGGCGCACATGTTCCCTGAACATAACGCTGCGCTGTCTCGCTTAATTCCTGCCAATCTGGGGCGTTTTCCCCATCTAACTGAGCTCCAAAGGTGCTTTGGAAGCCATTCTGCACCGAAAGCAGAGATTGCAGTTCCGCAATCTGTTTTCTGCATTTCGCGTGGTCAACTGTGCTTTGTCTTTGTTCGGTTGTTGCAGCATGGAGTGCTCTCAAAGCTGCTTTGAGATCGGAACATTGCCTCTGCAATGCCTCCACCTGCTTTTCCGATTCCTGTCTTATCAGAACGGCACGTTGCACGTCCTGATAGGCTTTCTCATACTGGGTCTGGGAACTGTTCAGATGAGCTAGACAAGACTGGTGAGCCCTCTTGGCATCATCCACCTCTCTACCCTTCTCTGCCAACTTCCCTTTTAATTCCAGGTTTTCTTTCTCGATGTCCCTGACATCGACCTTACTCATTCTGTTCCTTTCCTCTAAATCTGCCCGGAGCGTCCTGATGACCTCCTCTGCGCCTCGCAATTGTGCCAAGCAGGACACAATCGCCATCGGCTTGCGTGCTTTACCTAAACTCTTTTTGTGTATCTGAGAGAGGTTCTCCCACCAAGTATGACCTATACTTCCGGGACCTGTCTCCTCATTTGCACAAAACTCTTTCCAAAGGGGCCATCCCTTTCCTTGTAAATATTTGCGGAGTTCCAGCTCCCACGTGGGACACTGGCCTACTCTGCTACTGCTGCTGGTCGCTGCGACCACAAACCTTTCTGGGTCCATCAGACGTTCCATTGCCTGCATGGCCATTTCCTCTGACTCTCTTTTTATAATTTGGAACAGGGGGTTGCTGGGGTGGTGTTTCGTAAAAAGGGTACGGCTTACGCTATTTTCCGATTACAAAACTACCGAAAGTTTGTCGCAACAAAAAGCTTTCAGTTTTACCTTACAGCCCTGTTAGTACGCATGCACTAAAACACACTTCCGAATTTCGCTTATTATTTTGAACACCTTGAATACTTGTGATCTCTTTATTTCTCTGCAATTTGGAGTTCTGATTCAAATTTCAGGGTCCTGGACGCTGTGGTGTTTCCACTTACAACAGGGTCCCGGCGGATGTCGCCACTAAATGTTGCACGTTTTACTATGGGCGTAAAACGCGTTTATTGGAGTGTATTAACACGCCTCCGAGTTCGACGTGTGCTTAACACTGCTAGGCTCTGTTCTATGTAATTATTTAAGCTCTGGAGTCGCCAGCTGCCGTATAGGCAACGTCACAAGTATTCCAAGGTCAAATTCAAAGTAATAAAGACGATACACCGATTAGTCAAGTTCAAACGATCAATATTTATTATACAGTTAATAATAAATACTCATGCACACACACTAAGAGACTAAGCTACAACTAAACATAAGCAAACAGAATACTTATCTAACAGGAACAGGCAAGGTCAGAGAACGAGGCCTTCGTCCTGGTTTTGTCTGCAGCCTTCAGCAAGCGTTCTGGCACTTGGGAGTCTAGCGGGCTTGGATCGCGTAGCGAGCGTTGAACTTACGGTTTCGGCGGCTGGTGCTCAACGGCTGGAGTCAGGATACCAGGTGTCAGTCGGGGCCGGAGCACAGGTTTAACAGACCGGACAACACGAGGTCCCTATCTTTTATAGGGGTTCCGTTGTCCTTCCCTCTTCTCGGGCGGGCTCTACCTATTGGATCAATTTCTTATCGATACTGGATTAATTCCCCAATGCGAGGGGGTCTCCGTGATGGAGGGGGCGTTTCTTATGTCCTTTTGTTCGGAGGTTTCTGGTGCCTCGATGTCTGGGTCTTGATTGGAATGTGTCCATTCAGAACCAAATGTATCTATTGTGTGGGTGTTCAAGTCTGATGGCCTCATTAGCATGCAAAGCGTTTTGCCATTTGCACCTAGCTAAGGTCTCTTCACCTGAGCCCAAACTGGTTTCTGCTGCTGCAGAATGCAAACTGCTCTTTGCAGACTGCTGTTCTGGCTGAACTGTCTGTTTCCCAGCAGCCTTCCATTTTAGTTTGGCTCAGTGTCCATTTTGCGTGGCCAGCATGGCTACAGCACAGATTTAAAGTGATGTGAGAGAAAACGTTTTCACACAACGGTGGTTTGGGTCTGGGATGCACAGGCTGGAAGTGTGGTGGAGGCATGTTCAGTCGAGGGTAATAGATGATTAATTGAATAGAAACAATGTGCAGCGGTATGGGGAAAAGGCCATGCAATGGCACTGAATCATGATGCTTGTTTGGAGACTCTGTGCAGACACAATGGGCCAAATGGCCCCCTTCTGCCCCATAGCAATTCTGTGATTACAGCGCCAATATATGGATCACTTTTCTTCGTAATCGTTAACAGGTTGGGTGTACAGCTTTTGTGGATTGATAAGCTAGTAGCAAATAACAACATTTGCTGCATCACTTTAACTTTGGCTTCCACCGTAGTAACCATCTTCACACATCTTGAATGCCTCTTCTTACCCTTGTTGAATTATTCAATTCTAATGAGAAAGGGGTAAAACCCAGTGTGGCCCAACTCTTTCATAGAATCAGAGAATCCCTACAGTGCAGAAGGAGGCCGTTCAGCCCATCGAGTCTGCACCGGCCCTTGAAAAGAGCACCCTACAAGCCCACCCCTCCACCCTATCCCTGGAAACCAGTAACCTCAACTAACCCTTTGGACACTAAGGGGCAATTTAGCATGGCCAATCCACCTAACCTGCACATCTTTGGACTGTGGGAGGGAATCGGAGCACCCGGGGAGAAGGTGAAAATTCCACACAGTCACTCAAGGCCAGAATTGAACCTGGGTCCCTGGAACTGTGAAGCAGCAGTGCTAACCACTGTGCCACCATTCCTCCCAAAAGTGGCTTTCTCTTAATCTTATTAAGTTCTTAATAATTCTCTTATTTATACTATTTCAAAATCAATCAATTTTATTAAAAGAGCAAACAGAAATTTGAATAGGTTGAAAATGTTTTGAGTGCTCTAAAGCTTCACGTTTGTCATTCTGAGCATTTCTCTTTTTGCTTCTCCCACATTTCCAACAAGTTTCTTCTTCACATCCCTCTGTCAGCAGCAGCTCAGAAGATCATAATTGTCATTTCGTCGTTCATCTTTGTGGGTCTTGGATGAGGTTCTCCTTGGTCAGGACTGAGAGACACGGCTAGAGGGTAGACTATTGGTAAACGTAACATTCTACGCAGATGCATAGTACAGGGCTTAGTACAAAGCTTCACATAGAACTCCCTTGTGTGATCTTATGCTACATATGATGTATACTGTCTAAATATATATCTAACATTAACCCTTTACACTATAATCAGAGCATGACTTAATAGAGACATATAAGATAGTCAGAGGGTTAGATAGGGTGGACAGTGAGAGTCTTTTTCCTCGGATGGTGATGACCAACACGAGGGGACATAGCTTTAAATTGAGGGGTGATAGATGTAGGACAGATATCAGAGGCAGTTTCTTTACTCAGAGAGTAGTAGGGGTGTGGAACGCCCTGCCTGTAACAGTAGTAGACTCGCCAACTTTAAGGGCATTTAAGTGGTCACTGGATAGACATATGGATGAAAATGGAATAGTGTAGGTCAGATAGGCTTCAGATGGTTTCACAGATCGGCGCAACATCGAGGGCCGAAGGGCCCGTACTGCGCTGTAATGTTCTATGTTCTATGTTCTATTCGGAGAATTCAGTTTATTCACCACTACCTATTCAGACTGCCTAATCAAATTACAGACTGTTATTCCATGTTATACCGCTGCTTCCATTTTCTCTTACTTAATTTTCCCCAATTTAACTTGATCTAGTGGGAAGAGATCATTTTTCTGCCCTTATGGTGGAGCTATGATGCCCAATGTCCATCCATTTTTTCCTGGTTGACATTGAGAAAATGCTAAGTCTCCTTGATAGTGAGTTCTATCGGCATCCCTGCCATTTTAAACAGTATGATAGAATGGAAATTCAGATTCAGCTTCACAAAGGCCAGAATTCAAAAGTCTAAGGGCCCAGTGTTAATAGTTTCAAGCCCCATCCACATGCACAAGTGTTGCCATCAGGCCCTTAAAGATCCAAGTTCAAATCCAACTCCTGAAGGGAATCACATTCATGCTCCTCTGAACTATTGCTTTAAATGTCAGTTCATTTGAGATTTTAAAAGGGTTTTTTAAAAAAATCTTATCGTTACAAGTAGGCTTACATTACGCTGCAACGAAGTTAATGTGAAAAGTCCCTCATCGCCTTATTCCGGCGTCTGTTCGGTTACACAGAGGGAGAATTCACAATGTCGAATTCACCTAACAAAATATCTTTGGGGACTTGTGGGATGAAACCGGAGCACCCGGAGGAAACCCACGCGGACGCGGGGAGAACGTGCAGACTCCGCACAGACAGTGACCCAAGCCGGGAATCGAACCTGGGACCCTGGCGCTGTGAAGCAACAGTGCTAACCACTGGGCTACCTTGCCGCCAATGTGCGTTCCACCGTTTGTGAACCATTCGTGGCAGAGCAGAACCAGAGGGGTTTTATTTTCATTCTATGTTCAGTGGGGACTGCTTGAATGAGTTGGAACTTTCCTAACAAATCTGTTGACTGAATACACAAAAGATTTGTGTTCAAAAGGTCAGGTCAGGGTTTTCTCGAATCTTCACAATTGTCCCAAACCGGCACTGCAAGTCTAAATAAAGCATTTTCCAATTTCAGGACAGCAGGGTTGCAGCTTTAACAAGAATTACAGTGCTGGGAGTCAAACTGCTTTTTTAAGTTCTCTGTCGAGCTGGGCTGGAATGCTCGCTATGAGAACACATTCCTGGATCGCTCCATTTGTTTGGAGGACTCTGACGACCTTTCATCTGTTAGAATTTTCACAACTGCGTGCCTGATGTGGCCTGTGCTAAAATTAACATCAAGTTTTGACATTGGCAGTCAGGCAAGTTGGCAGAAGGCTGTATAAAAGCAGTGTAGAACACCATCAGAGCACAAAAGACAACTCAGTCTTCGGAAGCTTATCCGATATTACCTGACCATCGGGGGTTGCTAGAAAGGACCTGGTTAATTTGCTTTTTTTTTGAGATTTAAAGTTGATCTGCCTTCCATGAGTGTAAAATCCTCGACTGCTTTCAGATCTGAGCGTTGCTTCCACCAGAACACCACTTCCTCCTCCTCCGCTTCCTCGGGTCCGAGCTTGGATCAGTGCATGGATAAAACAAGGGGTCTCTTTGGGGACGAGTTTGAGAAGTCCTCAATCCTCCATGGAAGCTTCTTAAGGCCACGAAATGAGCAACTGGGATATTCAGGCAAGTGAAATCTGTCCAGAGTAACAAATACACATTCTTATCGGCACCAAACATGTTGAGGAATTGAAGTGCTGTCCTAATATTATTACTTAAGTTGGTTTGCTAAATGAAATTTGAAGCTGTGTCATACATCTGAAAAAAATGCACACGTAAAAAAAGATCTAATTTCACAGATATAGAAAATAATGATCAATAAAACTCAAAAGTGAAGTGATTGTGACCTGCAGTGTACTGAGGTCCTCGAGCGGATTATAATTGTGCACAAGCTTATTTAAAAAAAAGTAAATATACAATTGAGGCCGATAAATTGAAGGTATTTGCAAGATTCAAATTCATCTACTTCACACTTTGAAACTAGTGTCTTTCTACAGTAGCCACTTTGGAAATATGTGCTTGGTGGATTATGTATGGCTATGCATATTGATGCATGTTATTTTTAAAAAATAAATTTAGAGTACCCAATTCTTTTTTTCCAATTAAGGGACAATTTAGCATGGCCAATTCACCTACCCTGCACATCTTTTTGGGTGAGAGGGGTGAGATCCACGCAGGCATGAGGAGAATGTGTAAACTACACATGGACAGTGACCCGGGGCAGGAATCGAACCCGGGTCCTCAGCGCCATGAGGCAGCAATGCTACTTTGTATATTAATATTAATTCATTTTAGGAAAGAAACTAAAAGACCTAAACATGATTATACAGAATACGGAAACATTTTTTTTAAAGCACTAATCATGGGTCAGGAAGATAAGATACAAGATTAGTTGAAGACTAATGCAAAAACCAGCAGGTTCCATTTTGAGATTTGGAAAGGAAAGAAAGCAAAAGCATCTGGTAAAAAATGGGATAATGAATAGTCCTTTTCAGCTAGTATTCAACCTGATTTAAGTTGAGCAAGCTGATTGTGTGAGTGAATTTCAATCCTGATTTGCTGCATCAAAGTCGGGCTGACAATCCAAATGTTAATATGTTTACCATGTTTAAATCCATTGCCCCTGGGTTTATTTGCAGAGCTTAGAAAATCAGAAGCACCGTGACAATAAGCGATTTTCATTTCATTTCAAAGGGAATTGGGAGCCCTAGTTCAAGATTCTCTTAAGGTTAACGTGCAGGTTCAGTCAGCAGTTAGGAAGGCAAATGCAATGTTAGCATTCATGTTGAGAGGGCTAGAATACAAGAGCAGGGGCAGCACGGTGGCGCAGTGGTTAACCAGCAGTGGTTAGCACTGCTGTCTCACAGTGCCGATGTCCCAGGTTCGATCCTGGCTCTGGGTCACTGTCCGTGTGGAGTTTGCACATTCTCCCCGTGTTGGCGTGGGTTTCTCCCCCACAACCCAAAGATGTGCAGGGTAGGTGGATTGGCCACGCTAAAATTGGCCCTTAATTGGAAAAAACTGAACTGGGTACTCTAAATTTAAAAACAAAAATAGAATACAAGAGCAGGGATGGACTGTTGAGGCTGTATAAGGGTCTGGTCAGACCCCATTTCGAATATTGTGAGCAATATTGGGCTCCATATCTAAGGAAGGATGTGTTGGCCTTGGAGAGGATCCAGAGAAGGTTCACAAGAATGATCCCAGGAATTAAATTTTGTCATATGAGGAATGATTGAGGACTCTGGATCTGTACTTGGAGTTTAGAAGGATGAGGGGGAGGGGGGGGGGGTCTTATTGAAACTTACAGGATAATGAGAGGCCTAGATAGAGTGGATGTGGAGAGGATGTTTCCATCAGTAGGAAAAAATAGAACCTGAGGCCACAGCCTCAGACTGAAGGGACGATCCTTTAAAACTGAGATGAGGAGGAATTTCTTCTTCCAGAAGGTGGTGAATCTGTGGAACTCTTTGCCACAGAAGGCTGTGGAGGCCAAATCACTGAGTATCTTTAAGACAGTGATGGATAGGTTCTTGATTAATAAGGGGATCTGGGTTATGGGGAGAAGGCAGGAGAATGTGAATGAGAAACCTATCGGCATGAATGAATGACAGAGCAGTCTCGATGGGCCGAATGGCCAAATTCTGCTCATATGTCTGATGGCCTTATGGTCTTACAACAGTAGAAGTTGTTCATGCACAGACACCAACACAGAACAAAATGGAAAGGAATTAGAATGAAATGAACGTGACAGAACAAGAAAACAAAAAAGAACAAAGAGATGGATATGTTTTTAAGAATGGAGCATCCCTCGATATTCAGTGGGTAAACTCATATGTAGAAGATTTTGTGGCACAGTGGATAGCATCCCTACTTTAAGCCAGAAGGTCCATAATGTGGCCAAACACGTTGATTATCAGCCTGTAAATCCTTCCAATATGCCTGATGGCAGGTGATAAAGAGCCGAAGAGTTTCCTGGTCAGCCATCTTGCAGAAGGTGTCAGCAAACCACTACAATGTTTTTCCAAGCACAATCATGGACCAATCCAGTGGAGGTCCATGGTCATCAATTCCCCCTTTAGTATGCGATCTGAAGCCTACCCCAATTTTGTTTCTATTCTTTTCATGGGATGCTACTGACTGGTCCAGCATTTTTATTGTCCATCCCCAATTGCCCTTGGGAAGAAGGTGGTGAGCCGCCTTCTTGAATTGCTACAGTCCATATGGAGTAGGTACACCAACAGTGCTTTTAGAGAGGGAGTTCCAGGATTTTGAACCACTGACAGCAAAGGAATGGCAATATATTCCCAAGGTAGGATGGTGTGTGGCTTGGAGGGTCATTTCCAGGTGATGGTGCTTCCCAACTGTCTGCTGCCCTTGGCCTCCCAGGCGGTTGAGTTCACAGGTTTGGAAGGTGTTGTCGAAGGAGGGTGATGGTGGTCAGGGTGTTACAATTAGCCACAGATCCTTTTGTTCAGGGAGTGGTGGGGCTAAAGTGAAATTGGCCTAGGACAGCACAGTGTCGCAGTGGTTAGCACTGCTGCCTCGCAACGCTGGGGACCCGGGTTCAATCCCGGCCCCAGGTCACTGTCCATGTGGTGTTTGCACATTCTCCCTGTGTCTGCGTGGGTCTCACCCCCACAACCCAAAAAGATCTGCAGGGTAGGTGAATTGGCCACGCAAAATTGCCCCTTCAGTTTTAAAAAAATTTTTTATTTATTTTTTTTTTAAATTTAGATTACCCAAATATTTTTTTCTATTAAGGGGCAATTTAGAGTGGCCAATCCACCTACTCTGCACATTTTTGGGTTGTGAGGGCGAAACCCACGCAGACACGGGGAGAATGTGCAAACTCCACACGGACAGTGACCCAGAGCCGGGATCGAACCTGGGACCTCAGCGCCATGAGGCGGTTGTGCTAACCACTAGGCCACCGTGCTGCCCCAAATTGCCCCTTAATTGAGAAAAAAAAGAATTGGATGCTCTAAATTTACTTCAAAATCGAATGGAATCGTCCAGAATTTCTGCCCCTGATTCCTTCCCTGTGACCATGGTGGAAAAGTATGTGTGTGGATGCCCAGTGAGGAGTCAAGTGTGATCAGCCTCACTATTCAACATCGCAATGATACACATTGCTTTGGTTTACCCAGGAAAGCTGGGAAATCTGATGAGATGTTGGAGGTCTTTCTGCATCCATGGGACCATACTTAATTACTGTCAGAAAAGGGCATGATGACAGGGCATGAGGATTTAAAAAAAGATTGGGAGGAAAGATAAAAGGAAATATTGAGCAATTAGGAGACAAGAAAACAAAGAGGAACAAGCAAAAAAAAATTAGATTACAAAAAAAATTAGATTACAAAGAAAACAAGCAAACGGATTTTAAATAACTAACTAAAGTTCGGAAGAAGAGTCATACGGACTTGAAGCGTTAACTCTGTTTCTTTCGGGCAGCACGGTGGCGCAGTGGGTTAGCCCTGTTGCCTCACGGCACCGAGGTCCCAGGTTCGATCCCGGCTCTGGGTCACTGTCCGTGTGGAGTTTGCACCATTCTCCCCGTGTTTGCGCGGGTTTCGCCCCCACAACCCAAAGATGTGCAGGCTAGGTGGATTGGCTATGCTAAATTGCCCCTTAATTGGAAAAAATTGATTGGGTACTCTAAATTTAAAAAAAACTCTGTTTCTCTCTCCACAGACGCTGCCAGACCTGCTGAGTTTTTCCAGCATTTTCTGTTTTTATTTCACATTTCCAGCATTTTGCTTTTGCTCATTATGGACTGTTTGCTCTACTTTGTTTCACTTTGCTATGTTTGCGGATGCAAATAGTTGGATTGGAGATTGTTTACCAGCATCTTTTAACTCCGCCCTAGTCTGTATCTGTGGTAGCGCAGCAAACTCCACGTATTGCTGCTTTATCGGAATGAAAAGCATCTACACTCCAGAATCTTCCTGCAGATGGAATGTTAATAGGATAGAAAAGGTCACTGCTGATTTCAAATTAAAAATGTCTCGGCATGATAATGACTCACACTTCTTAACATACAGCTGTAAATTTCTTTCACATGTTTGATACCAGACTGTTGGCTTGGTTCATCATAGCACTAATATAGAATTGACTCCAGCATTAATTTGTAATAGGAAGCATCTGCACACAGTGATTTGCCCTCTTGGACCATACTGGAGATCATCCAACTCATCCAACAATATACATTGTCCATGTCACCAAATGCAAACTTATCTGATGGGATTGTACAATGTGCTTTACCCCAAATAGGCCGCCCTGGAAATATGGGGAATGTAAAGACCATGGGAGACAATTACCAATTCACAGTAGATGTGAGTGACTTCTCACCTGAAGATATAATTGTTACCACCTCCAATAATCAGATTGAAGTTCATGCTGAGAAGGTAAGTGTTATGATCCCAGCCGATGTTACTACTGGGCGGTCAGGTCCCAGAATGGAACCCTGGCTCAATAGAGTGTAACTTTTATTTTTTATTTGGAGATGTGGATGAACAAAGTCACAGGATTGCCAATTAACTTTTACCAAAAGTGCAAAGGAGGGCAGCACGGTGGCGCAGTGGGTTAGCACTGCTGCCTCACGCGCCGAGGTCCCAGGTTTGATTCCCGGCCCTGGGTCACTGTCCGTGTGGAGTTTGCACATTCTCCCCGTGTTTGCATGGGTTTCACCCCCACAACCCAAAGATGTGCAGGGTAGGTGGATTGGCCATGTTAAATTGCCCCTTAATTGGAAAACATTAATTGGGTACTCAAAAGAGCAAAGCATTTATTAAACATGAAAAAATTGATTATAATACAATAATGCTCTTGCACCCCACCTATATCTTTACAGATGTACATAGATTTTTAAGGATAACACAAGTTACAAAATATATCTTACTGCTATAATATTCTCAGTGACTGTCCAGTCTATGTATACCAAAAGGATAACTGTGGTCAGACACCCGCCACTCTGAAACCAAGTGGCAGGTTCCACCCAATACAACTTCTGTGGCTTCAAATTCCCCCCTCCCCAGGTTTATATCACACTGTGAGCCAACTGGTCTCAATGGAATTCTGATTTCCCCATGAGTGCTTCCACTCATGGAAAAAGCACACCTCAGAATCTTCTCCCAAATAATGTTGCATTCACCAAGGATCTAATTCCAGGATTACAATCACTGTTTTCAGAATTCCTCTGCCCTGGATTGCCACATGCATTCAAGCTTCTGCACAATCTCTCGGGTACCCAGCCATGCCGACAGAACACCACTGCTTCGCAGGCTTTACGAAGGTGTCACCAACTGTAGGATTATTCCATATGTCTAGCTTCTCACTGGCCGACTTCATGAGGTCTGCATCTTTCAGCTCTGTCTGCAACAGGGGTCATATCTCTGCTCCTGTCTTGAACTTCAGTGAATATTACCTTGTTCACATTCTAGTTCTCTGTCCTTTTGACTTCAGTCTTCCTGGGACTTCTCTTTAATTCCCTGGATTCTAGAACAACCCGTTCTTTAGCTTCTGGAACTTACTTTCTGCATCTTACTCTATTGCCCTGCCCCTCTGCTGCCAGTTTCTGAGAGAGTTGCTTTCTTCTCAGGTTCCAACTGAACTATAATTGCTTATGCATTTTAGTGTGGGCCCCTGGATGCTAGGCAACAGCCTAGTCTTTCTATAAACTGTTTGTTCTCACATTGTAAACCTTTTAATTACAATGCAGGCACAGTTTTGAAGTGATTAAAACCCACAGACATGCAGGCAGCTTTGTTTAACATGTAGCTACCTAAGGTTTTAACCCTTTCTTGTCCAGAAACACAAAATTAAACTTACCTAAAGCTATACCTTGGGCGCGATTCTCCCAACGGGTGTCCAGTGCCGACGCCGGAGTGAAAACCGGAGTGTTTCACCCCGGCGTCGGAGGCCGCTCCTTGCCCCCTATTCTCCCACCCCCAGGGGGCTAGGAGCGGCGCCGCGTAAATTACACGGCTGGCGCCGCATAAATGACGTCACCCGCGCATGCGCAGATTGGCCGGCGCCAACTCGGCATGCGCGGTTGGCGTCCTCCCCGTAGGCGCTCCGCAAGAAATGTCGGAGTGATCTTGCGGGGCGGCGGAGGAAAGGAGTGCGTCCTTCAGAGACGCCGGCCCCTTTTGAGCGCTTCCCCGGTGCTCGATCCTCCCTCCCCCCCCCCCACACAGGTCGCCCCCGCAGCGTCCGCGCGCTGTTCGCGCCGGCAGCGACCAGGAGTGGTTGGCGCCGGCGTGAACCCATCGTGTTGGGCAGGCTGCTCGGCCCATTCGGTCCGGAGAATCGCTGCTCGCCTGTTACAAACGGCTAGCGGCGATTGTCCGAGCAGCCTGCCGTAAATCTCGGAGCGCCGTTTTGGGGTGGGTGGGAGAATCGCGTGCGGTTGCCGGGGCGGCGTGACAGGACTCGTCCGGCTCCCCTGCGATTCTCCCACCCGGCATGGGGGGCGAGAAATGCGCCCCTTGTTTCTAATACCCACAAACTACAAATTTAAATCATTTAAAACTACCTCTGTATCCTAACAGTAAGGCACCATTATCAAGCTCTCGATTCATAATTTTCACAACCTAGCATACAGTCCAACACATGGAAACCACCATGCCCCTATCTTCTGGTCACAAGGAGGCTTTCCCCTCTATTCAAAGGAGATTGCTGCATCATTGTCTATGAAAAAAAACGATTTGCATTTACACAGCATCATTCATAACACCAGGATGTCTCAAAATGCTTTCCATCCAATAACAAACTTTTATGTGGAATGACTGTGGCAACATGGGAAATGTGACAGCCAATATGTGCACAGCAAGCTCCCACAAACAACAATGCGATAATGACAAGGCAATTTGTTTTGTTTGGTGATGTTGACTGAGGGATACATACTTAGCCAGGATATTGAGGATAACCCGGGATTACCGGGATCTCTGTTATGGCTCCTCCAAAAGACAGCATCTCCAACAGTGCAGCACACCCTCAGCGCTGCACTGGAGGGTCAGCTTTGAATTTTGTGCTCAGCTCTCTGGAGTGGGACTTGAACCCACAACTTCCTGACTCAAGAGGGTGCAATCAGTGCCCTCCCTCCATGGCAAGGAGGGCATTTAACCAAGCGAAAGGGTGACAGCTGGGAACTCCACCAAATTCCCACCTCCACCCCCAATGAAGTCCATGAGGAGAAGGCCCGTGGCCGGCCTTCCTGTCACGCAGCCGACTGAGGCTCTTAAGTGGGCAGTTATTGTACAATTAAGAGCCTCATCCCTCCACCGCTGTTTTGATCCACTAGCAGGCAGGGGCTCAGCATGCAGCACAACAAGCAAACCCAGGGATGGGGTGGCTTTTATTCAAAGGCATTCAATACCTGATCGAGGTACCCAGTATTGGGAAAGTGGGGGGGGGCCCAATGAGAGTCATTCCCCTTCCCTTGTTGCTGACCCCCATACCTCCCTCTCCCGTGACCCCCACTCCCACCATCATTAACCTGTGGTCTAGATCTTGGGCCTCTGGTGGCATTATTCTGTCTACAGACAGTGCTTCCCCAGTAGCACTGCTGTTCCAAAGAGCTGCCAGTCTCTGATTGGCTAGCAACTCTTGGCAGACAGGTCTTCCACCCTGCGGATCCTGGTGCCTGGGAAAGGCCCACAGGTGGCCTGTCAAGTGCCTGATTGGCACATCATTCCAGTGGGCCTTCCCAGAAAGAGGCAACAGGGGTGGAGGGGCTCTCCCTTCAGTGGTTAAGTCTGCCATTGCTGACACAAGATCCCCCCCCCCCCAGAAAGCGCAGCACGGTGGCACAGTGGTTAGCATTGCTGCCTACGGCGCTGAGGACCTGGGTTCGAATCCTGGCCCTGGGTCACTGTCTGTGTGGAGTTTGCACGTTCTCCCCGTGTCTGCGTGGGTTTCACCCCCACAACCCAAAGATGTGCAGGATAGGTGGATTATCCAGGCTAAATTGCCCCTTAATTGGAAAACATAATTGAGTGCTCTAAATTTAAAAAAAAAGATTCCCCCCCAGAGATGATGGTTCTACCAACTGAGCCAAATATTGTCATATTTCCAGTTCCTCGTGATGCATGACATGGTGAAAATGTAAGAGGAGAGTAGAGAGGTGTATTACCTCCGTATCCCAGTATCACCACCCACTCCCTCACCCTACCCTGCAATGAAATTTGATTCACTTTTGGGTTTTGAATTATCTTCCTTACATCTTTAACTCAATTTTGACAGACTGGGTTTAATGAAAAACAGATGGGCTCTATTTCATCACTTCAGAAAATAACTCTCGTCCCACTGGCTGTTTAAATAAGGTCGAAACTAAAAACATACTTAATCTCAACTCCTCATCCCAACAGTTACCAAACCCTACAAAGCCAGCCTCAATATTGTGAATTCATTCCAAGAATTACACATTCCTAATGAATTTGCAGCCTTTTTAAGCTAAAATATTTTCCAGAACTGCCAAATATTCATAGGGCAGAACTTGATGTTTCTCCCGCCAGCATGTTTGCAGACAGGGACGACCCACTAGACTCCCACTCACCCTGACCTCTCCCAATTATACAGTGGAGTGGGTGAGGCTTCGGCCACCTTCCCTTGCCCCAATTGACGCCCTTGGGTGGCCAATTAATGACTACTAACGGCCCATTTCCTGCCCAGCCTCAACTTTCAGGTTGGTGGGCAGCACAGTGGTGCAGTGGTTAGCACTGCTACCTCACGGCTCAGAGGTCCCAGGTTCGATCCCGGCTCTGGGTCACTGTCCTGTGGAGTTTGCACATTCTCCCTGTGTTTGCGTGGGTTTCTACCCAAAGATGTGCAGGGTAGGTCAATTGGCCTTGCTAAATTGCCCCTTAATTGGAAAAAATTAATTGGGCACTCTAAATTTATTTTTTTTAATGTTCAGGTTGGTGGGAGGAGTTCAGTGAGAAGGGGAAAGCTCGGGCCTTGGCCGGGAAGTGGGGGGGACTGCCTCTTTCAACAGACTCCTTTAAACCACAGGTGCCCCCACCCATTCACCCTCCAAGTGCTCACTTGGCCTGTCCACCAACACTCCCACATCCCCCACCCCCTCTGCCCACCTCCCCTGGGCCTCACCGCTGTTCCCCACCTGAGACCTGCCCACTTAGGCGATGCTCTTGGAAACTGTTGTAAGAGGTAGACCTGAATCCTGTCAGAACAATGCAGGACCTCTTCAGAAACTGTCTTCATGGTTTGACTTTCAGAAACCAATCGAACAATCTCTGCTTCTCTGCTAAAATGCCTCATACTCTAGCTCCTCCGTTAGTTACAGCATCTTACTAACTGAACACAAAGGTCTCTGATTAAGTGCTCCCCAGGGAACCCCCTTAATCCAAACAAAAGTCCAAGTTTTTACGATGCTTTAATTGCACTTCTGGCTCCCCAAACCGTTCAAACCAGGATTATTTGAAAACATGACTGCAGCAGTCACACACACAATAACCCAGGTTTTTAACTCTTACTGCGCCAAATACATCTAATGCAATATATCTGAAAGTCCTACATTCAACACACCTATTTTTGGACTCTTGGGACTTAAGACTGTGGAGACTGTTTGCAGTCCCTGTCCTGTCCATTGGAGCCCCTGGTGCTGCTGGCACTAGAGAGCTGCCGGCCATGTCGAGGGGTGAATTCCTCCCGTGTAAAGGGTGAATCTCCCATCTCCAGTCGGTTAACACTGGTTGGAGCGTTAAATGGCTGCAGAGTAGTCAGTGTCGGAGGCGACGTGTTCTCCGCCGACTCCTTAAGTGGTGGGATGGGAAAAACCGTCACCCTATGAATCCGAGCCATGGATACAGCACAGAAGGAAGCCCCTTTGGGCCATCATGCCTGTGCTTGCTCTTTGAAAGAGTTACCATTGATCTCAATCCCCTGCCGTTTCCTTATAGCGCTGCAAATGTTTCCCTTCAAGTATTTATCTGATTCCCTTTTTGAAGTTGCCTTTTAGGCAGTACATTGCAAATCATAACAACTTACTGCATTGAAAAAATAATTTTCCTTCATCAAAATGTATTTCCGGGAACATTGTCAGCTGAACATTTTATACAAAAGACCAGATAATGCTGCCATCCTGTCAACATCTACAAAGTTTCATTCTGTATCAACAAACTGCATCGCAGCAACACCCGTCCCAGCAGCCTGGACCACTTCCGCAGGCCAGCTCAGCTCACAGGTACTTCTCCGCCTCCACCAAATCCACCTGGATAAAAGCCAAGAAGCACTCAAAGCTGTGCTGGAGGGAAGGTCATGTGAGGAGAAGGGAGGTGCAGCAAAACATACTCGAATTACATACACAAATCTTTTGAGGGCGAGGGCCTCCTGCAATCTATCATTTGGAAACGCAATGAGCAACCGAGCTGCTGAATTCAAACCCGTACTTACAATCTCCGACTGTCCTTTGTGAGCATTCACACCCAAAACATTTGATGTGGGTACATGTGGAAGGCCTTGGGCTACTGAACAGGATGTTGGACACAATTACAGATGAGGCCTTGTGTTCCTGTAGGCTGCGTCTCCTTCTCCCTCTCTCCAAATCCTGGAATTGCGCCATTGATTTTCGCAAATCCTTTATACGTGATGTGTCTTCTTAAGGCAACTTATATTGTCATAAAGTCATAGAGGTGTAGAGCACAGAAAAGGCCCTTCGGCCCATTGCCGGTCAGAAACAATCCCATTTTTCAGCACTTGCTTTGTATGCCTTGGCATTGCAAGTGCTCATCTAAATACTTCTTAAATGTTGTGAGGGCTTCTGCCTACACCATCCTTTCAGGCAGCGAGTTCTAGACTCCCACCACCCTCTGGGTGAAAGGTTTTTCCTCACATCCCCTCTAATTCTCCTGCCTCATACCTTAAACCATTGTCTCACCTCCTACCTCTCTATTTTGTGCCAGTCCTCCGGTTTTGTACTCAATACAATTCAGTAATTGTCACAGCATCAACTTTCATTTCTACACTGCTTTGCTCTCACAGGGAGAGGCCGCTTTGAGCCTTCCATACAACGAAAGGCTATTAAGCTCATCTCCCCGCAAAGCACATCTCCCCAGTACCTCAACTCACCAATTGTAGCACCCAATCGCAAATGAAAATCTCAAAATGATTTTGCATCTATTATGCCATTTATCAAATTGTTCCAAAGACTCAGCATTTAGTGAAGAATTTCTTCCTAAGATCTGTTTCCAGCTTATTTTCTATTTATTAAAATTTATTTTGCTTTTTCCTTGTCCTACCTATCTGCCTTTTGGTTTACCTCACCTACACAATTTAATGTTCTATTCACCTGAATGAGGTTTCTCCCGAATCACCACCTTTATGGGATGTAAAGCTTCAGCTTTAGCATTTTAAGAAACTGGTGATAATCGTTCAATCATTTTTTAAAAACATACATTTAAAGTATCCGGGGCAGCACGGTGGCGCAGTGGGTTAGCCCTGTTGCCTCACGGCGTCGAGGTCCCAGGTTCGATCCCGGCTCTACGTCACTGTCCGTGTGGAGTTTGCACATTCTCCCCGTGTTTGCGTGGGTTTCGCAAATTTATTTATTTATTTATTTAAAAAAATTTAGTGTACCCAATTCATTTTTCCAATAAAGGGGCAATTTAACATGGCCAATCCATCTAGCCTGCACATCTTTGGATTGTGGGGGTGAGACCCACACACACAGGGGGAGAATGTGAAAACTCCACACGGACAGTGACCCAGAACCGGGATCGAACCCAGGTCCTCAGAGCTGTGATTGTTCATCCTTTATTACACGCTTGAATGTTAATTCATTGCCCCACTGTGAAAATTGTTGGGAAACGCCTGGCCGCATAATTGATAAATGCAGCATCGCGTCATTCGGGGTGATTTCCCTCTGGGCTCCATGGCAGGAAACACTCTCGCTTGCTGCCCCAGCCATGGGACCTAGGCCCAGAGCAGAAATTCCTGGCCATTATGTCTTTTAATAACTAAATCTTGTTTAGCGAAGAGAACCTACTGTTTCGTCATGCATTTGGGGTCTAGATGAAGCTTGTCTCTGCGACCAAAGTAAGTTGCTCAAGACTGTAGTTTGTTAAAACCATTGGGCGAAATTCTCCCAAAACGGGAGAAATCGTAAAACTGCCGTAAAACCCGGGCGGGTTTTACGGCAGCGCGCCCCTTCCCGACGGGGGACCGATTCTGGTCCCCCGTCGGGGCTAGCAGCCCGACGTCGGAGGCTCCGACAAGTCGGGCTTAACGAAAATCGTTAAGCCCGCTTGCCGGAGTTAGCGCCGGCTGACGAGTCATATGACGTCAGCCGCGCATGCGCAGGTGGGAAGACTCCACCCGCGCATGCGCGGGTGACGTCATCACGTTTTTGCGCGAAACCCGCGCATGCGCGGGCCGGGTTGCCCCTCAGCCGCCCCGCGTATTGATACTGCGGGGCGGCGGAAGGACAAATAGTGCACGGGCATCGGGCCCGCTGCCCGCGATCGGTGCCCACCGATCGCGGGCCCATGGCACCCTTGGCACGGCCGTGGTACTGCCGTGCCAATCGGTGCCATGGTTATTTTTTGCGAGTTTGTCACGACGTTTTTACGAATGGCAGGACCATGTGTGTTTGCCGTTCGTAAAAAGGTCGTAAAGGGCTGGGACTTCGGCCCTTCTAACAGCTGAGAATCGCTGCCGGCCGTAAAAAAACGGCGGCAGCGATTCTTGGCGGGATTTCGGCGGGGGGGGGGGAGAATAGCGGGAGGGCGTCAAAAATGTCGGGAAGGCCCTCCCCCTATTCTCCCACCCGTCGTGGGGGGGGGGAGAATTTCGCCCATTATGTTTTATTTACTGCCACTATGCACACATCAGGAACTCTTGCATGAGGTTGAAACTTTTCCTTTCTCCAGATTCCTGTTACTCAATCATGTGATGTTAAATCATCATTGCATCAACTTCATGTGCTTCTGATGTTAACCTTTTACTCTACATAGGGGCTGGTTTAGCTCACAAGGCTAAATCGCTGGCTTATAAAGCAGACCAAGCAGGCCAGCAGCACGGTTCGATTCCTGTACCAGCCTCCCCGGACAGGTGCCGGAATGTGGCGACTAGGGGCTTTTCACAGTAACTTCATTGAAGCCTACTCGTGACAATAAGCGATTTTCATTTCAGTTCATTTTTCATACATCTACTACCCCTTATTGGTCTGGCCTACATAAGATTCTCGTTCCAATATACTTGCCTCTTAACACCATCGCAAACCACTGATTGGCGGAAAATAAAAATTGCGAGAAGAAAGTTAACCACATTTTATAAATGGATTCTTGGTATACGAATAACATTGGAAAGGCAGCCCGAGTCTCTGAGGACAAGTCAACCACAAAGCACGGAGCTGAAGTCACATCGAATTTGGAACAGTTCTATCACACCCTGAAGTACGATAGCCAAACAGCTGGATACTTCCATCATCCCACAGCTTTCACAGCAGTTTTCTGGTACTATCCCATGCATTATCAAATTGATTGAATCCAGGGGCTGGGTTTTACGACCACAAATCGCCTAATCTGCATCATCATGCCAGACTCCAAGATGTTGGAAGTAATGCGGCTGCTAATATTGGAAGCTCACCTGACCTTTTTGAGTCATAGAGTTTTCCAGCATGAAAAGAGGCCCTTTGGCCCATCGTGTCTGCGCCGGCCATCAAGCATCAATTCTAATCCCATTTTCCAACACCTGGTCCATAACCTTGTTTGCCTTGGCTTTTGAAGTGCTAATCTAAATACATCTTAAAAGTTGTGAGGGTTCCCGCCTCCACCACCCTTTCAGGCAGTGAGTTACAGGTTCTCAACACCCTCTCGGTAAAAACTTTCTTCCTTACATCTCCTCTAAATCTCCTGCCCCTTAACTTAAATCTACGCCTTCTGGTTTTGACGCCTCTGCTAAGGGGAAATGCACCTTCCTATCTATATCCCTCATACTTTTATACACCTCAGTCAGGTCCCCCCCTGAGTCTTCTCTGCTCCAGGGAAAACAACCCCAGCCTATCCTGTCTCCCTTGATAACTGGAAAACTCCAGTTTGGGTGTTTTTGGACTCTATCCATTCACTAGGCTACCATAACAAATGAGGTTGAGATTGAGAGGACAGGGAGCCTTTAAACTGTTGACAGTGAATGACTTCCAATTCACGGCATAACCCCTCTCCCACCCAATGTCTGGCCTAGATGCCCAATTGAGTCTGAACCTCCCTCTCCCAATGCCAATTGGCCGCTGTACCTTTAGGCAGCCTTGAATTGGCCATTTGCCGCTTGATTCACCAAAGTAAGCTGGCAGGGGCGGGATCGACACACTTCCCATTCCACCTCCAACGCCCCACTGGGAACCATACAATTTAACCCAATTTCCCATAGTGGGAATACTAGGTTACAAACTCTGGGTTGTTGGGTCTAACCTATAACCACTCGGCTACAGTGCCAACTATGTAAGGTTATTAGAAACAATCAGTAAGTACAGTCTTTCCAGTGTTGGCGATATCTCAAGAACAAATTGAACAAGAAAAATACTTGAAGTGTGTAAGTTCTCTTGCACACAACTGATACGAACCTTGGGAAATTGAGCAGGCACAGCCCATGGGGTGACATTTTGCACCCCTTGCCCCCCACCGCCCCCACACTTTTTCCAGCGGTGGAGGCAGCTCCCCATTGGCCACGAGTGGTATCTTCCTGTCCCACCCATGTCTACAGCGTTTTACATGGCTCTCCCATCCTGCCACCAGGGAACCTGCTGCCGAGGGAGAGTCGCCTTCGTGGGCCAGGAAGATCCTGCTGGTGAAAAGCGGCAGAAATCCCACCCATGACTTCTTGTCTGATAGCATTAATAGGCAGAACATCAGGGGCTGCCACATATAATTTCACAAAATGTGCTGCTGGTTAATAAAAACTGTGTCCAAGTGTGAGTGAAGAGAAAATGAATCCTTTAGCACACGCAGTTCTTGGTCTTCCCTGAGCCTCTCCGACAAGTCACTGAATTAGAAAGGTAGAGTGGTCACTTGACTATATTCATTACATCTGTCCTTCAAAACATTCCTAGTTTAACACAGAAACAATTAAAGTGTTTTTTCACAGTAACTTCATTTGAAGCCTACTTGTGACAATAAGCAATTTTCATTTCATTTCATTCAGTGTTAAAGACTCTCATGCCTTCGATGTGGTCCCATTATATAGCATGGAAAATGTCCTTAATAGCAATTGACAGCTCTTGTACTCCCAACAAGAGAAATACTCCTAATTACCATCACTGTCAATACACATGTGAGATCACTCCCTTGAGGCAGTTAGCGCAATTTCACATTCAGCCCCTTCGAGTGTGGGAGTAGTTTTCAGCAGCTCAAATACCTGTAACCAGTACAAATATAAAGCAATTATCTTTCATTTTCAGCTTGCCGCAGATGGAACTATAATGAACACATTCACACACAAATGTCAGCTCCCAGATGATGTGGACCCCACCTCCGTGACCTCCGCTCTGGGCGACGATGGGACCCTGACAGTTAAAGCAAAGAGGCACCCGGCCAAGCACACCGAACATGTGCAACAGACTTTTAGAACTGAGATTAAGATCTGAGCAGGCAAGGGATGAGAGCTACTTTATGGTAATGCAGGGTGGTGTTTGATAATGCCCAGTCTCGCAGTATGCAGCATGTGCTGGTGTTTCACACCTCACCCTACCAACGTACCATTTGTAAAATATCATCTCAACTCTTGCAGGCATGGAAACGTTGAGCGAAAGCCTGTGCAATAAGATATTTGACACTTTCTATCACATTATTTAGTAATTCCATTTATTTTACGTATTCATTACTAATCCACGACTCACAATACAATGGCCGATGTGTTTGAATGTTTTTCTGTACCAAAATAACTGCTAGATTAATCAAACAGGCGATAATGCTGATAATTCAACTCCCTGAGTGCGTGAATGGTCTTGTAGCGTGAGGTAAAATAGATCAGCAACGTTGGTAGAATATCTAATCAGTTGAGCCCCCCCCCCCAGTTTAACTTTCATGCATATGTGTTTTGTACATAGATTTGCACCATTACACCTGTTTTGTTGTTTGACAAGAGATTCATTTTTGTGTCTCAAATGATTGTAAAAGAGATGTTGCTAATAGTATTACAAAGGGAATGGTTGCAAAGCACAAGAATATAAGGCCCATCAGGAATAGGAAAGAG